>NW_006267367.1:331717-645308 GCF_000300575.1 Agaricus bisporus var. bisporus H97
ACATCAGCTAACGATTAGATAAGATCAGAGAAGAAGCGGATATGTCGGAGATCTTCGACAATCATAACAGTATTTGTCATGATGCGCGTGGACCACATAGTGATAATAGGAGTGAATCTCCCCATGATAGGCATGGTAGTGTTATGATTGTGGAACAACTCCGAGATTTCTAAATCTTATCTGATCTTATCTAATCCTTATCTGATGCGGACCTTATCTGATCTATTCCTATCATCAGGATACATACATCATTTTATTTCTATCTGTGTTTCTCTTTGACGTTACCTTGTTTATCTTTTTCTTCTCATGATCATTCTTCTTGTTCCATGATTGATCCTTCATGTTACCTGTTATATCTTTTCGTTCTCATGATCAATCTTCTATTCTCATGATTGATCATCTTCCTTCCTAGTTTATACTTTCCTTCTCATTGATTACTCATCTACCTTGGTCATGGTTACTCAGCCCGTTCTATACTTAGTTACCTTGGGTAGATACCTTTACATATATAAGACCAGTAGATACTGTTGTATTCCTTATGCTTTTATCACATTGTATCTTTCCCTTTCTTAACTCTCTCCTCACTCTCAAGTCTTTGTCACTTGTCTGCAACCTGAGTCCCAGACTAAGGTCGTAACAGGTAGGGATGAATCCCTGTGTAATAGGGCCCAGGCTGCCTATAGGGAGAATCGCACCAATGGGATTTGCAATGGTGAGAACCATTGGCATGTATTGTCCAAGATGTCCACATATGTCCACACCCTGTTTGTGTGAGTTTTCATCATTGATTCATTAATAGAGTTACTTTTTATGATATGAATTTACAACTTCGGTGGGCACATTTATATACACATATGTGGCATCCAAAACATATGTATTTTGGGTGGCACTTTACAGCCTGGCATTAACAGTTTATGCACTGATTATGAGCTGGTAATTGATTACCAGGTACCGAGCTGGCACAAACGATGTGATTTATTCAAGCATCGCTGGGGTTTATTAAATTTTCATATCCATATCTATCAGGCAAAAATCAAAACTGGGATACGCATCATTGAATGTGTAATGTTTTGGTAAGCTGAGAAATGGAGTTAATATTAGTGGCTAACTTTTGATTAGGGTTTTGGTACACAACCTTTATATTTCAATAATACACATGTATTATGCAAATATTATGCAAACATTACCGTAATTTTAATTTGCATAGTACATGTATATTATCTAAAATATATTTAAACTTTATGCAAACAAAACCTTCAAAATGGACATTATTGAATTATTTTTTTACATATGTTTTACATAATATATGTGTACTATGTAAATTACATTTACGGTAATGTTTACATAATGTTTGCATAATACATGTGTATTTTTGAAATATAGAGGTTGTGGTACTCACTATTATCACATTTTTAATCATCCCCACCCATAAACACACAACCTTGTGTCACTGATTGGAATGATGGCCCCAGCGCTGACAGCGGGAGCACATGATGGATTGAGGTGAGGGTGCATCAGAAAAATGGTTTTTTTCTTAATTGATCTTAAGAAACAATTAAGAATGGATACCTTTCTGAATTTTCTTAATGATACTTAGGCCTGTATATCCTAAGGTTCTTGGAAATGACTTAAAGTTACTTAAACTGTACTTAGTTGATGTCTTTCTCATAGATATAAAAATGTTGACATAAAGATAGATAAGTAAAAAGTCATATTAAAATCACACAAGTACATATTTAAGACAGTCAAGGTCAACTAAGACAATAATAAGAAGCTTAAGAGTGAATAAGTCAACAAAGTGATTATATTAGCATAGTAAATATAATACATTGGATACAATCTATACAAAAGGATGAGATGAGATGATAAGGGAGTGCATCAGTAAAAAGTCTTGTCACTTGAGGCTGCTTGAAGCTACTTGAAACCATCTTGAAAAAACTTCAAGCACTCATCAAGTAGACTTTTTTCTCAAGTAGGCTCAAGTCAGGGTCTAATCTTGAAAGCTACTTGAAGTCAGGTTTTCATCAAATTCTCTCAAGTAGTCTCAAGTGGTGATATCAACTAGAGTACTCAAGTTCCTCAAGATTCTCCAAGTATGTTCAAGACATGTTATGAACTGTGACATCTACAGTTATATTTCTCATGGTAATTACTTCATTTGTAATTACAATTATGTTTACCTTTTACTGTACTTATATTTCGCCTCTCTGATGGTGATTGTTTTGTATCTCTTATTGATCTGCTTTAATCATCCAGATTACTTTACATATTTCTATAATTAATGATCATTTGTTCTGAAGAAGTTCTTTTTTCTATTTTAGTATTACAAAAACTTCTTTATTGTTCTCGAGCCGTTCCCAAGTTGAGTCCCAGTACCTTAAGAAGTTGATCATAGTTACGAGTCCTTAAGACTCATCCTTTACCCTGCGGCAGTTTAAGTCACACTAGGTAATAAGCTGTTTTTTTGCTTGTTTCTGTTGTGTTATGCACCTATTTTGTCAGCGATGCTGATCATGGCTGTATTGGTTTTACTTGTACATATTTGTAGTTCACTCCCGTTTTGTCCGTTGCGATCGATAACATGTATAGTCGTATTTGTTTCAAACCCTCATTGTCCACTAACTATTTGTCCATCTGTTGTCAATCACCTGTCTTGTTGTGTTTGCTTCTGTTGCGTTGCCAATAGCTGTCTTGCTATCACTGTGAGACCCAGGGTCTGGGAAATGATTGAACTTAGGTACGTGGGAATTTGAGATATTGACTCAATCAACTCGCAGTATTGCTTGGTGTTTATCTGATTTCGTAGATAAGAGGTTCTCCATGGTATACTTTCAATTCTCTGAACCATGTAATGTGATAACTTCTTATTTAACTTTGGTGATGATCAACATTATATCCGAATTGTATTAAATTATCTAACCAAATATTATTCAAATAAAGATATGCATTAATCAAACTATTGTCGCGAGAGGATATCAATGAAAATCTAGCTCTTCCTTCGCTTTCCTCTCGCTTTTTTGCCTTGATTTGCTTCGCCATCCTCACACCTACGTTTCAAGTTTTTCCGATTCATCTTCAGCGCCTCTTCGTCTACACCATCATCACTACCAGCTTCACCATCTTCCAATTCCTGATCTCCCAGTTCAAGTACCTCGGCTTCAATTCCAGCCCCACCCTCCACGGACTCTTCCTCGTCTCCAGGATTATTCGCGAATGTGACATCCTCCATCTCCTCATCATTATCACCTTCGTCTTCGTCTTCATCTCCGTCTTCATCTCCGTCTTCGTCTTCATCTCCGTCTTCATCTCCGTCTTCATCTTCTTCATCTTCCTCCTCAGGCTCCTCCTCATTCTCATTCCCGTTTTCGTCTTCCTTTTCACCTTTTCCCATATCATAGACTTCCCCTTCGTCTATACCTTTCACCAGATTCTCATCTGCTTCATCCTGATCAATCTCCTTTTTGACGGTGTACCCGCGTTCCACTTTTGACCGGTAGTTGTGTTTGTTCCTGCAGATCGACGCCACAATCTCCTGTGGCCCAGCCCTTTTCGTACTTCTTCAGTTGTTCTTGCCCCTCATGAGCCTTTCAAAAGTTCAGTGATGAGATAGATGAATCCAGAAAAGCCTTACCAAATCAATGATACTCAAGAGGAGCCGGCGGTCTTGTTTGCGCCAATCAACACTAATTGGCAGCCTCAACTCTATCACAGCACGGTTGACAGCAGCCTCATAATGGAATGAATAGGTGTAAGCAGCAAAGATACTTGACTTACTCGGCAAGCACTATAAAGTTTCCCATTCCCGCGAAGACCCATAGCAGTCTGTAAGTTGAATTGTCCTGTGGGCCTTAGAATGAGGACGGTGGCTTCCGTCTTTGGCTTTGCTGCCTCAGTTTTCTTTGCTTTGTCGATTTCGGCTAGATACAAAGTAGTGAAGACAAGATTGAAAGAAAGCAGCGCAGAGATAATTACCTGTCAGGCGGCTTATGGTTGCTTTAAGAGTCGCGAGTTCATCATCTTGCGGGCCTCCCGACTCCGGAGTTGAGGTGCTAGCAGCAGAGGCAGAGGGCGATTGCTTGGAGGCAATGGATAGTGACGCTGCGGAAGTTGAGCTGGCAGACGTTAGAGTGGAAGGCCGCTTGGATATGGCGGGCGACTCTTTTGTCGGACCAGCAGGTGACTGGTCCGAGCCAACAGCTAACTTCCCTGTAGCCACCTTCGTCGAGGTGGCTGCCTTGCTTGCCGACGCAACGGGCTTCTTTGCCGAGGCAGCAGACTCCTTGGTTGAGGCAGTGGTAGAGGCGGCGGGCTTCTTGGGATTCTTGACGGAGGATCCTTTGGTCGAGGCAGTGGTAGAGGCGGCGGGCTTCTTGGGATTCTCGGTGGAGGGGGCGGACCCTTTGGTCGAGGCAGCAGACGGCTTGATGGATGTGGTGGACTTCTTGGTTGAGGCAGCGACGGGCAAATTTGTCGGAGTGGGGTCACTTTCCTTCCATTCCTGTTCTCTGACGGCCCAAACCCCATCAGCCAAAGACTCCCCCACGATAGAATGATTTCCTATCGCGGTGGCCTTGTCAATGTTCATGGTAGCCGTAGTGTTCGACTCCTCCACCGAACCAGTAGATGGTGATGTCAAAGCAGCTGGCTCAACAATACCCAATGGACAATCCTGCGCAGTTTTCCTTCAAGAGGCATTGAACGATAGTTGATAGAAAGATTGAAAAAAAAAACAACTTACTTCTTCTTTTTTGAAGCGGGGAGCAATACATTGGGCTCCTCGATGCCTGCAGGGGAAGTCTTTTGAGCCGCCTTACTTTGACGCTGTAGAGGATAGTATAGGTTTGTAGATACGAAGGACAAACAACAAAAATGATATAGTCGCTTAGTAGCTACTATACTGCCTCTGCGATTTCGAAGGGGGAATATCTGATGATATGAAGGTAAAGGTGTGAACTTCTGTTATGAGTCTGAGTTAACTTCTTAATAAAGTTCGTCTGAGTTCTGTGTACGTCTGATAGTGGTCTATGACCGAAGCAAAACTTATATATTCCAAAAATGCACCTGCAATGTCCTAAGTGCAAAAGTGGGGGCAAGAATGCTTGCTTATCCCTCCCTTGCACCTGGTCTTTTATATTCGAGAGAGATACTAAATGAGAACATATCCGCGTACATGAGAAAGCTGAGTAAACATGGGAAAAACGTCCAAGAATAAAACTAGATGGGTAGCTACAGGGGTATAGATTGGTAAGGTACAGGTCCATAAGTTGCACTGATCTTCCCAAGCCTTCGGAGCAATTAGGGATCCCTCCTTCGGTCGGATCGGATCAGGAATTCGGAGTTCCTGCCCAGGGGAAGTGCCTCAGGATGTGTCCTTAGTAGGATCTGTTACCAGACCCAAGGTTCATCCCAGGAACACCTTTTCTTAGAATAGCCTGAGGTCCCGAGTCATCGTTTTGACTCTCAGGTACGTCTGGTCTAATCTAGATAAGTTTATCTTATCATATCTGTATCTGTATCAGGTAATTTCCTCATCTGGTTTCCGGGTATAGAGGTAGCTACCAAGCGATCGGCCTCTAGTACTCGAAGTTCCGATAATTAGAACCCGTGACTTTGTAGGGATAGTCTGTATGGGTCATTGGTCCAATACGACCAGCTAGTCTTTGGGTGTGCAGTACAGTTTTCCTGCTATTGTGCTTCAATCCTCCATATACACAGAGAGACATCAGGAATACTAGATTCACCAGTCTTATCTGAGCTTTCTGGTTAAAGGAAGGAGAGTCTACTAGTTATAGACTGCTGACGAATATAATTAGGATTTGTCGTATTTTTCCTAAGTTTCTATGAAGGGTTCGACTTAGTACTCGGGTAGCTACTCCGCGAGAACCGTATACTTCTGGTAATAATAGCCTAAAAATTGCGTAAAATTGCGCAAATATTTTTGAGGCGTATCAACGCCGTTAGAAATAAATCATCCGAAGAACTAAGAACAACTTACTTTTTTCGGCCCCTCTTTGTCGCAACCGTAGATGCATTGACATTGAGTGATGAAGATGGGAGAGAATTCTTTGCGGTGCTTCTAGTGACCCACGGAGACATTGGAGGGAGATTGCTCAAGCGTTGGAGAGAGGCAGAGGTTGACGTTGAGCCTTTATATATGGGAACAGTCGACAAAGATTGGGAAAAATCAATTGCGGAGCGGGGAGCCCGTAGAAAACTGACCTCAGCAAATTTGGCCCTAGGAACAATTGTAATGTTACGCACCATATATTTGAAACTCTTTGCCACCGTGCCGAAATACCGATATATAAAATGATCGGTGAACTACATGAGCAGCATTGCTAAAACGAGCCCTGAAGCTCGAAGTAGATCCGGGACTTCCTACAAATGACAATCCTCTAATTCGGACCGATCTGAAAAAGGTTCAATGCAAATTCGGCGGAGGCGGGAGAGAGGCCGGTCAAACAAATCTAAGTTCAAAAAAAACGGAGAAGAGAAATTTTACGCACTAGTACCTGTAATGGAGAGATATGTAACCTATATAGCAATGGTGGGCCCTCAGTTATAACGGAAGACAACCCGGAAAGACCCTAGTCTTGAATTCATCAAGGGTAAGCTAAGAAATAATCCCGGTCAATGACGAAATTAGAATATGAGAGTGCCAAGGTCCACACCCATAGCGACCATGAAAGGGGAATGCCCGTGGTTCTAGCGCTGATGTGGCGCTCGTACACTCAAAGCGGTTCCTTGCGAGTAATTGAGGAGGTCCGTGGTCAGGGCTGCCTGTAACGACAATGAGCAAAGAAAAGTACCGAGTCCGGAAATCTTACGAGAGTTGGCCGGGTACATGTAGATATATAAGGTTGGAAGGCCATGGTCAAAAGCCAGGTGTCATCGATCGACGCAACATTCATCCGCCATGCATTCTCGTCCCCCCAGTGTAGCTAGTTCTCATACCGAGAGCTCAAGTTCCCCCAGCATAGCTAGTTCTCACACTGAGAGCTCACAATCCATCGATGCTTATGATGAGGAGCTGGGTATCGTTGAAATTGATTATGTGAATTTCGAGGGCCGAAAACCATTATTTGGCAACCAGCTCGAACTATACGCATGGCAGGAGATGCGTGAAGAACATCGAAAAGAAAAAGCAAAACAGATAGGTAAGTTAAATTAAGCACATCTTATATTATGATCAGACTAACTGTTTTTAGAGGTACTTGGGGAAAATTCGTCTCTGAGTACTCCTCCAGTTATAGTCAACACTTTGCCAGAGATTGATAATCAAGAGATGGAGATACGCGAGGTTGCAAACAAAGCAGATGAAGAGGAGAGAGCAGAAGTGGTGATTGTTAAGAGAAAGAGGGACATAGGTGTAGATCCCATCGAAATTGAATTGAAGGGAAAGAACGCCGACATGCCGCGCAAGAAGAAAAAAGTGAGTTGCTGCTTGTCCATTGATTGGTGTATGACCTAACTAACATGTCAACTAAATGTCTATAATTGTCAAAGTGAACCTACCAGCCAACTACGGGTCCATGAAAGTGGCCATCGGGCTCAACGATGGCAATGGAGAATGACTTTGACGTGACATGGTGGCACGGTGATAAGGAGGTTATTTTGATTTATTTGCTCCACAAGAGCTGTTTGGCTGCGTACAATACTGAATTGAAATATTATTATTTGCTTGCAACTATTTGGTTGCAGTCAATGAACTTCATCGATGAGACCTTCACCACCACTTCTCCGCTCTCCTTCTGGTACCTGTGTTTCAGCAACTTCTGCTCAAATCCCTCTCAACTGTTCTTGCTTGGATACTATCTCTATCGGCTGTAACGTCTTATCTTTTGGGGAACAGTGGCTTTCACAATTCCGATCGAGGATATCTTACCTGTAGGATACGACCATCCTTCATGCAAATAACAGTTGTTGATCCCTATTTGCCTCCTCTCACTGGTCGTCTTCCACCTCTGAAATTGTCAACCACATTGTATGATTCGTTTTGGTGAGTTTTTCGTCCAAATCCTCATATGAGCCTCATGTACTGAGTTTTATCCTCTTAACGGCCAGCGTATCAATCCCTCTACCCTTCAATTACTTGCACATCTCCCATATCACTGTCACGGACTGCATTAACAACCCCTCCTTACAATGACTTTCATATCGCTGCCGTGCCACTCGTGCTTAGCATTGCCTCTTGAACACTTTTTCTGATTCATTGTCCTTCCATTGGCACTATTGCTTATGGAGTCCAACTCGGCCAATACTACTACGAAAAGGAAGTCAGCCTGCATATGTGTGTGCGGCTGTAACAGAGAAGTTTCCTACCCAACAAGACGAGCACACGTGGCTGCAAAGAGGGCCTTAGACGAGACTTCCGAGGATCAACGTGTCAACAAGCGGCAGCGTTCAAAATCGCCTACAGACCAGAGTGAGGAATGGCAAGAGGACGGGAGGTTCGGTGCCGCCAGTCCTGAGCCGCCTCAAATTGAAGACACCGATTTCCTATATCAAGACCCTCCTAGCAGTCTCTCACCCCGGGCCATTCGTGTCGCAGAGAAAACCAGGCAGATAATTACAAACCGTTGGAGGGATCCTCCTTCTCAGCCAACACCCGATGTTCAAGAGGATGCATGTGATGATGATTATGAAAACGAGGAAGAAGATTTGGAATGGATCCGGGGAGAAGACGGTAACAGCGTGCATGCCAGCGACAATATTTCTGATGATGAAAGAGAAAGCGAGAGTGAGGATGAAGAAGACGAGGACAAGGATGGAGTAGGCGACCTTACCGTTGGTCTGTCCAGAACAGACATACCCTCGCTGTCTTTCTGGGATCGCCTTAGCGATGATTTAGCGCACAGGCTGATGACAAGTGGTTTGTGTGTCACCATAATTCTTACTCTTTTGCTGATTATTGTCACAGATAGGTCATTGGATGAATCTGACGTAAGCTTGCTCCGTCAGTATGCCTTGAAGGTTGAAGACCACCTTACCGAGAGTACCTTTGCCAAGTTCAAATTTGCTTTTCCGGAGTCTTACTATCATTCGCTCAAGAAGACAAAAAGGCGTGTCGAGCTTCTGTCAAATATCCAAACGATACAATACAGCTGTTGCGTGAACAGCTGTGTCTGTTTTACTGGACCCTACGCAGACCTCACGGAATGTCCAAACTGCAAGGTGGTATGGCTCAACGATCAAAAGAAACCGCGTAAATTCTTTGACTATATCCCCCTGATTCCTCGCTTACAAGCAATGTCTGCCAATCGTCAATTTGCCGAAAAAATGTGTTACCGAGCCAATTTTGAACATCAGCACAGAGTAGCGACAGATGTTTTCGACGGGTCTCACTACCAGTCATTACTGAACAAGATTGTCCCGTCCAGTAACAATGATCACCCTTTTTTCTTCTTCTCAGACTCCCGTGATGTCGCGCTCGGTCTTTCTACCGATGGCTTTGCGCCATTCAAACGATGTGATAAGACGTGCTGGCCAATAATCCTTTTCAACTACAATCTCCCGCCCGACATACGATTTCAAAGGAAATACTGTATCAACGTTGGAACTGTCCCAGGGCCCAAAAAGCCCTGGGATATGGACTCTTTTCTTTGGCCCCTTGTTCAGGAACTCATTCAACTCGAAGTTGGAGTTCGATGTTTTGACGCCATCAGCCAAACCCTTTTTTTACTCCATGCATACCTCATTATGGTCTTTGGAGATATCCCTGCAGTAGCGCTCCTCATGCGCATGAAAGGCGCCAATGGAATTAGCCTGTGTCGAGTGTGTAAAATAACGGGTGTTTGTGGCAATACTTCCAACATGTATTATGTTCCTTTGCAACGGAGTCAGATTCCAGAGTCTGACCCTCCATCATACAACCTGTCGCAACTTCCTATCCGAGAGCATGATGAATTAATGGCTCAAGCGAAGGAGGTACAAGATGCACCCAATCAAGCGACGTCCAATCGGCTTGCCAAGCAATATGGCATCAAAGGCGTGCCCATCCTCAGTTCCTTATCCTCAATATCTTTTCCCGAATCATTTCCGTTCGATTTCATGCATCTCATCTGGGAAAACCTCATTCCCAATCTCATCTTATTCTGGACCGCGTCTTTCAAAGATCTTGACCATGAAAATCAAGGTTATGTTTTACCACCTGCGGTCTGGAGAGCAATCGGAGCGAATACGGCCACCTGTAAAGCGTCTATACCGTCTGCTTTCGGAGCACCCATTCCCAATATTGCTTTACAGCAATCGCAAATGACATCGGAGATGTATTCAAATTGGACGCTTTTTGTGGCGCCAATCTTATTGTATAACAAGTTTCCACAAAGAAAGTATTATCAACACTTCATGAAGCTCGTCCAGCTGCTGAAAATGTGTATGGAGTTTGAGATTAGCGAAGAGATGTTGGATGTAATAGAAGGCGGCTTCCGTGCTTGGGTAGAGGACTACAAGAAGTGAGTTGAGTTTCATATGCTTATAATCAAATCTGCCTTAACCTGCCTAGGTTCTATTATTTCCATCAAACCCGCCGGCTCTCTGCATGCCCTTTAACGATACATGCACTCCTTCATATTGCGTGGGGCATTCGGGTCGCCGGTCCAGTTTGGACTTACTGGGCCTTCCCAATGGAACGGCACTGTAACACGCTTTTGCCCTCCATTAGAAGCCGACGACACCCCTATGCTGCTATCACTACCTTCGTCACTGCAATGGCACAGCTTGATCAAGTGCGACTCAACTACAACCTACACTCGGAGTTGAGTTTAAGTGGCATGAAAAGAACGTTATCAATAAAGGATTTGATATGCGACTCGTGTACGTTGTCATCCCCTCTCCTTGATATATGGATTCAATTCAATTATTCCAGATTCATCCTACAAGCTCTCCCCGCCACGACGGACCGAACTTATACCCACACACCTCCGTGACAAAGTTTATGCAGCATTAGCGACACGATTCGAAAAAGCAAAAGCTACAATCAAAACACTCCTAAATCTTGACGAACCTGTTATACAGTACGATAGGGTTACCTGTCTGGGTGGGGGTGATATTATGTCAGGTTGTGACCTAGTCCACAAAAGTGAGGACTCGCGGGATGCCTCCTTCATCAAGGCGAGTCCTTTTGACCTTTGGTGTTATTGTCATACCAAATTGACTATAAGTATGTCCAAATGGTTGATAAACACGCCCATCAACCAAACCGCGAGCCGGTCTACATGAAGCGGTCATTTTTTGGACAATTAAAACGAGTCCTCGTCACCAACCTACCAAGTACACCTCCGTTAGGACTCCATACGCCGTCAACAGTAATCTACGCCGTTGTTCAAGCTGTCAAAATAACCCAAAAGAACAATTTTTATTGCTATCGAGATACTGGGACCTTTCAAGTGATCGACTTGAATACCGTGCAGTGCGTAGTAGGCAGAGTGAACGATGGAGATCGCTGGAGTATTGTGGATAGAACGGGTGTCTCGACGGTACAGGATGATTGAGTATGAATCATCCTCTCGACTTTGAATATACGCTAACGGCCCCAACGCCAACAGTTTATAATCTATCTATGTTTTTTCCCCTCTTTTTGGTGTTCAATCTAATGTTTATATGTTATTACAAGGTTAAGACATCGAGCCACAAGATTAGCAAGGCTGTTTAATACATACAATATTGGTACAGGTGGGTACTATAGAACAATCCACATACTACATACGAAAACTAACTTCTTCCTTTCAGATACAATTCACAAGTTCAAATACAAGTAATACATTTGCAAAGCATATCAACGCCGCCCACAACTCGGAACACCCTCACCACTCCCTGACTATGAACTCTCCCTTTTTCCTTTGACCTTCCCCCCAGCAACCTCCATTCGCAAAGAACCTCGGCTCTCGTCCCCCACCCCTACCGTAGACATGCAGAGTCATCTCTGCATGCTCTCCAAAGAATCCTCGAACCGTCCAGTGGTAGACGGCCTCGTCACTTTCAAGATCATGGGTATGCCCCCTCCCCCTTGAATCGGGCTTTAGGATGTCATTATAACGTGAAATATAGCAGATACTCACATTAGAACCCATTCCGGCTCCCTTTCATTCGAAATCCACCTAATCTCTTCACGGAACACGGATATAGCCTGCTCCAGTGCCGCCTTGGCCTTTTTCTTTTCCTTCTCCCTCGGTTGGTACTGTTCATAATAGGTTACGTCGCTGTTTTGAGGCGCAAGGTAGCAGGAGTACATGTTGGACAAGAAGATGGAGGTAGTTGGGAGCGATTGGCGATGGTTGTCGTCTTGGAGGATGTCGAGCTGGGTTCAATGATGGACTCGGCATCACACGCGACACCGGTCACATTCAGAAGCGCCGTTGTTCAAAAACGGCGGACGCGATCCCGCCCTCTTCAAAGCCGCAGTACAAGGAACGGACGCATGAAAACGAGACACGGAGGGGGTCCTGACACTCACTGAGGACCCGTAGCGTAGACTTTGTTTTGTCTTTATTGCATTTCTTGAAATTTTTATTAAATTCGTCTTAGACTGAGGAAAATTTTGAAAAAAAATCTCTAAGTTTCGTCTCAGGTGGGCATGGATAAAGTCCTCAAATAGTTATGATATTTGCCTGAGATAATTACTCAGTAGTCAAAGTACAATTTGACTCTCTAGAGTAAACTACGACAAATACTGAGTGATCAATTTACGTGAGATGATCTCTTAAGCCCTGGGCTCACAGTGTATGTTTGTGTTATGAATTTACCAACCTATAGGAAGGACGTCATTATGCTTACTCATTTCCACATCCCTGGATATACTCTGCTCCGCCTATACTTCTCCCATCATTCATTCCCATGTCACTTCCTCTTTGACCTTACCTTGTTTATCTTTTCATTCTCATGATCATTCTTCTTGTTCCATGATTGATCCTTCATGTTACCTGTTATATCTTTTCGTTCTCATGATCAATCTTCTATTCTCATGATTGATCATCTTCCTTCCTAGTTTATACTTTCCTTCTCACTGACTACCCATCTACCTCGGTCATGGTTACTCAGCCTGTTCTATACTTAGTTACCTTGGGTAGATACCTTTACATATATAAGAACCAGTAGATACTGTTGTACTTCCTTACACTTTACCAATTGTATCTTTCCCTTTCTCTTACTCTCTCCTCGCTCTCAAGTCTTTGTCACTTGTCTGCAACCTGAGTCCCAGACTAAGGTTGTAACAGTTTGTCTCTGTTGCACCTCTACTGGGGTGTCAATGCTGTGTCGTTCTGTTATTGTTTGCATTGAATTGCCCTAAATTTCTCTGACATATATTGGACAAGTATTTGCTCTTGTTTGCAGTCTGCCTCTTCATCTCGCATTGTTACCTTGTCTCAAATGAATACATTTTTATATATTTTGCTTTGATGCCCTGGGCTGAGACTGTTGTGACTAGGCCCTCATTTGACAGCGCTTTCGAACAGCTTTCAGAGAATGTCAGAGAATGAAGTATACCGTTGTAGGAATCTCTAGGGGTGGTAAGCTATAGACACTGAATGCTGGACTCACCGTACTCGTAATGGTGACGCATGTGGTGCTGTTTGTATGTGCGTGTCATGGTGCGTCATTGACAATGACCACGGATAATGGTGGAACATTTTGAATTGTCTACACAGCCCGCTACCGAGGAGAATGAGAAGGAGGATGATGAGAAGGATATTACAAAGGGGAAAGTCAGCACTGAGGTGGAGGAAGCCAAAGAGAACCAGGAGGAAAAAGTCCAAGATGACCAAGTAGACACTGAGGATGTCAAAGAGATGGAGGAGATGAAGGCCGAGGATGACAGAGACGAGGTCAACATTCAAGAAGAGGAGGAGGCAGAGGCTCTGGCAATGGATGAGGAGCCGATGGTTGATGTGGCAGCAGTTGGACAATGATAACGACAGCACTCTTCTAGCATTAGTGTGTGAGCTTGTCAATGAAATGCCACTTTCTGTGGGTGATCTGATATGTGCTGTGACATGCACTAACCGTGCCCCTAGGTGGTTCCCGAAGATGCAATGCCCTGCTTGTGAGACCTCGCTCACCGATTCCTTGAACACTATTTCGCCAACAGCCAGGTTCGAATGCACCACGCTGGACGCACAACACTCATGGTAGTGGCATCTAGCATTGTATACGGCTCTAGGAAGTCAAACGCTGCCCGCGCAGATAAATCCCATTCATTTTCAGAGAAATCAAAGAAGTGCTCACCTGTTCTTTCCTTGCAGGTATTACTGTGATTGACAATTCCAGTGAAGTTCGTGTGGTTGAGAACAAAATTCTGGGCATCTGTGAAAAAACCTGTTATCGAAATACTAACCTTCGAGACTGTAGACAAAACGCTTGGTGTATCGCAAGAAGTATGCGGAGACAGCAATGGTCGTATTGGTTTTGGTGACGTAGAGAATGTAGATGGACTGGCTGGCTTGTAATGAAATCTGGCCATGACAGCATCGTCTAATACACATTGGTTGTTCAAACCTGCTGTAGACTATGACTGCCCCCCTGAAACATCACATCAATATATTCTGTATACACGTAAGAATATCATCACAGAGACTTGTAGTGCGCAATGATTGCAGGAAGGTAGTTGTGAGTCATGTAGGGATTGTGAAAGTGTATTGCAAGCCTGAGATCCTCGACCCTGACTGTCTTGTGTTTAGCAATGTGGGTATATATGTTGGCGTTGTGGAATAGAACCGGGAGATATGCTTTAACCACATCTTTCAAGCATCGCATTGCGTTGATATCGAATGGCTGTAGACGTGTTTAGTGAGAGTCTTATCCGATATCGAATCACTCACCAGGTCGGAGCATTCAGAAACAATGCTTCGCACCAATTGCATTATGGCACAGTCGTCATCAGTTTTGTCAACCAAATTGTCGTCCTCCTCCGGTTCGTCCATCTCAACATCATTTTCTTCTTCCTCCACTTCCTCTTCCTCAGCCTCGTCCACCTCTATATCCTCGTCTTTGCTTTTAACTTCTTCCACATCAGCCCCACCAACCTCAATCTCAATGTCCTCGGTTTTTACCTCCCCCTCACGAGAAGCCATGTTTGAAGGGCCTGCTGTTATAGTTTGCATAACGTGAACACAAGTACACGAGATCCTATAACAACAAGCCTGGAAAATCACTTACACTGCCAGTTCTGTTGGGCCCGGTTCCGGATCCCGTTGTCATGTGATTATGTTTTTTGGTTCTAGCCATGGTGGACAATGTTCAAGAGCAGAGGGCACATTCGAGAACACCCAACAGCTACTGTTATATTTGTTTAGTATGCACAACGTGCACACACCACATTACAGCACGCTCACTTTAAGAGGAAGTTGATTTCTCAAAATTCACAACATGTTGACACCACATTCCAGCAAACTCACTTTAAGAGGAAGTAGTTCTCTCAAATATACAGAGAAGGTGTAAAAGTTGGCACGATGGCGTGTGACATCAATGCATTTATCAGAGCAAACCTCCCTAGACCATGAGTTTTGGAATGCAATGCCCTGCTTGCAAGACCTTGCTCGCAGAATCCTTGAACACTATTTTGTTAATAGGCAGGTTCTAATGCACCATGCTGCACACATGACACTCATGGTTCGTGATCTCAGGCTTGTATGTCATCATGGGAACCCATACATGATGTACGATCTCTTACTCAATAGCATTGCTAAGTACGGTCCTCAAGTTTAATAAGTACAATACCATAGTGTCTGTTGCAATGGAATGAACTTGTGTTTTGAGTTTTAAGTGTGCCAAATAAAAACAAGCACATATCATTGATTTCTAAATAGTTCAGTTCACTTTTACAGGATAAGTCAAGTTGGCCTTAGAGAATGACATTCACGGTGATTAGATGCATCTGTATGAATAAGCTTGTGCTTTCTCCTTATCAAATGATTGCATCAATGGTGGGTTTGTTTTTCACTCGCGTCAAATTTTTCACCAACACCAACTACGATGGCCAGAACCAAACACATGCACACAGAACACAAACCCACTAAACCCTCTCCACGAAGTGAGAGACCATTTGGTGTAAGTGCTCAATAGTATATTTGAGCGGTATTTGACAAGCTTTCTGTCAGCGTATGCAAGCTATGCCAGCGTGTTGCTTCAATAAAGTTCTTCGTCAAGAGGTGATAAAATACGCAACCAGGAAGCAGGTGCAGGATATAGAGAGGCGAGAGGAGCTCGAGGACATACTATGTGTGCATCAGGAAAAGGTAAAGTGACTTAAATTTGACTTATGCAAACTTATGAAAATCATAAGTCAGTATAAGTCATTTTTGCATAAGGCATGTCACTGTCTGAGGTTCTGACTTATGCAATACTTAAGTAAATCATAAGTACATAAGTCACAATATGGTCATAAGATTCAAGATTATCATAAGTCATGAGGATTTATCCTAAGTTGCATAAGTAAGTACTTAAGACAGTAAGAAGATGTAAGAGAATATAAGCTCAATCATAAGGAACATCATAATGCATAAGGAAAAAAGAATTATATTCATATAGTAAATACAATACATCATGTATAATACAGACTTCCTAAAGAGGAAATAGACCCTGAAAAAGCGGACAAGAGGGATATGACAGCAGCCAGGGGAGTAGAAATGGAAGATGGGGGGAAATGATGAGAAATGTGATTCTAAAAGTAACAAATGAGTATGAGAAGATGAAGAGTCAAAAAGCACTCACCAAAGACTAGAGATCCCCCCCAAAACTCATCCACATATCATCCTCACATCTCCTCTCAAAACCCTCCCAAAATAGCCCTAAAAAAGCATCCAAAATAGGCAAAAAAGCGTCCTAATCAAGCTGAGAATCAGCTGGGGGAGAGCTAGGAAGGTGATAAGGATGTTACTTACTAAGTTACAGGCCTGGAGGGCAAGAAAGGGGGAGGGAGAGGATGGGGAGGGGAGGAATGATGGTGGTGATGAGGAAGGATCAACGTCATGCTCGAAACAGAAGTTCAACATGTCACATGACATCACATGACGTCTGGACTTGGGATTTTCGAGTCAAAGTTCCTCAAATCATAGGTAGGAGATATTTTCGGGTCATTTCTGCATGGAATTTAATGATCTAAGAGTGTATTCCTATATTTTCGAGGTCAGGGAGTTCGAATATGTAATTATATTCTTTGTTGGATTAAAACCTATTGAGATATGGCACATTTAACATATATTAACACAAGATTGCGCTATATCTCCTCAAATAATGATCGGATAATAGATCTAAAACCAGATTCGAATTCCTGGACCTTGAATACATATACCTACACTCTTCAATCATCAAAATCGACACAGTAACTAGTAGACAACATGGCATTCTTGTTATGTTTCTCTGTATCTCCATAACTGGTATGTTTTTCGATCAAAACACACATATAAACTTATGTTCTTTTAATATTTTATGATTTGTCGTGATTTTTCCAGAATTTTCGGGTTAGTAGAGCAGGCTCTACGACGTGTCTATCTGCAGTTGACAATGACCCCCCCACCCCATGGATGGAATCTTGATATCTCCATAACAGGTATGTTATCTGACAAAGACATACATATAGACTTATGTTCTTTTAATATTCTAAGATTTGTCGTGATTTTTTCCGGAATTTTATGAGTAGTAGAACAAGACATACAGCATAATGTTCTTATAATGCTATGATGCTTGCCTTGTTATCTGACTTATTCACTTATGAGATCCTGTCTGACTTGTGGTTTAACCTTTGGTCTGACTTATGAAATGTCCAGTGCTTATGCTTTCTTTGTATCCAACTTATGAATTTATGATAAACTTATGAACTAATGTGTGACTTATGTGTAAAATTCTTGTCTGGCTTATGAAAAATTATGAACTTATGCTATTTTGGAGACTTATGTGCCTTAAGTTGGTCTTTATAAGGCAAGCATAAGGCAACTTTTTCATGAGTTTGCATAAGTTGTGTGACTTTTTGCTGATGTGGAGGCAGATCTGCTGGTCTTGGATGATGAAGATAAGGAGGAAAACGAGGAGGATGACGACTATGAGGAGATGGTCAATGAGGATGACGATGGTGATGCGGATGAGGACAACGATGAGGAGAACAAAGACAGGAAAGAGATGGTTGGTGACAATGAGTTCTGATTAGATACCTCTCTTCCATGCGTCGAACGCTACATGACCGACCGTTTCGACAGCAATAAGTCAACATTTGAGAGTTCCTGTAAATACAAGATATGACTTATCTGATACAGAATTTTGAAGAGGAGAAGGTTGACGTAGCATCGGCCGAGGCCGTTGGCTGGTAATGTTTTATATGTTGAGCAGGATCAACAAAGCACCCGCCCCATGGCACAAGCATTCATCATGATCATGGTATTTGACCAGCCCACGTTTCATGATAATAAGTTCAGCAAATATGGCATACAACTACAACTCTTTGTGACAATACAAACTTGGATGGATTAGTTCAATTTAGTTGATGGATGTGCTAGCACTTGGACATATCAATGCTCGCCAGACGCTGCTGGAGCTCTATGTCTGCTCGTGCACCATCTGAGCTCAACCTCTGATGTGTTGTGATGTTATGTGTAGTGATATTACAGGGTCTGCAGTCTGGGAGGGGGGTTGAAGGCCTCTTCCAGACTTCAATCTTTTATTCCCATAGGAAATTGTCCATTCACTACACAACCTCTATATTTCAATAATACACATGTATTATGCAAACATTATGCAAACATTACCATAATTTTAATTTGCATAGTACATGTATATTATCTAAAACATATCTAAACCTTATGCAAACAAAACCTTTAAAATGAACATTATTGAATTATTTTTTTACATATGTTTTACATAATATATGTGTACTATGTAAATGTCATTTACAGTAATGTTTGCATAATGTTTGCATAATACATGTGTATTATTGAAATATAGAGGTTGTGACTAGGTTTTGAATATTAATAAACATATCCTCATGCAGTGATATTATTGCCTATTCAACCAACATCGTGTGTTATATATATTAAGAATAAATATCATTTTGTTACATGGCTTATGACATCTGATGCTACGTCTCGTGTGTTGGTAGGGTTCAGTTGACAGCACACTCGGTGCCATTTGGTGGGTCATGTTACTCGTGGTTTTAAACTCCTCTTTCTCTTAACAGTTGCATTTGTGCCCTTCCTTTCATTCTTACTCTAATATCTGACCTCGCGTCTGGCCTGACTGGTACCTACTTCACTGATATATGGCGTTACCCCTGCCCAATCAGCTGAGTAGCTTCACCAGCCGTGAGCTGCGACCTCTGCCAATCATGGCTCTACCCACTCGCCTTTACAACCCCTATATTTTAATAATACACATGTTTTATGTAAACATTATGCAAACATTACTGTAAATATAATTTACATAGTACACGTGCAATATGTAAAATATATCTAAACTTTATGTAAATAAAAGCCTTAAAATGGGCTTGGGGGAGGAGGAGGGACGCTGGGTGGTGTCTTGACAGCCGGAGGGGCTGCACCGATCCCAGAAACTTGGCCAGATGGCCCTTTGACTTTACCTTTGGCTAGCGCACTAGCTTCGGCGTTGGCGATAGCGACCGCGGGGGCAATGCCCCGGTTGCGGACGGCGTCCATTATTGCTCTATTCTCCTGCGAGTCGTACCCGAAGGTGGATAGAACGATTTGACCTCCGTATTGAGGGTCGAGTAGTACCCCAATGTCGGAGACAGTGAGGCGAGTGGCGGTAGGGTTGGCGGGCGGTGACGGCGCCTGGGACGGTGGACGGGACGGGTGCGGCGTAGGGGCCGGTGCAGACTGTTTCTTGCGCTGAGCGGGCATTATACACTGTATATTGCTACAACTAGACGACTAGCACTGAGACTTCCCAAAGAGGAAGGTAGTGGTAAGAGGTCAAGGAGCGATGATGATTTTGTAGCCTTCTCTAGCTGCAAGAGCAACAATGAGGCGTAGTGACGCAGGACGGAATGTAGGGGCAAAGACCTCGGTGAAGTCGAATCCGGGACGTTGGGAATAGCCCTTAGCAACGAGACGAGCCCGGTAGCGCTCAATAGAGCCGTCGGCAAGCCGTTTGACTTTAAAGACCCAGCCAGAGTTGACTACCTTTTTGCCTGGAGCCAGTCATCGAAATCAGCCCTCTTGGAGATCACAGTTCGCTTTGTGACTGGATTGTAGAATTTCCAGCCTTTGTAGCCAGCCGGATAGCCAATAAAGACACACTTCTCATAGTGAGGTTGGAGGGAATTGCGCTTATCTCATTGTACATGGACATATGACATGCACCCCCAGACCCGGAGATGTGAGACATCAGGTTTTCACTTGTAGAAAGCTTGGAAGGGAGTGGTGCCCGAAAGCGAAGCAGTAGGGAGCATATTCCAGACATGAACCATAGATGAGATACATTCACCCCAGAACGAACCAGGTAGCCGAGATTCCGAGAGCATAGCAGTGATCCTCTCTCCCATAGTCCTATTAGCCCGTTCAGCAAGACCATTCTGCTGAGGCCGGTTCCGAGTCGAGTGACGTCTCTCGATGCCAGCAAGCTCGGTAAAGCTTATGAAAGCCTTAGACATGTATTCACCTCCCTTGTCATCCTGTAGTGCTCGCAGTTTGACTCCGAGTTGAGTCTCAGCCCAGGATTTGTAGACTTTGAAGGCTTCAAATGCCTCCGACTTAGCTTTGAGCAAATAGACAGCCCGGAAACGTGTTGTGTCGTCAATAAAGGTGATCCAAATACTTGTAGCCTGAGTGTGAAGCAACCAGGGAGCGGTCCGTGAAGGTCTGAATGCACTAGCTCGAGAGGGGAGCGATTGTGATTCAAAGAGGAGGGAAAAGGGAGAGAATGCATTTTGCCAGCCAAGCATGGCTCACAGATCGAGTCAGGGGACAAGTTAGACTCGAGTTTGAGCCCGGAAACTAGATCCTTACTGATCATAGACTTCACATCAGCATAGTTGTGATGAATGAAGCGACGATGCCACAGCAAGAGGTCAACCGGGAGGGTAGAGACAGAGAAAGCAGTCTCAGAAGTCACAGTTGAGCCGTCGAGCTCAGCAGAGTTGTTGGAGTGGATAGTGGCCGTGAAAAGCGATGTGCCCTTGCATTTGAAGTCAATAGAGTGAGAGGAGATAGTGATATTGAAGCCCTTCTTACGGGCAAGGTATAGACATGATAACAGATTGCTCCGGAGAGCCGGGACATGCAGAACTCTAGTCAACTCGACTGCTCTGACCACCTTTACATTCCACATGCTCCTTGAACTGTAACCACTACCTTCCTCTTTTGGAAGTCTCAGTGCTTATACTCGAGTAGCAATACATTACATTCTACGATGGATACACGCGAGGACTTTGAGGACTCGGGCGACTGGTCTGACGAAGGAGAGATTCTGGAAGGTATGTTCAACAGTGCGGTTGGACGTGCCCTTCTACAAGTGGCGAGGAACATGGAAGATGAACTCGAGCTCCCGGCGGCGTCTCGCATGACGGCGCCAACACCTTCTAGGCAGTCTGGGCTCCCAGACTCCTCCTTCACTCCCCTGTCCTACGCTTCGGGCTCCCGAGGCTTGGACAAACCATCTCCGGCACCGTTCCCATCGACCCCGACACCGGCACCGACCTCCACCCCTTCCACTGGGCATTCCCGCACCATGACCGCTGGTCAGAAGGGAATGCTCAAGCTTGTCAACACCATGATCGTCATGCTTGACGATATCGAGGCCGAACACCCGCTCTACTCGCAGTTCGTGGACTGCATGTTACGAGCAACACACACTCTCATCAAACGTCGCGATCTTGATGGGTACAACGTCTCCTCCGTCGCAGGCATCGGCTCGTTCTCTGAGCAGCTTGCGAAGATAATCGGGATGGTCGATCCCTCGCCACCGGCATTCGAACCAACTCCCCCTCCTCCTACTCCCTCGGGCACAGCCCCCTCTCGGCCATGGTCTCCGTATTAAAGGTAGAACGATAGAGGTTGCAGTCATTCCTTCTTGATCTTATACCACCACCTTCCCCTTTGGGACTTTGGTGTGGAAGAGCGTCTTAGTTGGAATACATATTGTTTCTTAGGGATAACGCTTGATATCTCGCGACCCCTGCAGTGTACACAAGTATGGCCGACTACCGTGATCGCCCATACCCCGCCCGCCCATCCCGCCCATCGTCTCCGACGGGCTCAGTTCGAAGCCTCGCTTCCAAAAGCAGTACCCGCTCTAGACTCTCTGGAGTAACTAATGCTGCTAAAACATCTATCAAGTCTCTTGGGTCACCCAAGCCAAAGAGAAAGAACCATATCACAACCGGTCTCAAAGAGTTCCGTGAAAAGGAAGGAACGTTGTTCGAAAGAGCAGACTTAGAGATCGTTCCCACATCGCAGGAGAGCGAGAAGGAGCTTGAGGAACTTAGGGAGGAGAGAAGAGCTTTGAGGAGAGATGATGACGACTCGGACGAAGAGGAAGTCGTAGAGGACAGTGACGAAGAAAGCGACGACGCAAAGGCCGCCGCCGTACCAAGCCAGACTGATTCCAACCTTTGGAACCAGTTCTCAACACCCCCAGCGGAACTCATGACGACTCCGCCACTCCCATCTCCCATCGATGCGTCGCCGTCGACGTACGGGCTCCCCACCCCCTCTCCAGCACTCCTGGACCACCCCGCGTTGAACGCACGTACACCTCCCCGCACACACGAGGTCTTGCCAGATTTAGACAAGACTCCCACCACACCTCGGGTAATGAAAATTACCGAAGCCGAAGCTTACGCGCTCAAAGTTCGAGCGGCAAACGACACAGACAGTCACGTCATGACAGGCGTCAAAATGTCATCAAACCAGTTCGAAGAAAACATCAACAAGTCGAAGGAGATAGTTGGCGAGATTGTAGACGAAGAGATTCGGAGCTCATCGCCCGACCTTCCGTCCGAGCCATGGACGTTTTCTGACAACCAAGTCGCTGGCTTCAGAGAAAATCTAAATGGGATTCTCAACAGCATGGCCCGTATCACACCTAGGATGGCGACCAACCCGGACGCTATCGCTTTTGAACTTGCCAAATTCGTAGGCAGGCTTATCAATTCTGAGTGGGCTGAAGTTAAGGTTGGACATGAGTCCATCGCATCAGTCATCAGAGAAGCAGCAACATACCGTACTCCGGTCGACATTCCCCCTCCCCCTCCGGTGAAGAACGTTTCGTTCGCGCCGACCCCCATCCCTACCCCAGCAAGTGCTCCGACTCCTATGGAAGTCGATGCGTCCCCACCAAGGATTCCGGCCGCCGCCAAAGGCAAAAAGAAGGCCACCCCTCCTCCCCCAACTCCGCAACATCGGAACACCACCTCGCCGGTGTTCACGTCTCCCATCAAAATCAGCGCGGTTCCCAAACCGCTGGTTCAACCATCAAAGTCTGGCAAACAAGGTAAGCCAGTCACGTCATACATGCCAATCAAGCTGTCGGTGGCTACCAAGCTGACAGCACCTAATGAGACGCTAGCGGGAGTAACGCCCCGTATGCCCGTGTCCGGTTCCAGCCGGCATGCTATGGGCAGAGACGCTAGCGGGAGTAACGCCCCATCCACCAGTGCAGTTTCTGCTGCCGGCAGGAATAGAGACGCTAGCGGGAGTAACGCCCTGTCGAACCCACCCAAGAGTGGTAAAGGTGCTCCAGGTAAGTCAGGAGCATCTGCAACAGCAGAACACGGGAATCGGTCCGGTCCTCCCCCAATCCCCCTCCACTCACGCCCAGACGCTCTATCCAGGAGTGCCGAAATGAAGAACAACGCGCGCGCGTTCGCATCGCGTGTTACCAAATCATACGCCCAGGCGGCTAAACAGTCTGCGGCGCCTACCGTTCCTGCCCCTATTGTCATGGATGAAACTATCCAGTGGGCATATGCATTGAGAAAAAGGTGTCCTGAGATGTCGATGGAGGACACCTTGAAGGCAGTAGCTCCGGTGGTCAACACACCGCCCAGCTCAAACGAAGTGATTGTGCCAAAGTCGAAGAAGGCGCTCGCGGCTCAAAAAGCCGCCCAAGGAATTACGGGTGGACTCAATCAGAAGTCCGCTCAGTTCGCTTTCTCTCACATCGTCCAACCGGAGCGTTTCGG
Source organism: Agaricus bisporus var. bisporus H97 (assembly GCF_000300575.1). Classification (NCBI taxonomy): domain Eukaryota; kingdom Fungi; phylum Basidiomycota; class Agaricomycetes; order Agaricales; family Agaricaceae; genus Agaricus; species Agaricus bisporus. The sequence goes on from NW_006267367.1 coordinate 355,842, forward strand.
GGACATGGGGAAAGTAGTCGATGCCATGAACAGGTATCTGGTTTTCCACAAATCACAAATGAGGGTTCAAAATGGCCGCTTATTTAAAAATGTAGTCCACTTTTATCTTAACTTAGTACCGTCTAAACAGGGGTACATGTTGATAAGAGAGTCGTTATACAAAGCATTGGAGGTAGAGCTCCCTGAAGGGGACAGCGATCTCCCCAATGCGCCGCAATCTGTTGCCCACTTGATTTTGAAAGGGTTCGATTATTATACCAGTCAGTATAACAAACGCCCGGAGGATATCCTCACGGGGGACCAAGTAATTGAAGCTATGGGATCGGTTGATCAATTCCGTGGCTTGGAATGTGTCAGAAGGCCAGCCGTTGTCAGATCTCGAGGATCAAGGGACATGGCGGTTGCGTTTGTAGATGTCTGGGACTCAAAGACTGGGTCGCGTACGAAGGACTTAGTCAATAAAGTATATCATATTAGAGGAAAGCTCATTAAAGTAGAATACGCTAGGCAGAGAGAATTCGTTCCGCAGTGTCAGAAATGTTGGAAATGGAACCACGGTACATCCCGGTGTCGCCTCAGCCATCAGCTGTGCGCCCGATGCGGTCAGCCTCACATGACCAAGAACCACACCGTCTTCGCTACTTGTTGCGGAGCGGCTATGAAAAAGGAGGATTGGACAGGAGAGTGCAAGCACGAGATAAAGTGCATTAATTGCAAAGGCAACCACACCGCCGACTCCACCAAGTGCACGTACAAATGGCACCAGAACAATATTTCGTGGCACGATCAAAGGCGCGCTACGGATATGGCAATCGAAAGGGAGAAGCGCGATAACAGGCGCCGAACTATCCACCAAGCTCGCCAACTTGACGACGAGCAAATTATCGAAATCCCCTCTTCCTCTGAATGAATTGTACAACAGAAAGAGACATTAACACTATTAGCAGACCTAAACAGTCCGCACCACGTTTGTTACAATATTTAACAATTCTATCATTCAATGCGCGTAAGAGTTGGGAAACCACCTCTATCATATTAGACAAGTGTGCCGGATATGTGGACATCATTATGTTCCAAGAACCGGGGTGGAAGGGTGTGAGGAGGCAACCTTCTACTAAGAACAAGGAGGGCGACGTGGCGTGCGGCCCTCCTTTGCACAACTCGTGGCGCCCGTTCACGGAAGCTTTTGACAACAGGGATGAATCTAGAGCAGCCAGGCGGGTACTCACATACATCAACAGACGATTGGACGTTTTCAAACCACAACTCCGGTCAGACATTCTCAAACATCGTGACGCATCATTAGTCACTTTGCATATTCCTCAACCTCGCAGGGGTATACCCCACAAGTTCAACATCCTCAATGTCTATAATGATGGGGAAACACATGCGGCGGTGCATGAACTTAGACGGATCACTGAAACTTTGCCACGGATATCGTTGTGCGCAGGAGATTTCAATATCCAAGATCGTACATGGGACGAAGGAGCAGTCAATCAAATAAGGCCCTCGTCTCCCTTCATGCGACTTCAGGAGCTGTTCACAGACCTGGAAATTCAATACGTGCACCCTGTTAACAGAGGAACGCCAACGAGGATACCAGACGATGCTGAATCGCAGGCATCTGTCATTGACTTGGTCGCAGCATCAGCGACCCTGATCAACCAAGAAGGATTCCACTACAAAGTGAAGGTGGATGATAGAGAGAGGTGGGGGTCGGATCACCGGCCTCTTCAGATAGAGGTGCCGATATCGGGGAGTGAGCCTGAGATGAGGTGCAAAAGAAAGATTGAAGCATGGTCTGAAGAGGAGGATGACTATGTGACACAGATATGCGGAGACTTAGGCAGAATGGTAGAGAACGTTTCTGAAACAGCGGAAGATTTGGAAATGACTATGGGAAGAGTGTCTACTGCGTTCGAAAGGGCATGGGAGGAGTATTCAGAGGAGAGGAAACCGAGCCGTCACGGGAAGAAGTGGTGGAATGAGGATTGTAAAAAGGTGTACCAAGAAATGGGGGAAAATGGTGGGCCTAGGAATAGAGAAATGCGCAATAAGATGAGGAAGACTTTGCGTATTGCGAGGCGTCAATATTTTGATAAACAGATTCATAATATGGTTAGTGACAGGAAGAGACCATGGGACTTGATGCCGTGGACTAGAGAAAGGAAGATGCCGGCGGTGGAGGCGATCCTAGATAGTGAGGGAAATTCATGCAACAACGAGGAGAAATTGTTTGAAACCCTTCACAACACGTACAATGCGGCGGATAATAGGGAGGTGGATATGAGCAGCATGTATAGAGAATTAGAAGAACTTGAGGAGAGGGAATGGGTGAAGTTCTCTGTTCAAGAATTTCACGACGCGCTCAAGAATTGTGCCAAGAACACGGCACCTGGGCCAGACCACGTCTCTTGGAGATTGTGGAAGCGATTTGCTACAGATGACACAGTCTGTCAATTCATCACAAAGATAGCCAATGCCTGTTTTGATACTGGGTATTGGCCTCAACACTTCAAACAGTCCATTTCAGTGATCATTCCGAAACCGGGCAAACCATCATACGACAAGGCCAAATCCTTCAGGCCTATCGTTCTACTCAACACAATGGGGAAACTCATTGAAAAAATGATCGCGTGGAGGCTTCAGTTTGAGAGTATTGAAGCCGGCGTCATCCATCCTTGTCAAACCGGAGGTATACTCCAGAGATCGGTCGAGGATGCAGCAGTCGCACTGACACATCATGTTCGTACGGCGTGGGCGAAGAAAAAGGTGACTTCAGTTTTGGCTTTTGATGTAGCACAATTCTTTCCTTCTCTAAATCATAACGTTCTTTCAAAAATATTCAAACATTTTGGATTTTCGGCTAGTGTAGTTTCTTTTTTCTCTGACTATTTAGTAGGAAGAAAAACGCAATATTCCATAGACAATATTACCTCTCCGTTATTCGATAGTAATGTAGGAGTTGGACAAGGTAGCGCATTGTCACCTATACTCTCTGCTTTGTATATAGCGCTGTGTTTTCATTTACTGGACAAATGGGTCAAAGACAAGGAAGACCGTATTCATTTTCCTTTAATCTCTTTTCTTTCTTTTGTAGACGATGGACTTCTTGTTGCTACGGGGGATTGTAGAATGGACACACATGATACTCTAAAAGAGGCGTATGCCCAAATGACTTCCATTTTCAAGGACTTTGGCCTGGTTATGGAACACACAAAGACAGAATTATTCAATTTTGCGGACTCCGCCCGTAACAAAAATTCACCAAATCCCAGTATCAATTTGGGAGTGGCCCCCTTCACTCGTGAATCTCCATGCGTCCCTAAAGATGTGTGGAGATATCTCGGGATCATGTTTGATCACAACCTGACCTTTCGCGATCACGTCAAATTCTATTCCACCAAGTCGGTTTCTGCAGTTTGTTGCATGAAGTCGCTTGGGAACTCCAACCGAGGATTGACGCCTAAACAGAAGCGCCTCCTCTACATTTCGTGCATCCAACCAATAGCGACTTTTGGACTACGCTGTTGGTACAAACCGGGAACGAGAGCATTCAAAACTAACATCAAGATGCTCCGTCTCACACACAACCAAGGGGCACGCTGGATTACAGGCGCGTTCAGGACTTCTCCTATGGGAGCCATGTCGGCCGTGGCTGGTCTCATGCCTCTCCACCTCCAACTCAAGAAGCTGTTTGAGAGATCGGTCATCCGCATCAACACGCTTCACCCGCACCATCCCGTTCTTTCATTATTAGAGCAGCGAAAAGCCAAAGGATCTACCCTACATCCCAACGCCTTGGAACGCAAGTCCAAGACAATCCGCAAAGTCATCAAGTCTCCGCTCGACTCGGTGATTGACAACCCTTCCTCAGAGATATTCGACCCCCTCTCTGAACATATCAAACCTGGACATCAGCTTGTGGACCGACATCCAGACAAAGTCAAATTCGTTCTCATGCCAAAGAATTGCAAACACAGAGACAAATACCACAGCAAATTGAACCTTGCTCCCGTAACAGAACCGAACGCCTTGCATCTGTTTACAGCAGGCGTCAAACACAAGTTCAATCCGAGCGTACCCATACCGCATTGAACTCACTCGCATATAGCGCTTGTCACAGTCTTCAAAGGACAAGCCATAACATCTAAAACGAGGGCCGCCGGAAGGCGGGTCAACAATGAAACAATTGTCGGATGGTCTACATTTCTGGCATTAATCAAAGCACACAAGAAGCTTCAAAAGGGATGGTCTATTTCCAAGGTCGTTCTTTACACTACGTCCCAGTTGATCGTCAAGAATCTGATGTCAACTAACTCCAAACCGCTTGGATCACAGCTTTCTATTGCTATATCCTTAGCCTTCGACGCAATCGCTACAGACTTCCCAGAGGTCGATATTGAAGTACGAGGCTTTAACAAATCGTGGGCCACGGCTCCGGGTACCTATACAGAGGACTCGGGAATGTTACAGCCGTTGGCTCAAAGAGCATATTATTCAGCGGAGACCGCAAGGACGTTTACAGAGCGCTCCCTTTCTTTCCCTCAATCTGTGTCGTATCACTACACGAGGCAGAAAACTACGCGAGACGCCATCCAGCTATGGCAAATACGTTTCCAAGGAGTCCGCACGCCGAGCGAGCCGCCACCACACATGCTGTCTTCGGATAGTAGAGGAACGCGCCGAGGACTTTTAGTCCGCTCGTTAGGATCCAACGTGCCGCCACCACACATTCTGCCTTCGGGTAGTATAGGAACGCGCTCAGGACTCGGGAACAATTTAAGCGGGCCGCCACCACACATGCCGTCTTCGGATGGTAGAGGAACGTGCCAAGGACCCACGGTCCGCTCGCAAATGCAAAGTTCACCACATCATATCCAGACTTGCTTCAAAGGTAATAGCTGGTATGAAATTACTGACAAGGAAGGCAATGAAGCACTTCCGAGTCACCTTCAAGGTGGTCCATGGTTCCAAACATATCAAGGAGTCAAGGCCGCAAACAATTCGCCACTTTTCGCTCGTCTTATGCGAGTTATGTGCAATCACGCACCGGTTGGGGAATACAGAGTGAGGTTCTTCCCAAAGGAGCCTTACAAATCATGTCAATGCGATCTCAAGTCACCAGAGACGCGTCAACATCTACTAACGGTCTGTCCTCTGTTCGTGAGGCGGATCAATCACTATGACTTGGACGGAATCACTACTATACATGGACTTATTCTGTTCCTCCAAGATAATCCCCAAGCGTTCAGTTTCGAACCACCGGAACTGCCGCGACTTGCAGACGAAAGCTGGCCGGCGTATAGGAGAGAGTTGGAGTTGGCTAGAGACGCGGAGAATAAAAGGAGGAAAGAGAAGAGGCTTCCTCCAATGACCGGACCAATCTTCTTGCACGAGTCGATTGAGTTCGTAAGGCATTGGAACGTGTGGGAGATAGATGACGGATGGGGAGATATCTTCTGTGCGATGGAGAAAGGGATTAAGCCTGTGTCGCAGGCGGTGTTGAAAAGAGGTAGAAGAGGGTTATTTTTCTTTTATCTCATCTATGAACGTTTCTGTTTCTTTGTCTACTTAGCTGTACTTGTATTCAGATTCGAACAGTCTCTTCTTTCTTTTTCTTTTTCTCTTATGGCTTCGACCTTGTCGGCTGGATATCTTCGCGTAGAGTAGTTAAGTACAGGTGATGAAAAGTATGGGGAACGCGTCATGGCACCCTTTAAGTAGTTTTGAAATAAACTATGATGATTACAAAAAAAAAAAAAAAAAAAAAAAAGATAGAGGTTGCAGTGGCGATCCTAACAAGCCTAGAAACGAGCTGAACGGATAAGAACTGACTGAGCAATCCCAAGAACAAACTGTGGACAGACTGTAAGAAGCTGTATTGAGTTCTAACAACTTGTACTCACCTGTGGACAGACTGTAAGAAGCTAAGGCCTCTGAAGCGTCCACAGGGGAGTTCAACCATACATGACTAAGCTATCATGTGAGTACAACACCCGGATATCTCTAAGTCCATCAACAACCAAGTGTAGACTGCTTGCTCACACTCTAACACTCCTCGCGCACCGTCGCCTTCGGCTTCGGTGCTCTCCTCGAAGCGCCCCATCTCGCCAGGGTCTTCTTCTTCCGGTCCTTCTGTCGCTGCCATTTCGGTGTGCAGTGATGATGACTCTTCCATGGTTCTCGACTACGAGGCCGTTACTCCTCGTCCCAGTTCCCCTGCGGCGCCGATTGACAACACAGTAATCGTTGAAGAAATTAAGGAAAACCTCAACGATGCATTCGACTCCCTCACACTCTTTTCCTTCTCCAAATGGAGAGAGTATTTACTCAAGGGTAATCCTACACTCATGGATAATGAATTCGACATTATCTATACTCATTTTAAGCATAGATTGAGGAAACTTTCCCCCCTCATCCGCCCCCTCCTCCTAGCAGTTGAAGCGCCTGCATCCGCAGCTGACGCACCTGCTACACGTGTAAATCCGCGGGACGCACAGCCACCCGCTGAGTCATCCAAGGCTAAACCTCCGAAGAAGAAGGTCTGAGTCGAGCCGGCTCCACCTTCTGACGTCACTCCTCCGGCAACGGCCCCACTCATGGAAGTGGATGAGCCGGCCGCTCCACATCAAGCGTCTGGGAAGGCGCCCACCAAACCCCTTCCCATCCCAAGTTCCAAGCGCGCGCCTCCTCCCTCTAGCGCCCCTTCAGTTTCGTTCCGCGCTCCTTCGGCGCCTCGCAAGAGACGCCAAGGCAAGCACACTGCACACGGCGCTTCGCGCCGTGCCATTATCCTGACACCGCCAGCCGACTCTCCGGTTACGGCGGCTTCCTTTACTCCAGAGGTTATTAATAGCCTCAATCAACTCATCAAGAAGGACATCAAGTCTGACGTCGTCCTTACTCATTCCTCGGTCGAAGGCAACGGTATTTGTATTGCCGCCTCCCGTGTTCCCTCTCCTGCCGAAATCTCCTTTGTGCTCAAGCACGTTCGGCGAATTTTTCCAAGTCCGAACGTCCCCATCGGCCACTCCCCCATCACATCAACTTCATATTTGAAGATTGTCGACATTCCGCACGTGCCAGCCTCCTCTAAGGAGTGGGCGCTCAAACAACACGAGGCGTTCACTAGCGCCCTCAACAAGTCTCCGGTCGGCGCTTCGCTGGCCAAGTTAATCAAGCACAAGCCGCGCTTCATGCGCGCCTCGCCTCATTCCAACTCATGCTGGGCATGGGTTGACATTCACGACACGGTGTCGGGCAGCAATGCTCGCAATTACATTTCCAAGTTTGTGTCCATTGGCGGCACGAACTGTCAGATCAAGGGCGCTCGCCCTCATTCCGGCTCCGTCCATTGCGCTCGCTGTCAGCGCTGGGGCCACCATTCAGACCAGTGCCGTGCCAAGTGCGCGCGCTGCCCACTCTGCTCCAGCCCCCACACAGAGGCCAATCATCTCAAGTGTGTTGACGCTAAACGCATCGACGTGCGCCAATGCGCAAATTGTACCGCGGCTAAACGCCCGGCGGACAAGCGCTCTCATTCCTCTACGGACGCGAAGATATGCCCGTTTTGGAAGAACAGGTTCGACCGTGCATGGCTCAAGCGCCAGTTCCCCGCGTGTTCGACTTAAGGTGTACAGACAGCCGTCGCCGGGTTGGGTCGGTGGATTCTGATGGAGAACTGGAAAGGTTGCATAGCGGTTTTAGGAGGGAGAAACAGTAGTGGTGAGGAACAACTTCTCTGAGGATTTCAAGTGACTTCGGGTCCACCTCAATTTTTCATTTTCATATTCGATATGTTTACTTCCGTTGAGGGACTGCGAGTGCCCTAACGTTCCGTTACTATGTAAGGTGGATTGTCTGACTGCTTGGTTTCGTCCCGGGACCCTTTATGTTTGTAACAATGTCTCGACTTGTTTTTGTTTTGTTTCTTTTCTCTTTCTTGATAGCGCTTGACCTCGTCGCGCTGGATACGGTTTTGTAGATAGAATACTGTTGTTCTGGGCCTCTGTAAACTGGCGAGTGTAGTAAGCCGTGGGAACGTGTCGTGACACCCGACGTACGAGTAGTATTGAAATATACTTACGTTGATTACACAAAAAAAAAAAAAAAAAAAAAGTTGAGATGAAGTCAGTTCCTTATCTCAATGCTGTAGGTGCCCTTCAGTATCTGGCCACTATGACTCGCCCCGACATTGCCTATGCTGTCTCCTATCTCGGGAGGTTCAACTCGAACCCAGCTCCAGCTCACTGGCTAGCAGTCAAACATCTGTTCCGCTATCTCATTGGGACTATGCACTACAAGCTTGTCTATCGAGCTAGTGACTCTGAGGAACTCTTCACTACCTACTCGGATGCCTCTCACGGAGCCTGCAAGGCTACAGGTCGAGCTACGGGTGGTTATGTGACTCTAGTCTCGGGTGCTGCTGTAGGTTGGTCTTCTAAGCGCCAGCCATTTGTGACTCTCTCGAGCACTGAGGCCGAGTTTGTTGCTGCCGTCAAGGCTGGCAAGGAGATCAAGTGGACTAGGAATATCCTGACTGAGTTTAGCTTCCCCCTTACACTTCCTTCGACTCTCTTCGTTGATAACAAGTCAGGAATCAGTGTAGCCAAGAATCCAGAGCATCATGGGCGCATGAAGCACCTAGACCTGCGCTTCTACTGGCTCCGGGAGGCTGTTGAAGAAGTACTCATTGATCCTTTATATGTTTCGACTCACGAGCAAGTGGCCGACATCCTCACCAAGGCTGTGGCAAAGAAGGTAGTCGAGTTTGCTGTTCCACTATTAGGACTTGAGTAGACTGGCTAGATCAAGGGGGTGTGTTAGAGTGTGAGCAAGCAGTCTACACTTGGTTGTTGATGGACTTAGAGATATCCGGGTGTTGTACTCACATGATAGCTTAGTCATGTATGGTTGAACTCCCCTGTGGACGCTTCAGAGGCCTTAGCTTCTTACAGTCTGTCCACAGGTGAGTACAAGTTGTTAGAACTCAATACAGCTTCTTACAGTCTGTCCACAGTTTGTTCTTGGGATTGCTCAGTCAGTTCTTATCCGTTCAGCTCGTTTCTAGGCTTGTTAGGATCGCCACTGCAACCTCTATCTTTTTTTTTTTTTTTTTTTTTTGTAATCATCATAGTTTATTTCAAAACTACTTAAAGGGTGCCATGACGCGTTCCCCATACTTTTCATCACCTGTACTTAACTACTCTACGCGAAGATATCCAGCCGACAAGGTCGAAGCCATAAGAGAAAAAGAAAAAGAAAGAAGAGACTGTTCGAATCTGAATACAAGTACAGCTAAGTAGACAAAGAAACAGAAACGTTCATAGATGAGATAAAAGAAAAATAACCCTCTTCTACCTCTTTTCAACACCGCCTGCGACACAGGCTTAATCCCTTTCTCCATCGCACAGAAGATATCTCCCCATCCGTCATCTATCTCCCACACGTTCCAATGCCTTACGAACTCAATCGACTCGTGCAAGAAGATTGGTCCGGTCATTGGAGGAAGCCTCTTCTCTTTCCTCCTTTTATTCTCCGCGTCTCTAGCCAACTCCAACTCTCTCCTATACGCCGGCCAGCTTTCGTCTGCAAGTCGCGGCAGTTCCGGTGGTTCGAAACTGAACGCTTGGGGATTATCTTGGAGGAACAGAATAAGTCCATGTATAGTAGTGATTCCGTCCAAGTCATAGTGATTGATCCGCCTCACGAACAGAGGACAGACCGTTAGTAGATGTTGACGCGTCTCTGGTGACTTGAGATCGCATTGACATGATTTGTAAGGCTCCTTTGGGAAGAACCTCACTCTGTATTCCCCAACCGGTGCGTGATTGCACATAACTCGCATAAGACGAGCGAAAAGTGGCGAATTGTTTGCGGCCTTGACTCCTTGATATGTTTGGAACCATGGACCACCTTGAAGGTGACTCGGAAGTGCTTCATTGCCTTCCTTGTCAGTAATTTCATACCAGCTATTACCTTTGAAGCAAGTCTGGATATGATGTGGTGAACTTTGCATTTGCGAGCGGACCGTGGGTCCTTGGCACGTTCCTCTACCATCCGAAGACGGCATGTGTGGTGGCGGCCCGCTTAAATTGTTCCCGAGTCCTGAGCGCGTTCCTATACTACCCGAAGGCAGAATGTGTGGTGGCGGCACGTTGGATCCTAACGAGCGGACTAAAAGTCCTCGGCGCGTTCCTCTACTATCCAAAGACAGCATGTGTGGTGGCGGCTCGCTCGGCGTGCGGACTCCTTGGAAACGTATTTGCCATAGCTGGATGGCGTCTCGCGTAGTTTTCTGCCTCGTGTAGTGATACGACGCAGATTGAGGGAAAGAAAGGGAGCGCTCTGTAAACGTCCTTGCGGTCTCCGCTGAATAATATGCTCTTTGAGCCAACGGCTGTAACATTCCCGAGTCCTCTGTGTAAGTACCCGGAGCCGTGGCCCACGATTTGTTAAAGCCTCGCACTTCAATATCGACCTCTGGGAAGTCTGTAGCAATGGCGTCGAAGGCTAGGGATACAGCAATAGAAAGCTGTGATCCGAGCGGTTTGGAGTTAGTTGACATCAGATTCTTGACGATCAACTGGGACGTGGTGTAGAGAACGACCTTGGAAATAGGCCATCCTTTTTGAAGCTTTTTATGCTCTTTGATTAATGCCAGAAATGTAGACCATCCAACAATTGTTTCTTCGTTGACTCGCCTTCCGGCGGCCCTCGTTTTAGATGTTACGGCTTGACCTTTGAAGACTGTGACAAGCGCGATGTGCGAGTGAGTTCGAAGCGGCAAAGGTACGCTCGAATCAAACTTGTGTTTGACGCCTGCTGTAAACAGATGCAGGGCATTTGGTTCCGTTACGGGAGCAAGGTTCAATTTGTTGTGGTATTCGGCTCTGTCATCGCGATTCTTTGGCATAAGCACGAATTTGACTTTGTCTGGATGTCGGTCCACAAGCCGATGTCCAGGTTTGATATGTTCAGAGAGGGGGTCGAATATCTCTGAGGAAGGGTTGTCAATCACCGAGTCGAGCGGAGACTTGATGACTTTGCGGATTGTCTTGGACTTGCGTTCCAAGGCGTTGGGATGTAGGGTAGATCCTTTGGCTTTTCGCTGCTCTAATAATGAAAGAACGGGATGGTGCGGGTGAAGCGTGTTGATGCGGATGACCGATCTCTCAAACAGCTTCTTGAGTTGGAGGTGGAGAGGCATGAGACCAGCCACGGCCGACATGGCTCCCATAGGAGAAGTCCTGAACGCGCCTGTAATCCAGCGTGCCCCTTGGTTGTGTGTGAGACGGAGCATCTTGATGTTAGTTTTGAATGCTCTCGTTCCCGGTTTGTACCAACAGCGTAGTCCAAAGGTCGCTATTGGTTGAATGCACGAAATGTAGAGGAGGCGCTTCTGTTTAGGCGTCAATCCTCGGTTGGAGTTCCCAAGCGACTTCATACAACGAACTGCAGAAACCGACTTGGTGGAATAAAATTTGACGTGATCGCGGAATGTCAGATTGTGATCAAACATAATTCCGAGATATCTCCACACATCTTTAGGGACGCATGGAGATTCACGAGTGAAGGGGGCCACTCCCAAATTGATACTGGGATTTGGTGAATTTTTGTTACGGGCGGAGTCCGCAAAATTGAATAATTCTGTCTTTGTGTGTTCCATAACCAGGCCAAAGTCCTTGAAAATGGAAGTCATTTGGGCATACGCCTCTTTTAGAGTATCATGTGTGTCCATTCTACAATCCCCCGTAGCAACAAGAAGTCCATCGTCTACAAAAGAAAGAAAAGATATTAAAGGAAAATGAATATGGTCTTCCTTGTCTTTGACCCATTTGTCCAGTAAATGAAAACACAGCGCTATATACAAAGCAGAGAGTATAGGTGACAATGCGCTACCTTGTCCAACTCCTACATTACTATCGAATAACGGAGAGGTAATATTGTCTATGGAATATTGCGTTTTTCTTCCTACTAAATAGTCAGAGAAAAAAGAAACTACACTAGCCGAAAATCCAAAATGTTTGAATATTTTTGAAAGAACGTTATGATTTAAAGAAGGAAAGAATTGTGCTACATCAAAAGCCAAAACTGAAGTCACCTTTTTCTTCGCCCACGCCGTACGAACATGATGTGTCAGTGCGACTGCTGCATCCTCGACCGATCTCTGGAGTATACCTCCGGTTTGACAAGGATGGATGACGCCGGCTTCAATGCTCTCGAACTGAAGCCTCCACGCGATCATTTTTTCAATGAGTTTCCCCATCGTGTTGAGTAGAACGATAGGCCTGAAGGATTTGGCCTTGTCGTATGATGGTTTGCCCGGTTTCGGAATGATCACTGAAATGGACTGTTTGAAGTGTTGAGGCCAATACCCAGTATCAAAACAGGCATTAGCTATCTTCGTGACAAATTGGCAGACTGTGTCATCTGTCGCAAATCGTTTCCACAATCTCCAAGAGACGTGGTCTGGCCCAGGTGCCGTATTCTTGGCACAATTCTTGAGCGCGTCATGAAATTCATGAACAGAGAACTTCACCCATTCCCTCTCCTCAAATTCTTCTAACTCCCTATACATGCTGCTCATATCCACCTCCCTATTGTCCGCCGCATTATACGTGTTGTGAAGGGTTTTAAACAACTTCTCCTCATTGTTGCATGAATTTCCCTCACTATCTAGGATCGCCTCCACCGCCGGCATCTTCCTTTCTCTAGTCCACGGCATCAAGTCCCATGGTCTCTTCCTGTCACTAGCCATATTATGAATCTGTTTATCAAAATATTGACGCCTCGCTACACGCAAAGTCTTCCTCATCTTATTGCGCATTTCTCTATTCCTAGGCCCACCATTCTCCCCCATCTCCTGATACGCCTTCTTACAATCCTCATTCCACCACTTCTTCCCGTGACGGCTTGGTTTCCTTTCTTCTGAGTACACCTCCCATGCTCTTTCGAACGCAGTAGACACCCTTCCCATAATTGCTTCCAAATCCTCCGTTGTTTCAGAAACATTCTCTATCATTCTGCCTATATCTCCGCATATCTGTGTGACATAGTCGTCCTCTTCCTCAGACCACGCTTCAATCTTCCTCTTGCACCTCATCTCTGGTTCACTCCCTGAAATTGGTACCTCAATTTGAAGGGGCCGATGATCCGACCCCCACCTCTCTCTGTCATCCACTTTCACTTTGTAATGGAATCCTTCTTGGTTGATCAAGGCCACGGACTCTGCGACAAGATCAATGACAGATGCCCGCGATTCCACATCGTCTGGTATCCTCGTTGGTGTTCCTCTGTTAATGGGGTGCACATATTGAATTTCCAGGTCTGTGAACAGTTCCTGAAGTCTCATGAAAGGAGAAGATGGTCTGATTTGATTGACCGCTCCTTCGTCCCATGTACGATCTTGGATATTAAAATCCCCTGCACACAACGATATTCGTGGCAAAGTCTCAGTAATCCGTCTAAGTTCATGCACCGCAGCATGTGTTTCCCCATCATTATAGACATTGAGGATATTGAACTCATGAGGTATACCTCTACGCGGTTGTGGAATATGCAAGGTGACTAATGATGCGTCTCGGTGTTTGAGGATATCTGACCGGAGTTGTGGTTTGAAAACATCCAGTCGTCTGTTGATGTAAGTGAGGACCCGCCTAGCCGCTCTATCTTCATCTCTGTTGTCGAAAGCCTCTGTGAAAGGACGCCACAAATTGTGTAAAGGAGGGCCGCACGCCACGTCGCCCTCCTTGTTCTTAGTAGAAGGTTGCCTCCTCACTCCCTTCCACCCCGGTTCTTGGAACATAATGATGTCCACATATCCGGCACACTTGTCCAACACGATAGAGGTGGTTTCCCAACTTTTACGCGCATTGAATGATAGAATTGTTAAATATTGTAATGATCGTGGTGCGGACTGTTTAGGTCGGCTAATAGTATTAATGTCTCTTTCTGTTGTACAATTCATTCAGAGGAAGAGGGGATTTCGATAATTTGCTCGTCGTCGAGTTGACGAGCTTGGTGAATGGTTCGGCGCCTGTTATCGCGCTTCTCCCTTTCAATAGCCATATCCGTAGCGCTCCTTTGATCATGCCACGAAATATTGTTCTGGTGCCGCTTGTACGTGCACTTGCTGGAGTCGGCAGTGTGATTGCCTTTGCAATTGATGCACTTTATCTCGTGCTTGTACTCTCCTGTCCAATCCTCCTTTTTCCTAGCCGCTCCGCAACAAGTAGCAAAGACGGTGTGGTTCTTGGTCATGTGAGGTTGACCGCATCGGGCGCACAGCTGATGGCTGAGGCGACACCGGGATGTTCCATGGTTCCATTTCCAACATTTCTGACACTGCGGAACGAATTCTCTCTGTCTAGCGTATTCTACTTTGATAAGTTTGCCTCAAATATGATATACTTTATTGACTAAGTCTTTTGTACGCGACCCAGTCTTTGAATCCCAAACATCCACAAACGCGACCGCCATGTCCCTTGATCCTCGAGATCTGACAACGGCTGGCTTTCTGACGCATTCCAAACCACGGAATTGATCTACAGATCCCATAGCTTCAATTACTTGATCACCCGTGAGGATATCCTCCGGGCGTTTGTTATACTGACTGGTATAATAATCGAATCCTTTCAAAATCAAATGGGCAACAGATTGTGGCGCATTGGGAAGGTCACTATCCCCTTCAGGGAGTTCTACCTCCAGCGCTTTGTATAATGATTCTCTTATCAACATGAACCCCTGTTTGGACGGTACTAAGTTAAGATAAAAGTGAACAACATTTTTAAATAAGCGGCCATTTTGGACCCTCATCTGTGATTTGTGGAAAACCAGATACCTGTTCATGGCATCGACTACTTTCCCCATGTCCCCGAAACGCTCCGGTTGGACGATGTGAGAGAAAGCGAACTGAGCGGACTTCCGATTGAGTCCACCCGTAATTCCTTGGGCGGCTTTTTGAGCCGCGAGCGCCTTCTTCGACTTTGGCACAATGACTTCATTTGAGCTCGGTGGCGTGTTGACCACCGGGGCTACTGCTTTCAAAGCGTCCTGCATCGTCATCTCAGGACACTGCTCTTTCAATGCTTTGGCCCACTGTATAGTTTCTTCCATGACAATGGGAGCGGGGGCAGTTGGTGCCGCAGACTGTTTCGCCGCCTGGGCATAAGACTTGGGAACACGTGCTGCAAAAGCGCGCGCGTTGTTCTTCATTTCAGCGCTCCTGGACAGAGCGCTTGGTTTGGAATGCATAGGAACGGGGGGAGGACCTGGATGAGTTCCATGTTCTGCTGTGATAAATGCTCCTGACTTACCTGGAGCACCTTTACCGCTCTTGGGCGGGTTCAACGGGGCGTTACTCCCGCTAGCGTCTCGACTCCTACCGGCAGCAGGAACTGCACTGGCGGACGGGGCGTTACTCCCGCTAGCGTCTTTGCCCATAACTTGCCGGCTGGAACCGGACTCGGGCATACGGGGCGTGACTCCCGCTAGCGTCTCATTAAGCGCTGTCGGCTTGGTAACCACCGACAGCTTGTAAGGCATATATGAAGTGACTGGCTTACCTTGTCTGCCAATCTTAGAGGGTTGGACCAGCGGTTTGGGAACCGCTGATACGCCTCAAAAATATTTGCGCAATTTTACGCAATTTTTAGGCTATTATTACCAGATATATACGGTTCTCGCGGAGTAGCTACCCGAGTACTAAGTCGAACCCTTCATAGAAATTTAGGAAAAATACGACAAATCCTAATTATATTCGTCAGCAGTCTATAACTAGTAGACTCTCCATTCCTTCTTGATCTTATACCACCACCTTCCCCTTTGGGACTTTGGTGTGGAAGAGCGTCTTAGTTGGAATACATATTGTTTCTTAGGGATAACGCTTGATATCTCGCGACCCCTGCAGTGTTCACAAGTATGGCCGACCACCGTGATTGCCCGTACCCCGCCCGCCCATCCCGCCCGCCGTCACCGACGGGTTCAGTTCGAAGCTCTGCTTCCAAACGCAGCACTCGTTCCATGTTCGCTGGAGCATTCAAAGCTGCCAAATCCACTGTCGCATCTCTTGGGTCGCCCAAACCGAAGAGAAGAAACTTCATCGAAGCAGGATTCGAAGAAATTGCTGCAAAGGAGAAGACGCTCATGGAACGAGCGGAATTAGAGATTGTTCCTACGTCGCAGGAGAGTGAGAAGGAGCTTGAGGAACTCAAGGAAGAGATACTAGCTTTGAGGAGGTATGCTGAGGACTCAGATGATGATGAGGAAGTGGCAGAGAGCAGTGATGAAGAAAACGACGACGCAAAGGCCGCCGCTGTACCTAGTCAGACTGATTCTAACATCTGGAATCAATTTTCAACTCCCCCAGCGGAACTCATGACGACTCCGCCCCTCCCATCTCCCCTCAATGCGTCCCAGTCGACGTACGGGTTCCCTACTCCCTCCCCAGCACTCCTGGACCACCCCGCGTTGAAGGACATGCGTACACCTCCCCAAACACACGAGGTCTTGCCAGATTTGGACAAGACTCCCACCACACCCCGGGTAATGAAAATTACCGAAGCCGAAGCGTACACGCTTAAAGTCCGAGCGGCAAATGACTTGGACAGCCATATCATGACAGGCGTCAGCATGTCGTCAAATCAGTTTGAAGAAAACGTCAATAAGTCGAAGGAGATTGTTGGCGAGATTGTAGATGAAGAGATTCGGAGCTCATCACCCGACCTTCCTTCCGAGCCATGGACATTTTCTGAAGACCAAGTTGCGGGCTTCAGAGAAAATTTAAACGGGATCCTTAACAGCATGGCCCGTATTACACCCAGGATGGCGACCAACCCGGATGCCATCGCCAAAGAACTGGCAATATTTGTGGGCAGAATCATTAACTCCGAATGGGCCGAAGTCAACGTTGGACATATGTCCATCGCATCAGCTATAAGAGAAGCGGCAACTTATCATACTCCTGTCGATATTCCCCCTCCCCCTCCAGCGAAGAACGTTACTTTCGCGCCGACCCCCATCCCCACACCAGCAAGCGCACCTACCCCTATGGAAGTAGATGCGTCCCCACCACGGATCACGGCCTCCGCTAAAGGAAAGAAAAAGGCTTCCCCTCTTCCCCCGACTCCGCAACATCCAGTCACCACCTCGCCGGTGATCGCGTCACCCATCAAGATCAGCACGGTTCCCAAACCGCTGGTCCAACCCTCAAAGACTGGCAAACAAGGTAAGCCAGTCACCTCTTACATGCCAATTAAGCTGTCGGTGGTTACCAAGCCGACAGCGACTAATGAGACGCGAGCGGGAGTCATGCCCCGTATGCCCGAGTCCGGTCCCAGCCGGCAAGTTATGGGCAGAGACGCTAGCGGGAGTAACGCCCCGTCCGCCAGTGCAGTTCCTGCTGCCGGCAGGAATAGAGACGCTAGCGGGAGTAACACCCCGTTGAACCCGCCCAAGAGCGGTAAAGGTGCCCTAGGTAAGTCAGGGGCATCTACCACAGCAGAACACGGAACTCGTTCTGGTCCTCCCCCTGTTCCCATGCACTCCAAGCCGAATTCTCTATCTAGGAGCGCAGAGATGAAGAACAATGCGCGTGCGTTCGCTGCACGTGTCGTCCCCAAATCCTATGCCCAGGCGGCTAAGCAGTCTGCGGCGCCAACCGCCCCCGCTCCCATTGTCATGGAAGAAACCATTCAATGGGCAAAAGCATTACGAGAACAGTGTCCTGAGATGACGATGCAGGATGCTTTGAAAGCAGTTGCTCCGGTGGTCAATACGCCACCGAGCTCAAATGAAGTCATAGTGCCAAAGTCGAAGAAGGCGCTCGCGGCTCAAAAAGCCGCCCAAGGGATTACGGGTGGACTCAATCGGAAGTCCGCTCAGTTCGCATTCTCCCACATCGTTCAACCGGAGCGTTTTGGGGACATGGGGAAAGTTGTCGATGCCATGAATAGGTATCTGGTTTTCCATAAATCGCAGATGAGGGTCCAAAATGGCCGCTTATTTAAAAATGTTGTTCACTTTTATCTTAACTTAGTACCGTCCAAACAGGGGTTCATGTTGATAAGAGAGTCGTTATATAAAGCATTGGAGGTAGAGCTCCCTGAAGGGGACAGTGATCTCCCCAATGCTCCGCAATTGGTTGCCCATTTGATTTTGAAGGGCTTTGATTATTACACTAGTCAGTACAACAAGCGTCCGGAGGATATCCTTATGGGCGACCAAGTAATTGAAGCTATGGGATCGGTTGATCAATTCCGTGGCTTGGAATGCGTTAGAAAGCCAGCCGTTGTCAGATCTCGAGGATCAAGGGACATGGCAGTCGCGTTTGTAGACGTTTGGGATTCGAAGACTGGGTCGCGTACGAAGGACTTAGTCAATAAAGTATATCATATTCAAGGAAAATTAATTAAAGTAGAATACGCTAGGCAAAGAGAATTCGTTCCACAGTGTCAGAAGTGTTGGAAATGGAACCACGGTACATCCCGGTGCCGCCTCAGCCATCAGCTGTGCACCCGATGCGGTCAACCCCACATGACCAAGAACCACACCGTCTTTGCTACCTGTTGCGGAGCGGCAAGGAAAAAGGAAGATTGGACAGGAGAGTGCAAGCACGAGATAAAGTGCATCAATTGCAAAGGCAATCACACAGCCGACTCCACCAAGTGCACGTACAAACGGCACCAGAACAATATTTCGTGGCACGATCAAAGGCGCGCTACGGATATGGCAATCGAAAGGGAGAAGCGCGATAACAGGCGCCGAACTATCCACCAAGCTCGCCAACTTGACGACGAGCAAATTATCGAAATCCCCTCCTCTTCTGAATGAATTGTACAACAGAAAGAGACATTAATACTATTAGCAGACCTAAACAATCTGCACCACGTTCGTTAAAATATTTAACAATTTTATCTTTCAATGCGCGTAAGAGTTGGGAAACCACCTCTATTGTGTTGGACAAATGTGCCAGATATGTGGACATCATCATGTTCCAAGAACCGGGGTGGAAGGGTGTGAGGAGGCAACCATCTACCAAGAATAAGGAGGGCGACGTGGCGTGCGGCCCTCCTTTACACAATTCGTGGCGTCCGTTCACGGAGGCTTTCGACAATAGAGATGTAACGAGAGCGGCTAGGCGAGTGCTCACATACATCAACAGACGACTGGATGTTTTCAAACCACAACTCCGGTCAGACATTCTCAAGCATCGTGACGCATCACTAGTCACGTTGCACATTCCTCAACCTCGTAGGGGTATACCTCACAAGTTCAACATCCTCAACGTCTACAATGATGGGGAAACACATGCGGCGGTGCATGAACTTAGACGGATCACTGATACTTTGCCACGAATATCGTTGTGTGCAGGGGACTTCAATATCCAAGATCGTACATGGGACGAAGGAGCGGTCAATCAAATCAGACCCTCTTCTCCCTTCATGAGGCTTCAGGAGCTGTTCACAGACCTGGAAATTCAATACGTGCACCCTGTTAACAGAGGAACGCCAACGAGGATACCAGACGATGCTGAATCGCGGGCATCTGTCATTGACTTGGTCGCAGCATCAGCGACCCTGATCAACCAAGAAGGATTCCACTACAAAGTGAAGGTGGATGATAGAGAGAGGTGGGGGTCGGATCACCGGCCTCTTCAGATTGAGGTGCCGATATCGGGGAGTGAGCCTGAGATGAGGTGCAAAAGAAAGATTGAAGCATGGTCTGAAGAGGAGGATGACTATGTGACACAGATATGCGGAGACTTAGGCAGAATGGTAGAGAACGTTTCTGAAACAGCGGAGGATTTGGAAACGACTATGGGAAGAGTGTCTACTGCGTTCGAAAGGGCATGGGAGGAGTATTCAGAGGAGAGGAAACCAAGCCGTCACGGGAAGAAGTGGTGGAATGAGGATTGTAAAAAGGTGTACCAAGAGATGGGGGAAAATGGTGGGCCTAGGAATAGAGAAATGCGCAATAAGATGAGGAAGACTTTGCGTGTAGCGAGGCGTCAGTATTTTGATAAACAGATTCATAATATGGCAAGTGACAGAAAGAGACCATGGGATTTGATGCCGTGGACTAGAGAGAGGAAGATGCCGGCAGTTGAGGCGATCCTAGATAGTGAGGGAAATTCGTGCAACAACGAGAAGTTGTTTGAAACCCTTCACAACACATACAATGCAGCGGATAAAAGAGAGGTGGATATGAGCAGCATGTATAGAGAGTTAGAAGAATTTGAGGAGAGGGAATGGGTGAAGTTCTCCGTTCAGGAATTTCATGACGCGCTCAAGAATTGTGCCAAGAATACGGCACCTGGGCCAGACCACGTCTCTTGGAGATTGTGGAAGCGATTTGCGACAGACGACACAGTTTGCCAATTCGTCACGAAGATAGCTAATGCCTGTTTTGACACGGGGTATTGGCCACAACATTTCAAACAGTCCATTTCGGTGATCATTCCGAAACCGGGCAAACCGTCATACGACAAGGCCAAATCTTTTAGGCCTATCGTTCTACTCAACACGATGGGGAAACTTATCGAAAAAATGATTGCGCGAAGACTTCAGTTTGAGAGTATTGAAGCCGGCGTCATCCATCCTTGTCAAACCGGAGGTATACTCCAAAGATCGGTCGAGGATGCAGCAGTCGCACTGACACATCATGTTTGTGCAGCTTGGGCGAAGAAAAAGGTGACTTCAGTTTTGGCTTTTGATGTAGCACAATTCTTTCCTTCATTAAATCATAATGTTCTTTCAAAAATATTCAAACATTTTGGATTTTCGTAGTGTAGTTTCTTTTTTCTCTGATTATTTAGTAGGAAGAAAAATGCAGTATTCCATAGACAATATCACTTCTCCTCTATTCGATAGTAATTTAGGAGTGGGACAAGGTAGCGCATTGTCGCCTATACTCTCTGCTTTGTATATAGCGCCGTGTTTTCATTTACTGGACAAATGGGTCAAAGACAAGGAGGACCGTATTCATTTTCCTTTAATATCTTTTCTTTCTTTTGTAGACGATGGACTTCTTGTTGCTACGGGGGATTGTAGAATGGACACTCACGATACTCTAAAAGAGGCGTATGCCCAAATGACTTCCATTTTCAAGGACTTCGGACTTGTTATGGAACATACTGTACAAAGACGGAATTATTCAATTTTGCGGACTCCGCCCGTAACAAAAACTCGCCAAACCCCAGCATCAATTTGGGTGTGGCCCCCTTCACTCGTGAATCTCCATGTGTCCCTAAAGACGTGTGGAGGTATCTCGGAATCATGTTTGATCGCAATCTTACATTTCACGATCATGTCAAATTTTATTCCACCAAGTCGGTCTCTGCAGTTCGTTGCATGAAATCGCTTGGAAACTCCAATCGAGGATTGACGCCTAAACAAAAGTGCCTCCTCTACATTTCGTGCATTCAACCAATAGCAACCTTTGGACTACGTTGTTGGTACAAACTGGGAACGAGAGCATTCAAAACTAACATCAAGATGCTCCGTCTCACACACAACCAAGGGGCGCGCTGGATTACAGGCGCGTTCCGAACTTCTCCTATGGGAGCCTTGTCGGCCGTGGCTGGTCTCATGCCTCTCCACCTCCAACTCAAGAAGCTGTTTGAGAGATCGGTCATCCGCATCAACACGCTTCATCTGAACCATCCCGTTCTGTCATTATTAGAGCGGCGAAGAGCCAAAGGATCTACCCTACATCCCAACGCCTTGGAACGCAAGTCCAAGACGATCCGTAAAGTCATCAAGTCTCCGCTTGACTCGGTGATCGACAACCCTTCCTCAGAGATCTTCGACCCCCTCTCTGAACATATCAAACCTGGACATCGGCTTGTGGACCGACATCCAGACAAAGTCAAATTCGTGCTCATGCCAAAGAATCGAGATGACAGAGCCGAGTACCACAACAACCTGAACCTTGCTCCCATAAAGGAACCGAACGCCTTGCATCTGTTCACAGCAGGCGTCAAACACAAGTTTGATCCGAGCGTACCGCTGCCACGTCGAACTCACTCGCATATAGCGCTTGTCACAGTCTTCAAAGGACAAGCCATAACATCTAAAACGAGGGCCGCCGGAAGGCGGGTTAATGATGAAACAATTGTCGGATGGTCTACATTTCTGGCATTAGTCAAAGCGCATAAGAAGCTTCAAAAAGGATGGCCTATTTCCAAGGTCGTTCTTTACACCACGTCCCAGTTGATTGTCAAGAATCTGATGTCAACTAATTCCAAACCGCTCGGATCACAGTTATCTATTGCTGTATCCCTAGCCTTCGACGCCATTGCTACAGACTTCCCAGAGGTCGATATTGAAGTACGAGGCTTTCACAAATCATGGGCCACATCTCTGCCTTACTCGTCTGAAGAGTCTGGCCTTCTGCAACCTTTAGCCCATAGAGCATATTATTCAGCGGAGACCACAAGGACGTTTACAGAGCCCTCTCTTTCATTCCCTCAATCTGCTTCGTATCATTACACGAGACAGAAAACAACGCGAGACGCCATTTACCTATGGCAAACCGGTTTCCAAGGAGTCCGCACGCCGAGCGAGCCGCCACCACACATGCTGTCTTCGGATAGTAGAGGAACGCGCCGAGGACTTTTAGTCCGCTCGTTAGGATCCAACGTGCCGCCACCACACATTCTGCCTTCGGGTAGTATAGGAACGCGCTCAGGACTCGGGAACAATTTAAGCGGGCCGCCACCACACATGCCGTCTTCGGATGGTAGAGGAACGTGCCAAGGACCCACGGTCCGCTCGCAAATGCAAAGTTCACCACATCATATCCAGACTTGCTTCAAAGGTAATAGCTGGTATGAAATTACTGACAAGGAAGGCAATGAAGCACTTCCGAGTCACCTTCAAGGTGGTCCATGGTTCCAAACATATCAAGGAGTCAAGGCCGCAAACAATTCGCCACTTTTCGCTCGTCTTATGCGAGTTATGTGCAATCACGCACCGGTTGGGGAATACAGAGTGAGGTTCTTCCCAAAGGAACCTTACAAATCATGTCAATGCGATCTCAAGTCACCGGAGACGCGACAACATCTTCTAATAGTCTGTCCTTTGTTCGTAAGGTGGATCAACCATTACAACTTGGACGGAATCACTACAATACGAGGACTTATCCTCTTCCTCCAAGACAATCCCCAAGCGTTTAGTTTCGAACCACCGGAACTACCGCGAATTGCTGATGAGAGCTGGCCGGCTTATAGGAGAGAGTTGGAGTTGGCAAGAGATGCAGAGAATAAAAAGAGGAAAGAGAAGAGGCTTCCTCCACTGACAGGACCGATCTTCTTGCACGAGTCGATCGAGTTCGTAAGGCATTGGAACGTATGGGAGATAGATGACAGATGGGGAGACATCTTCCGTGCAATGGAGAGAGGGATTAAGCCTGTGTCGCAGGCGGTGTTGAAAAGAGGTAGAAGAGGGTTATTTTTCTTTTATCTCATTTATGAACGTTTCAGTTTCTTTGTCTACTTAGCTGTACTTGTACTCAGATTCGAACAGTCTCTTCTTTCTTTTTCTTTTTCTCTTATGGCTTCGACCTTGTCGGCTGGATATCTTCGCGTAGTGTAGTTAAGTACAGGTGATGAAAAGTACCGGGGACGCGTCATGGCACCCTTTAAGTAGTTTTGAAATAAACTATAATGATTACAAAAAAAAAAAAAAAAAAAAAAAAAAAACTAGTAGACTCTCCTTCCGTTAACCGGAAAGCTCAGATAAGACTGGTGAATCTAGTATTCCTGATGTCTCTCTGTGTATATGGAGGATAGAAGCACAATAGCAGGAAAACTGTACTGCACACCCAAAGACTAGCTGGTCGTATTGGACCAATGAACCATACAGACTATCCCTACAAAGTCACGGGTTCTAATTATCAGAACTTCAAGTAACTAGAGGCCGATCGCTCGGTAGCTACCTCTATACCCGGAAGCCAGATGAGGAAATTACCTGATACAGACACAGATATGATAAGATAAACTTATCTAGATTAGACTAGACGTACCTGAGAGTCGAAACGATGACTTGGGACTTCAGGCTATTCTAAGAAAAGGTGTTCCTGGGATGAACCTTGGGTCTGGTAACAGATCCTACTAAGGACACATCCTGAGGCACTTCCCTGGGCAGGAACTCCGAATTCCTGATCCGATCCGACCGAAGGAGGGATCCCTAATTGCTCCGAAGGCTTGGGAAGATCAGTGCAACTTATGGACCTGTACCTTACCAATCTATACCCCTGTAGCTACTTATCTAGTTTTATTCTTGGACGTTTTTCCCATGTTTACTCAGCTTTCTCATGTACGCGGATATGTTCTCATTTAGTATCTCTCTCGAATATAAAAGACCAGGTGCAAGGGAGGGATAAGCAAGCATTCTTGCCCCCACTTTTGCACTTAGGACATTGCAGGTGCATTTTTGGAATATATAAGTTTTGCTTCGGTCGTAGACCACTATCAGACGTACACAGAACTCAGACGAACTTTATTAAGAAGTTAACTCAGACTCAGACAAAGATTCCTGCGACTTAGCGCTTTTAGCGAAGTAGCTACTAAGTTAAGAATTGATCACCTGGTGCACAGAGGCATTTCGAGGTTGACGGTTCGAAGCTTAGCGTCGTACAAAGACACAGAAAGTAGTCTAGTAAAAGTCAAGTCAGTTCAAGTTAGTTAAAGTTAGCAAAGTTAGTTAGTCAGAAGTTCAGTAGTACAAGTTCAAGTTTCAAGTAGTTTAAGTGTTCGCATCGCACCTCTATTCTTCATAACAGAAGTTCACACCTTTACCTTCATATCATCAGATATTCCCCCTTCGAAATCGCAGAGGCAGTATAGTAGCTACTAAGCGACTATATCGTTTTTGTTGTTTGTCCTTCGTATCTACAAACTTATACTATCCTCTACACCGCGCTGATCTTAATGGGAGACGCAAACACCGGCGAGGTGGTGCCTGGATGTTGCGGAGTTGGGGGAGGAGGCGTGGCCTTTTTCTTGCCTTTAGCAGCGGCCGGGATCCTCGGTGGAGACACATCGACTTCCATGGGAATCGGTGCGCTTACTGGGGTAGGGATGGGGTTCGGCGCGAACGAAACGTTCTTTACCGGAGGGGGGGGGGGATGTCGACCGGAGTACGGTACGTTGCTGCTTCTCTGATAACTGATGCGATGGACTCATGTCCAACCTTGACTTCAGCCCACTCAGAGTTGATAAGCCTGCCTACAAATTTGGCAAGTTCAAAGGCGATAGCGTCCGGGTTGGTCGCCATCCTTGGTGTGATACGGGCCATACTGTTAAGAATCCCGTTTAAGTTCTCTCTGAAGCCAGCGACTTGATCGTCAGAAAACGTCCATGGTTCGGACGGAAGGTCGGGTGATGAGCTCCGAATCTCTTCATCTACAATTTCGCCAACTACCTCCTTCGACTTGTTGACGTTTTCTTCGAACTGGTTTGATGACATGCTGACGCCTGTCATGACTTGGTTGTCCAGGTCGTTTGCCGCTCGGACTTTGAGCGCATAAGCTTCGGCTTCGGTAACTTTCATTACCCGGGGTGTGGTGGGAGTCTTGTCCAAATCTGGCAAGACCTCGTGTGTACGGGGAGGTGTACACGCGTCCTTCAACGCGGGGTGGTCCAGGAGTGCTGGGGAGGGAGTGGGGAACCCGTACGTCGACTGGGACGCATCGAGGGGAGATGGGAGGGGCGGAGTTGTCATGAGTTCCGCTGGGGGAGTTGAGAACTGATTCCAGAGGTTAGAATCAGTCTGGCTAGGTGCGGCGGCGGCCTTTGCGTCGTCATTTTCTTCGTCGCTGTCCTCTACAACCTCTTCCTCATCTGAGTCATCAGCATACCTCCTCGAAGCTAGTATCTCCTCCCTGAGTTCCTCAAGCTCCTTCTCGCTCTCCTGCGATGTGGGAATGACTTCTAACTCTGATCGTTCAATCATCGTTTCTTCCTTTTCTGTTAGGTGATGACAGGACAAGTCACCTGACAGTTCCGAGCTCTGAGTTCTCAC
Source organism: Agaricus bisporus var. bisporus H97 (assembly GCF_000300575.1). Classification (NCBI taxonomy): domain Eukaryota; kingdom Fungi; phylum Basidiomycota; class Agaricomycetes; order Agaricales; family Agaricaceae; genus Agaricus; species Agaricus bisporus. Next base: position 381,869 of record NW_006267367.1, read on the forward strand.
ATAATCTGTACTGTGCCTCAGCCCCTGCAGCAGGCCCTCAGTCGTGGGTTCCACCTCTAGGCCTAAGATGTATACATATAACATCTTAGCTACTATATACCAAGATCATATAGCTCAGTGGTTAGAGCTTCCTAGTGCAATTGGGATGGTCCCAGGTTCAAACCCTGGTGTGGTCACTTTTCTATCTTGACATTTTCACGGTGCTCTTCGAGTCCGCTTGTAATGTGATTCCTTCTCTTAGGCTTGGGCGACCCAAGAGATTTGATAGATGATTTAGCAGCGTTAATTACTCCAGAGAGACTAGAGCGGGTACTGCTTTTGGAAGCGAGGCTTCGAACTGAGCCCGTCGGAGACGACAGGCGGGATGGGCGGGCGGGGTACGGTCGATCGCGATAGTCGGCCATACTTGTGAACACTGCAGGGGTCGCGAGATATCAAGCGTTATCCCTAAGAAACAATATGTATTCCAACTAAGACGCTCTTCAACAATGAGGCGTAGCGAGGCAGGACGGAATGTAGGGGCAAAGACCTCGGTGAAGTCGAATCCGGGACGTTGGGAATAGCCTTTAGCAACGAGACAAGCCCGGTAGCGCTCAATTGAGCCGTCGGCAAGCCGTTTGACTTTAAAGACCCAGCCAGAGTTGACTACCTTCTTGCCTGGAGGCAGTTCCATTAACTCCCAAGTTCCATTAGCCTCGAGATTGAATATCTCAGTGTTACAGACTTCACAGTACTCAGAGTCAGCCAGCAGAGCAGCTTCATCATCCGAGTCAGAGTCATTACCAGCTAAGTCTGGTTGTTTGAGCTTCCACCATTGACCAGGAGGCTTCCGAACTCGCCCAGTACGTCTAGGAACGTGAGGGGGCTCAAGAGGCGCTCCGGCAGTAGGAGGAGTGACTGGGAGTGGTGCATGGATTTGTGGAGGTGTGACTGGAGGAATGAATGGAGGAATTACTGGAGGAATCAACGGGAGAGGTGGTAAAGGTAGAACTGGCTTCTCTTCAGGAGGAACTGAAGCGGACGGAGTGGGAGTTTTAGGACGAGCAGGAGGGAAGTGATTATCACCCCCTTCATCCTGTAGAGGTGGCAGTCCCGAGTGTGATGATGTATCATCAGGAATTGGTAGTGACTCTGGTAGGCAAGCAAATGATGGGACAGCCTCGAGTTGGGCTTTAGAAGTGCCCGGAAAGTATCTCTCGTCGAAATCAGCTCTCTCAGAGATCACGGTTCGCTTAGTGACTGGGTTGTAGAATTTCCAGCCTTTGTATCCAGCCGGATAGCCTATAAAGACACACTTCTCATAGTGAGGCTGAAGAGAATTTCGCTTATCTCGTTGTACATGGACATAGGCAGTGCACCCCCAGACCCGGAGATGAGAGACATCAGGTTTTCGCTTATAGAAAGCTTGGAAGGGAGTGGTGCCCAAAAGCGAAGCAGTAGGAAGCATATTCCAGACATGGACCATAGACGAGATACATTCACCCCAGAAAGAACCAGGCAGTTGAGATTCCGAGAGCATAGCAGTGATCCTCTCTCCCATAGTCCTATTAGCACGTTCTGCAAGTCCATTCTGTTGAGGTCTACTTCAAGTAGAATGCCTCCTCTCGATGCCAGCTTCCTGTGTGAAGGCTAGAAAAGCCTTAGACATATACTCGCCACCCTTGTCATCCTGTAGAGCTCGCAGTTTGACTCCGAGTTGAGTCTCAGCCCAGGATTTGTAGACTTTGAACGCTTCAAATGCCTCAGACTTTGCTTTAAGCAGATACACTGCCCGAAAACGTGTCGAGTCGTCGATGAAGGTAATCCAGTACTTGTAGCCTGAGTGAGTAGAGGCTGGGAGCGGTCCGTGAAGGTCTGAATGCACAAGCTCAAGAGGAGAGCGATTGTGATTCAAAGAGGAGGGAAAAGGATGGGAATGCATCTTGCCAGCCAGACACGGCTCACAGATAGCATCAGGAGGCGAATTTGACTCGAGTTTCAAGCCAGTGACTAGTTCCTTACTGATCATAGACTTCACATCAGCGTAATTGTGATGAATAAAGCGACGATGCCATAGCGAGATGTCAACTGGGAGAGTGGAGACAGAAAAAGCAGCCTCCGAAGTGAGAGTTGAGCCGTCAAGCTCAGCAGAGTTGTTGGAATGGATAGTGGCCGTGAAAAGCGAAATCCCTTTGCATTGGAAGTCAATAGATTGAGCGGAGATAGTGATATTGAAGCCCTTGTGTTGGGCAAGGTAGAGACATGATAAGAGATTACTCCTGAGGTCAGGAACATGAAGGACTCTCATGAACTCGACCGCTCTAGTCTCTTTTCCATTCACCACTGGTTGAAAGACAACAGACCCTACACCAGCTGAGTAGACAGTAGAGTTGTCAGCAAGGCGGATAGGAATACGATGAGGGGAGTAGGATTTGAACCAATGGCGGTGAGGAGTCATGTGGGATGTAGCACCAGTATCAGCCAGCCAGAAAAAGTCAGCATCAAGCTGTAGTGGCAAGCATCAGTAAAAAGTTATTCTACTTGACCAACTTGAGAAAAATATCACTTGAGAGCAACTTGAAAAAAGTTTCAAGATGATCAAGTAATGTCTCAAGTAAGAATTCAAGAGATTTTACTTGAAAAGCTTCCTGAAAAAATGATTTATGCTTGAAATAAACTGTCAATTTTCAAGTTTTCTCAAGTATAAGCAAGTACATTTCAAATCTCATCAAGTATAATCTCAAGTTGTCACTCAAGTAAGCTTCAAGTAAACTTCAAGTTGTCACTCAAGTAAGCCTCAAGTAAACCTCAAGTAAGCCTCAAGTAGATTTCAAGTCTCTTCAAGTAAGCTTCAAGTATACTTCAAGTTGTCACTCAAGTAAGCCTCAAATAAGCTTCAAGTAAATTTCAAGTTTCTTCAAGTAAGCCCCAAGTAAATTTCAAGTTTCTTCAAGTAAGCTTCAAGTAAACTTCAAGTTGTCACTCAAGTAAGCTCAAGTCAGACTCAAATTGATATGAAGATTAATTATGATTAGATCTGTTCTAGAGATTGTCTTACCAGCTTTAAAATTCTGGAAAAATCACGGCAAATCATAAAGTATCAAAAGAACATAAGTCTATATGTATGTTTTCGTCGGAAAACATACCAGTTATGGAGATATAGAAAAACATGACAAGAATGTCATGTTTAATACTGGCTCCTGTGCCGATTTTAATGTTTTAAGAGTGTAAATATATGTTCTCAAGGTCCAGGAATTCGAATCTGGTTTTATATTTATTATCTGATCAATACTTGAGGAGCTATAGCGCAATTTTGGGTTTATCATATGTTAAATGTGTTATATCTCAATAGGCTTTCATCTAACAAAAGATCTAACGACATATTCGGACTCCCCGACCTTGAAACTATAGGAATACACTTTTAGATCATTAAAACCCATGCAGAAATGACCCGAAAATATCTCCTACCTATGATTTGAGGAACTTTGACTCGAAAATTACAAGTCCAGCAGTCACATGATGTCATGTGACATGTTGAACTTCTGTTTCGAGCATGACCGTTGATCCTTCCTCATCACCACCATCATTCCTCCCCTCCCCTCCCTCCCCTTCCCTCCTCATTGCTCTCTGAGCTTATATTCAAGTGAGTAACTTTCCTTCCCTTCCCTAGCTCTCTCCCAGCTAATTCTAAGCTTAATTAGGACGCATTTTTGCCTATTTTGGACGCATTTTTGGGGGGATTTTGGGGGATATTTGAGGGAGGATATGGTGGATATGCAAGGGGGTGTATAGAGAGATTCTTGGGGGAGTTTGGGAGGATTTGGGGGAGATTTCAAGGTCTCTGGTGAGTGCTTTCTATCTTTCTATCTTTCTATGCTCATTTGTTACTTGTAGAACATCTTCCCTCTCCTCTATCCTTTCCCATTCTCTAATCCTATCCCTCTGTATAGATTATATCCAATGTATTATATTTACTATGCTAATATAAACATTTTGTTGACTTATTGAAGAGCTTTTGAGTTTACTTGATGAACTTGATACATACTTGAAGAGCTCTTGAGTTCACTTGATGAGAATTGATGTATACTTGGCCATATTATAGCATCAGTAGGAATTATTGGGTTTATTGAACAACTTGAAGCGCTACTTGAGCAACTTGAAGAAATATTTGATGCTACTTGAAGAAATATTGAAGCAATACTTGATGCTACTTGAGCAACTTGAAGTGCTACTTGAACAACTTGAAGCGCTACTTGAGCAACTTGAAGAAATATTTGATGCTACTAGAAATATTGAATTGATACTTGATACTACTTGATGAATCTTGATACTACTTGATGAATCTTGATACTACTTGATGAATCTTGATGCAAACTTGAATTTACTTGGTGAATCTTGATGCATACTTGAGAATACTTGAGAATACTTGATTACTATATCAAACCAATTTGAAGACTACATGAGAATTTACTTGAGAAAACTTATTTACTTGAGGGTCCTTGAAAATGTCACTTCAAGTAGCTCTCAAGATTAGACTCTGACTTGAGACACTTGAGGAAAAATGCTACTTGATGACTACTTGAAGTTTTTTCAAGATGGCTTCAAGTAGCTTCAAGTAGCTTCAAGTAGAAAAACTTTTTACTGATGAGGATGGTGAGGAAGATGATGAGGGAGAGGATGAGGGAGAGGAATAAGCACCAAGAGCGGATGCTCTCAGTGGAATATCAGAGCCAGGAGAGCCAGAACCAGTAGAAACATCCCCAGGAGGAGTGGGTGGTGTCTTGACAGCTGGAAGAGCTGCACCTAACCCACTCAGATGGCCAAGTGGCCCTTTGACATTACTTTTAGATGTTCCAGGCAGTTTGGAGCGCTCCTGAGCGCGTTTTTTCGCGTTCTTTCGCTTCCTGCACCTCCTAGGCATGTGCCCTACCCTCCCATAAAAGGAACAAGCGATTGACGCGTTCTTAGGGCCAGAATTCGGTCCCAGAGAGTGTGGAGAGGGTGTATGGCTGCCAGAGGGAGTTGTGGTCGATGTAGAGGCTCTCAGACACGTCAGAGACGCGCCAAAACGCGTCAAAGTGGTGTCCCAGGCATAGGGAGCGTGTGTGCGCGATTGCAAGGCCATAGACGTCGACTTGAGTGCAGGTGAAGGGATAGAAGTTGAGATATAGAGGGAAGAATGGTAGAAAGTGACAAAAAACGCGTTTTGAAGGCTGTCAGAAGCCGGGGCCCATAACCTATTAAAGGTAGAACGATAGAGGTTGCAGTGGCGATCCTAACGAGCCTAGAAACGAGCTGAACGGATAAGAACTGACTGAGCAATCCCAAGAACAAACTGTGGACAGACTGTAAGAAGCTGTATTGAGTTCTAATAATTTGTACTCACCTGTGGACAGACTGTAAGAAGCTAATGTTAGAATAAGAGTGAGAGTCGATAGACGTCGAACTCTGTCAGTGGAAGCTAACGGTTCCAGTAGATGTTGTTAAACCACTAGTATTGAAGTCTAACTCGACAAGGAACTACTTGTCGAGTCAAGATACTTATACTACTACAAAACGATTTGAAATCAAAGAAGTAATGGCTATGACATACGTATGATGTAATGCATGACGACGAAATGACATCATTGATGACGTCATATGGAAAGTGATAGAACAACTAATTATAGTCCAGATTGATCCGAGGATTTACCACTGCTAACAGCTAAGGCCTCTGAAGCGTCCACAGGGGAGTTCAACCATACATGACTAAGCTATCATGTGACTACAACACCCGGATATCTCTAAGTCCATCAACAACCAAGTGTAGACTGCTTGCTCACACTCTAACACTCCGTTGGCCGACATGGACATGACCCCGAGAAAATCGAAGAAGGCGAAGCCGGCACAGCCGACCCCCCCTCCTCCACCCCAGCCACCTGTTTTTGGAAAGGGTACCTCGGTCCCTTCCAAAAATAACACCTACGCCAAGGCCGCTGCCAACCGTCCCTCCAAACAGCAGCCCCCGCCCTGTCCTCAGGCTCCTGCCGCTCCCGCGGCCATTGCCATCGCCCCTGTGTCTAAGCCTTCGGGCAGAAAACGTAGGGCTCGCCACACATGCCACGGCGCTTCGTGCCGCGGCATGCAACTCACTCCCCCGGCCGGATCTTCCATCCGTGCCAGTCACATTTCCCCGGCCATGCTGGCCGAGATCAACACCCATCTCCAGAATGACGTCAATTCTGACGTCATCCTCGAACATGCAGAGGACTCTGGATCCAGCATCTTCATAGCCGCGAGCCGAGTTCTTAATTCGTCCGAGACTGCATGTGTCCTCAAACACATTCGGCGTCTCGTCACCGTCACGGGCGTCGTGCCCATCAAATCCTCCCCCATCACCTCGACATCCTATCTGAAGGTTATTGACGTGCCTATGATTCCCGCCGAGCCAAAGGTTTGGCAGTCTGCTCAACGCGCTTTCGATTTCGCCGGTTGGCAAGGAACTCTCCATCGCCATCAAGCACGCCGTCCGCTTCATGCGGACATCGGCCCACAGTGACACTTGCGTCGCTTGGGTCGAGATTTGCGATTCCGTCGCGGGCACTTCGGCCCGTTCCTACATTGGCAAGACGATCGTCATCGGCGGTTGTAACTGTCAAATCCATGGCGCAGCTCCACGGCCCGGCTCTGCCTTGTGCACTCGTTGCATGAGGTGGGGTCATCACTCTTCTGTATGCCGATCAAAAGGCATCCGCTGTCCCCTCTGCGGGCTACCTCACTCCGAGGCGGCTCATCAAGAATACTGCGCCCATTCCAAGCGCGACCCCGACGCCCGGTCTTGCGTCAACTGTAGTGCGGCAGGCAAGACGAAGCACAACCACTCTGCCACGGACACTTTGTGTCCGTTCTGGCAGAACCGATTTGATAGGGATTGGCTGAGGCGCCAATTCCCTAAGAAGTGATCAGCGCGCGTCAAAATGCGTTTCGGGAGTTAGCGCCGGTTTGGCCTACCATCGTTTGTTTTCATTTCTCTATGTCTACTCTCCGCCTGTTATTTTGACTCGTGTTCCAGAGTGTCGGTATGTTTGTGTCTGACTGCTGGCTTGTTTCCTGGGGCCGCATATCGGTATTTCAATCTTTTTCGATCGAACATTATTTTTTCTTTCTCTCTACGTTAGCGCTTGACCTCGTCGCGCAGGATATGTTTTCTCTTCTATGGTATGTTGAACGTAGAATGTACGTGACGCAGTGGCGAGTCTAACGGTACTAGAAACGAGGCAAACGGACAGGAATTGACTGAGCAATCCTAGTGACAACTGTGGACAGACTGTAAGAAGCTATATTGTGATATACTAACTTGTACTCACCTGTGGACAGACTGTAAGAAGCTAAGGCCTCTGAAGCGTCCACAGGGGAGTTCAACCATACATGACTAAGCTATCATGTGACTACAACACCCGGATATCTCTAAGTCCATCAACAGCCAAGTGTAGACTGCTTGCTCACACTCTAACACACCCCCTTGATCTAGCCAGTCTACTCAAGTCCTAATAGAGGAACAGCAAACTCAACTACCTTCTTTGCCACAGCCTTGGTAAGGATGTCGGCCACTTGCTCGTGAGTCGAAACATATAAAGGATCTATGAGTCCTTCTTCAACAGCCTCCCGGAGCCAGTAGAAGCGCAGGTCTAGGTGTTTCATGCGTCCATGATGCTCTGGATTCTTGGCTACACTGATTCCTGACTTGTTATCAACGAAGAGAGTTGAAGGGAGTGTCGGAGGAAAGCCAAACTCAGTCAGGATATTCCTAGTCCACTTGATCTCTTTGCCAGCCTCGACGGCAGCAACAAACTCGGCCTCAGTGCTCGAGAGAGTCACAAATGGCTGGCGCTTAGAAGACCAGCCCACAGCAGCTCCCGAGACTAGAGTCACATAACCACCCGTAGCTCGACCTGTAGCCTTGCAGGCTCCGTGAGAGGCGTCAGAGTAGGTAGTGAAGAGTTCCTCAGAGTCACTAGCTCGGTAGACCAGTTTGTAGTGCATAGTCCCAATGAGATAGCGGAACAAGTGCTTGACTGCAAGCCAGTGAGCCGGAGCTGGGTTCGAGTTGAACCTCCCGAGATAGGAGACAGCATAGGCAATGTCGGGACGAGTCATAGTGGCGAGATACTGCAGGGCACCTACAGCATTGAGATAGGGAACTGACTTCATCTCAGCCTGATCCTCGAGTGAAGGAACAATGTCAGAGAGTTCAGAGCCCGGAGCGAGGGGAGTGGATAGAGGATTAGCATCATCCATATTGAAGCGTTCTAGGAGCTCCTTGATGTAGTGCTCCTGCGAGAGGGAGATAGTGTGATGAGAGCGATCCTGCTTCACCTGAATGCCTAGCAGAAGAGTGGTAGACCCGAGATCACGGAGTTTGAAGTGTTTGGACAGCTCAGAGACAGCCGAGGCCATAGCAGTATCACTTTTCGAGACAAGAGTAATGTCGTCAATGAACACTGGCACAATGACCTTGATGTCACCTTTGGAGTAGATGTAGATGGAGCTGTCAGAGCGAAGCCTGTGTAGCCAATGCCTTCAAGGACACCCCGGAGTTTCTTATTCCACTGCCTGGCAGCCTGCTTGAGGCCATAAAGCGATTTACGCAGCCGAAAGACCATGTTAGGACTACCAATGTGATAGCCCTCGGGTTGGCGCATATAGATCTCTTCTTCGAGTTCTCCATAGGTGAAGGCAGAAGAGATGTTGACTGAGCGCATTTTGTAGCCTTCTCTAGCTGCAAGTGCAACAATGAGGCGTAGTGAGGCAGGACGGAATGTAGGGGCAAAGACCTCGGTGAAGTCGAATCCGGGACATTGGGAATAGCCTTTAGCAACGAGACGAGCCCGGTAGCGCTCAATTGAGCCGTCGGCAAGTCGTTTGACTTTAAAGACCCAGCCAGAGTTGACTACCTTCTTGCCTGGAGGCAGTTCCATTAGTTCCCAAGTCCCGTTAGCCTCGAGGTTAAAGATCTCAGTGTTACAAGCCTCAGTCCAGCAATCCGAGTCAGGAGACTTCATAGCTAGTCATCCGCTCCTTGAACCACAACCACTACCTTCCTGTTTTGGAAGCCTTGGTGGAAGTACCTTGAGTAGCGAATATTATCATCCTGAATGCCTCCCAAGCCTAAGCGTCCCAAGGCTAAGTCTGATGCGGTGGTCCCCTCGTGGGCCGACCATGTCAATCTCGACGAGCTGAACGAGAATCAGCGTCAATTCCTCTTCGCCAACTCAGGATCAGCTCCGGCCATCCTGGCTACTCTTCAACACAAGGGGTCTATCACCTCTTGGAACCCTCCTCGTGGTGGCCCGCTGGACGTTCGTCCATTCGGCCCGGATTCTATCATCCCCGCGCCCAACACTGATTGGGATGCCGATGGGGGTGAACTCTTCGACCTCCCCGGAAGTAGTCTGGACCCTGCACAGACCACTTCTACTCTTGGTAAACGGCCCCAGCCACCCTCTCCTGCCCCCTCCACCTCGCTTGCAGCTGGCACTCCGCCGGCTAAGGCAGGTGATGATCAAGACATGCGCTCACCCGAGTCACCCACCCCCGCAAGCGCCCCCTTTTGGGGTGTTTACTTCAGGAATCTAGAGAACGCACTGGCCACTCTGGACCCCACACACCACCAGTCGGCGCGGTACCTCGGTACTATGCTCACTGGGTTGCAGAAGATAGTGCGCGATGAGCGCTATCTCTCCCTTCAGGTTGACGGCGGTTTCACCGTTGCCGACCTCATTGATGCCTTGCCGCACAGGTCTAGTGTGGTCCAGCCCCCCCACCCTCCTCGTGTTCCGGAGACCGGCCCTCGGCCTACCTCCAAACCCCCTCCTAAGAAGGTCAAGTTTAACCCGCCTTCTCCCCTTGCCAAGAAGGCGAGTGCTCCAGCTTCGGCTGATAGTGCACCGCCTATTCTTTCCCAACGACCGCCTCCGTCTCAGGCCCCGGCCGTTTCCGTCCGCACCCCGCATGCCAAGACTCCTGTCCGACGCAAGCAGGGCAAACACACAGTCCACGGCCCGTCTCGCCGAGGCATTATCATCTCCCCCCCGAGGAATGTTCGTCTCGGGGCTCACAAGTTCAAGGTTGAATTTATCAACAAACTCAACAACCTCCTACTCACTGATCTGAAGGTCGACGACCTTCTTATCGAACATGCTGCTGAACACGGGATATCCACCTTCCTCGCCACCACCCGTGTCCCCACTCCCGCTGAGTGCGCGTTCGTGCTTAAACACGTGCGTGCACACTTCGTCATTGAAGGGAAAGATAACGCCGGTCCGATCACCCTATCCACTCCCACGTCCACTTCTTATCTCAAGATCGTGGACATTCCTATCACCGATCCTAAATCAAAGGATTGGCTCAAAGCCACGGACGTCACTCTCTCCGAAGCGATGCTCGCATCTCCAGTCGGATCCTCGCTAGCCGACATCATCAAACACGTTCGCCTCATGCGAACCTCCCCTCATTCGGATTCATGCATAGCGTGGGTCGACATCTCCGACACCGTCTCGGGAACTTCTGCTAAGAAGTTCATTGGGAAGTTTATTTCTGTGGCACGCAAGAACTGCAAGATCCTCGGCGCTCGCCCCCACTCCGGTTCCGTCCTGTGCACTCGGTGTTACAGGTGGGGCCACCACTCATCTCAGTGCCGCCGCCTCGGTGTGCGCTGCCCTCTATGCGGAGGCCCTCATCGCGAGGACTCTCACTCTCTCATGGTGCCCGACGACAAAGTTGCACACCGACACTGCGTGAACTGTACCGCTTCCAAGCGGGAAAAGCGCAGCCACTCCGCTACAGATAAGGCTTGTCCTTTCTGGAAGCATCGGTTCGATCGGGAATGGCTTCGCAAGCAATTCCCAGCAAAGTGACAGCGTGTGTATTAACGTGCGTTATTTTTAGTAGATGTTTCTTTCTATTTTTACACTCTCTCTTCTTTCTACGGCGGGTCGTTACCTCGGCCTTTCTTACGGACCGTTATGTAGTCCTTCTTCTTTGATATTTCCTTTCCAAGTCTCTCTGTTAAACCCTGTTGCCAGCGTTTGACCTTGTCACGCGTCAGGGGGGGGGTCACCTTTGTAGTCGTAGCTGGCAGGTGTACGTAAAGCCGGGGGAACGCGTCATGGCACCCCACGTATGAGTAGTATTGAAATATATTACATTGATTAAAAAAAAAAAAAAAAAAAAAAAAAAAAACTTCATAGCTAGTCTATAACTCCGGGGATCAGCACCCGAAACGGCTCCAGCAAACTCAACTTCACAGTACTCAGAGTCAGCTAGCAGAGCAGCTTCGTCATCCGAGTCAGAGTCATTACCAGCTAAGTCTGGTTGTTTGAGCTTCCACCACTGACCAGGAGGCTTCCGAACTCGCCCAGTACGTCTAGGAACGTGAGGGGGCTCAAGGGGCGCTCCGGCAGTAGGAGGAGTGACTGGGAGAGGAGGATGGATTTGTGGAGGAGTGACTGGAGGAATCAAGGGAGGAATTACTGGAGGAATCAATGGGAGAGGTGGTAGAGGTAGAACTGGCTTCTCTTCAGGAGGAACTGAAGTGGACGGAGTGGGAGTCTTAGGACGAGCAGGAGGGAAGTGATTATCACCCCCTTCATCCTGTAGAGGTGGCAGTCCCGAGTATGATGATGTATCATTAGGAGTTTGTAGTGACTCTGGTGTGCAGGCAAATGACGGGACAGCCTCGAGTTGGGCTTTAGAAGTGCCCGGAAAGTATCTCTCGTCAAAGTCAGCTCTCTCGGAGATCACGGTTCGCTTTGTGACTGGATTGTAGAATTTCCAGCCTTTGTAGCCAGCCGGATAGCCAATAAAGACACACTTCTCGTAGTGAGGTTGGAGAGAATTTCGCTTATCTCGTTGTACATGGACATATGATGTGCACCCCCAGACCCGGAGATGTGAGACATCAGGTTTTCGCTTATAGAAAGCTTGGAAGGGAGTGGTGCCTGAAAGCGAAGCAGTAGGAAGCATATTCCAGACATGGACCATAGACGAGATACATTCACCCCAGAACGAAGCAGGTAGCCGAGATTCCGAGAGCATAGCAGTGATCCTCTCTCCCATAGTCCTATTAGCCCGTTCATGTTAGAGTGAGCAAGCAGTCTACAAGTGTTACTGGTGGACTTAGATATATGCGGACGAGTTTAGTCACATGATAGCTTAGTCATGTATGGTTGAACTTCCCTGTGGACGCTTCAGAGGCCTTAGCTTCTTACAGTGTATCCACAGGTGAGTACAAGTTATTAGAACTTAATACAGCTTCTTACAGTGTATCCACAGTTTGTCCTTGGGATTGCTCAGTCAAATTCCTATCCGATTGACTCGCTTCTAGGCTCGTTAGGATCGCCACTGCAACCGCTATCGTTCTACGTATAACAGGTTATGGGCCCCGGCTTCTAACAGCCTTCAAAACGCGTTTTTTGCCACTTTCTACCATTCTTCCCTCTATATCTCAACTTCTATCCCTTCCCCCGCACTCAAATCGACATCTATGGCCTCGCAATCGCGCACACATGCTTCCTACGCATGGGCCACCATTTCCACCCGTTTTGGCGCGTCTCCGACGCGTCTGAGAGCCTCTACATCGACCACAACTCCCTCTGACAGCCATACACCCTCTCCACACTCTCTGGGACCGATTTCCGGCCCTAAGAACGCGTCAATCGCTTGTTCCTTTTGTGGGAGGGTAGGGCACATGCCTAGGAGGTGCAGGAAGCAAAAGAACGCGAAAAAACGCGCTCAGGGGCGCTCCAGACTGCCTGGAACTCAGGATATACCATCTAAAAGTAATGTCACAGGGCCACTTGGCCATCTGAGTGGGATAGGTGCAGCTCTTCCAGCTGTCAAGACACCACCCACTCCTCCTGGGGATGTTTCTACTGGTTCTGGCTCTCCTGGCTCTGATATTCCACTGAGAGCATCCGCTCTTGGTGCTTATTCCTCTCCCTCATCCTCTCCTTCATCATCTTCCTCACCATCCTCACCACTACAGCTTGATGCTGACTTTTTCTGGCTGGCTGATACTGGTGCTACATCCCACATGACTCCTCACCGCCATTGGTTCAAATCCTACTCCCCTCATCGTATCCCTATCCGCCTTGCTGACAACTCTACTGTCTATTCAGCTGGTGTAGGGTCGGTTGTCTTTCAACCGGTGGTGAATGGAAAAGAGACTAGAGCGGTCAAGTTTACGAGAGTCCTTCATGTTCCTGACCTCAGGAGTAATCTCCTATCATGCCTCTACCTTGCCCGACACAAGGGCTTCAACATCACTATCTCCGCTCAGTCTATTGACTTCCAATGCAAAGGGATTTCGCTTTTCACGGCCACTATCCATTCCAACAACTCTGCTGAGCTCGACGGCTCAACTCTCACTTCTGAGACTGCTTTCTCTGTCTCTACTCTCCCGGTTGACCTCTCACTATGGCACCGCCGCTTCATTCATCACAACTACACTGATGTGAAGTCTATGATCAGTAAGGACCTTGTTTCCGGGCTCAGACTCGAGTCTAACTCCTGTCCTGACTCTATCTGTGAGCCGTGCTTGGCTGGCAAAATGCATTCCCTCCCTTTTCCCTCTTCTTTGAATCACAATCGCTCTCCTCTCGAGCTGGTGCATTCAGATCTTCACGGACCGCTCCCAGTCGCTTCACACTCAGGCTACAAGTACTGGATCACCTTCATTGATGACGCGACGTGTTTCTGGGCAGTCTATCTGCTCAAAGCTAAGTCGGAGGCATTTGAAGCCTTCAAAGTCTACAAATCCTGGGCTGAGACTCAACTCGGAGTCAAACTGCGAGCACTACAGGATGACAAGGGAGGTGAATACATGTCTAATGCTTTCAAAAGCTTTACTGAGCTTGCTGGCATCGAGAGACGTCACTCAACTCGGAACCGGCCTCAGCAGAATGGTCTTGCTGAACTGTTAAACGTAGAACAATAGCGGTTGCAGTGGCGATCCTAACGAGCCTAGAAGCGAGTCAATCGGATAGGAATTTGACTGAGCAATCCCAAGGACAAACTGTGGATACACTGTAAGAAGCTGTATTAAGTTCTAATAACTTGTACTCACCTGTGGATACACTGTAAGAAGCTAAGGCCTCTGAAGCGTCCACAGGGAAGTTCAACCATACATGACTAAGCTATCATGTGACTAAACTCGTCCGCATATATCTAAGTCCACCAGTAACACTTGTAGACTGCTTGCTCACTCTAACACACCCCCTTGATCTAGCCAGTCTACTCAAGTCCTAATAGAGGAACAGCAAACTCAACTACCTTCTTTGCCACAGCCTTGGTAAGGATGTCGGCCACTTGCTCGTGAGTCGAAACATATAAAGGATCTATGAGTCCTTCTTCAACAGCCTCCCGGAGCCAGTAGAAGCGCAGGTCTAGGTGTTTCATGCGTCCATGATGCTCTGGATTCTTGGCTACACTGATTCCTGACTTGTTATCAACGAAGAGAGTTGAAGGGAGTGTCGGAGGAAAGCCAAACTCAGTCAGGATATTCCTAGTCCACTTGATCTCTTTGCCAGCCTCGACGGCAGCAACAAACTCGGCCTCAGTGCTCGAGAGAGTCACAAATGGCTGGCGCTTAGAAGACCAGCCCACAGCAGCTCCCGAGACTAGAGTCACATAACCACCCGTAGCTCGACCTGTAGCCTTGCAGGCTCCGTGAGAGGCGTCAGAGTAGGTAGTGAAGAGTTCCTCAGAGTCACTAGCTCGGTAGACCAGTTTGTAGTGCATAGTCCCAATGAGATAGCGGAACAAGTGCTTGACTGCAAGCCAGTGAGCTGGAGCTGGGTTCGAGTTGAACCTCCCGAGATAGGAGACAGCATAGGCAATGTCGGGGCGAGTCATAGTGGCCAGATACTGAAGGGCACCTACAGCATTGAGATAAGGAACTGACTTCATCTCAGCCTGATCCTCGAGTGAAGGAACAATGTTGGAGAGCTCAGATCCCGGAGCGAGTGGAGTGGAAAGTGGATTAGCATCATCCATATTGAAGCGTTCTAGGAGCTCCTTGATGTAGTGCTCTTGCGAGAGGGAGATGGAGCGAGTAGAAGAGTCCTGAGTGACCTGAATACCCAGCAGAAGTGTAGTAGACCCGAGATCACGGAGTTTGAAGTGCTTGGACAGCTCAGAGACAGCCGAGGCCATGGCAGCATCACTTTTCGAGACAAGAGTAATGTCATCAATGAATACTGGCACAATGACCTTGATGTCACCTTTGGAGTAGATGTAGATGGAGCTGTCAGAGCGAAGCCTAGAGTAGCCAATGCCTTCAAGGACACCCCGGAGTTTCTTATTCCACTGCCTGGCAGCCTGCTTGAGGCCATAAAGCGATTTACGCAGCCGAAAGACCATGTTAGGACTACCAATGTGATAGCCCTCGGGTTGGCGCATATAAATCTGTTAGGTGATGACAGGACAAGTCACCTGACAGTTCGGAGCTCTGTGCTCTCACATAATCTGTACTGTGCCTCAGCCCCTGCAGCAGGCCCTCAGTCGTGGGTTCCACCTCTAGGCCTAAGATGTATACATATAACATCTTAGCTACTATATACTAAGATCATATAGCTCAGTGGTTAGAGCTTCCTAGTGTAATTGGGATGGTCCCAGGTTCAAACCCTGGTGTGGTCACTTTTCTATCTTGACAAAATCTCCTCTTCGAGTTCCCCATAAGTAAAGGCAGAGGAGATGTCGACTGAACGCATTTTGTAGCCTTCTCTAGCTGCAAGAGCAATAATGAGGTGTAGTGATGCAGGACGGAATGTAGGGGCAAAGACCTCGGTGAAGTCGAATCCAGGACGTTGGGAATAGCCCTTAGCAACGAGACGAGCCCGGTAGCGCTCAATTGAGCCGTCGGCAAGTCGTTTCACTTTGAACACCCAGCCAGAGTTGACTACCTTCTTGCCTGGAGGCAGTTCCATTAACTCCCAAGTTCCGTTAGCCTCGAGATTGAATATCTCAGTGTTACAAGCCTCAGTCCAGCAATCCGAGTCAGGAGACTTCATTGCTAGTCTATAACTCCGGGGATCAGCACCCGAAACGGCTCCAGCAAACTCGACTTCACAGAACTCCGAGTCAGCTAGCAGAGCAGCTTCGTCGTCAGAGTCAGAGTCATTACCAGCTAAGTCTGGTTGTTTGAGCTTCCACCATTGACCAGGAGGCTTCCGAACTCGCCCAGTACGTCTAGGAACGTGAGGGGGCTCAAGGGGCGCTCCGGCAGTAGGAGGAGTGACTGGGAGAGGAGGATGGATTTGTGGAGGAGTGACTGGAGGAATCAAGGGAGGAATTACTGGAGGAATCAATGGGAGAGGTGGTAGAGGTAGAACTGGCTTCTCTTCAGGAGGAACTGAAGTGGACGGAGTGGGAGTCTTAGGACGAGCAGGAGGGAAGTGATTATCACCCCCTTCATCCTGTAGAGGTGGCAGTCCCGAGTATGATGATGTATCATTAGGAGTTTGTAGTGACTCTGGTGTGCAGGCAAATGACGGGACAGCCTCGAGTTGGGCTTTAGAAGTGCCCGGAAAGTATCTCTCGTCAAAATCAGCTCTCTCAGAGATCACGGTTCGCTTAGTGACTGGGTTGTAGAACTTCCAGCCTTTGTAGCCAGCCGGATAGCCTATAAAGACACACTTCTCGTAGTGAGGTTGGAGGGAATTGCGCTTATCTCGTTGTACATGGACATAGGCAGTGCACCCCCAGACCCGGAGATGTGAGACATCAGGTTTTCGCTTATAGAAAGCTTGGAAGCGAGTGGTGCCCGAAAGCGAAGCAGTAGGGAGCATATTCCAGACATGGACCATAGACGAGATACATTCACCCCAGAAAGAAGCAGGCAGCCGAGATTCTGAGAGCATAGCAGTGATCCTCTCTCCCATAGTCCTATTAGCTCGTTCAGCAAGACCATTCTGCTGAGGCCGGTTCCGAGTTGAGTGACGTCTCTCGATGCCAGCAAGCTCAGTAAAGCTTTTGAAAGCATTAGACATGTATTCACCTCCCTTGTCATCCTGTAGTGCTCGCAGTTTGACTCCGAGTTGAGTCTCAGCCCAGGATTTGTAGACTTTGAAGGCTTCAAATGCCTCCGACTTAGCTTTGAGCAGATAGACTGCCCGGAAACGCGTCGCGTCATCAATGAAGGTGATCCAGTACTTGTAGCCTGAGTGTGAAGCGACTGGGAGCGGTCCGTGAAGATCTGAATGCACCAGCTCGAGAGGAGAGCGATTGTGATTCAAAGAAGAGGGAAAAGGGAGGGAATGCATTTTGCCAGCCAAGCACGGCTCACAGATAGAGTCAGGACAGGAGTTAGACTCGAGTCTGAGCCCGGAAACAAGGTCCTTACTGATCATAGACTTCACATCAGCGTAGTTGTGATGAATGAAGCGACGATGCCATAGCGAGATGTCAACTGGGAGAGTGGAGACAGAAAAAGCGGCCTCCGAAGTGAGAGTTGAGCCGTCGAGCTCAGCAGAGTTGTTGGAATGGATAGTGGCCGTGAAAAGCGAAATCCCTTTGCATTGGAAGTCAATAGACTGAGCGGAGATAGTGATGTTGAAGCCCTTGTGTCGGGCAAGGTAGAGGCATGATAGGAGATTACTCCTGAGGTCAGGAACATGAAGGACTCTCGTAAACTCGACCGCTCTAGTCTCTTTTCCATTCACCACTGGTTGAAAGACAACAGACCCTACACCAGCTGAATAGACAGTAGAGTTGTCAGCAAGGCGGATAGGGATACGATGAGGGGAGTAGGATTTGAACCAATGGCGGTGAGGAGTCATGTGGGATGTAGCACCAGTATCAGCCAGCCAGAAAAAGTCAGCATCAAGCTGTAGTGGTGAGGATGGTGAGGAAGATGATGAAGGAGAGGATGAGGGAGAGGAATAAGCACCAAGAGCGGATGCTCTCAGTGGAATATCAGAGCCAGGAGAGCCAGAACCAGTAGAAACATCCCCAGGAGGAGTGGGTGGTGTCTTGACAGCTGGAAGAGCTGCACCTATCCCACTCAGATGGCCAAGTGGCCCTGTGACATTACTTTTAGATGTTCCAGGCAGTCTGGAGCGCCCCTGAGCGCGTTTTTTCGCGTTCTTTTGCTTCCTGCACCTCCTAGGCATGTGCCCTACCCTCCCACAAAAGGAACAAGCGATTGACGCGTTCTTAGGGCCGGAAATCGGTCCCAGAGAGTGTGGAGAGGGTGTATGGCTGTCAGAGGGAGTTGTGGTCGATGTAGAGGCTCTCAGACGCGTCGGAGACGCGCCAAAACGGGTGGAAATGGTGGCCCATGCGTAGGAAGCATGTGTGCGCGATTGCGAGGCCATAGATGTCGATTTGAGTGCGGGGGAAGGGATAGAAGTTGAGATATAGAGGGAAGAATGGTAGAAAGTGGCAAAAAACGCGTTTTGAAGGCTGTTAGAAGCCGGGGCCCATAACCTGTTATACGTAGAACGATAGCGGTTGCAGTGGCGATCCTAACGAGCCTAGAAGCGAGTCAATCGGATAGGAATTTGACTGAGCAATCCCAAGGACAAACTGTGGATACACTGTAAGAAGCTGTATTAAGTTCTAATAACTTGTACTCACCTGTGGATACACTGTAAGAAGCTAAGGCCTCTGAAGCGTCCACAGGGAAGTTCAACCATACATGACTAAGCTATCATGTGACTAAACTCGTCCGCATATATCTAAGTCCACCAGTAACACTTGTAGACTGCTTGCTCACTCTAACAACAATAGAGTTGTCTGCTAGTCGGATGGGGATTTTGTGACTGGTATATGACTTGAACCAGTGCCGGTGAGGAGTCATATGAGAAGTGGCCCCTGTATCTGCTAGCCAGTGGAAGTCAGCATCGAGCTGGAGAGGTGTAGAAGGCGAGGGAGATGATGAGGGATAAGGAGTACTTGCATTGCCAGCAAACTCGGACACCCGTTGCGCTTTTTCGGGAGCCTGAGAGCTAGAGCTCCCAGACTCTTCCTGAGCCTTGTTAGCCCTCTTGAACGGTGTTCTAGGCTTTTGTGCGTCCTCCTGTGCCCGGGACTTCGCTCTCTCGAAGGTTTTGCATTCAGCAAACTTGTGGCCCTCTCTCCCGCAGAAATCGCAGGTTTTCGTCGCAAATTGGGAGCCAGAGCGAGCTGCAAGAGCCTGGGAGGTCCCAGAGGCGTCCTGAGCGCGTTTTCGACGTTGTAAGTCCTCAGTGACAAAGGGCTGGTGGACTGTAGTCTTGTCCAGCTTGCGTTATGAACCGTGACATATACGGTTACATTTCTCATAGTAATTACTACATCTGTAATTACAATTATGCTTACCTTTTAGTGTACTCATATTTCGCTATCTTGATTGTGATTTTCTTACATACTCTATTGATCCGCTTTAATGATCCGGAAATAGTTTATAATTAACTTTCTATAATTATCGTTCACTTGTTCTGTTTCTATTTTAGTTTGACGAAAACTTCTTTATAATTCCCGAGTCGTCCCCGAGTCGAGTCTCGGTACCTTAAGAAGTTGATCTTAGTTATATATAGAGTACTTGTAAAACATATATAAGACGCTCAACTTTACCATGTAGAAACAATGTTTCTACTTGGTTAGGTGGAGACTTGAATACAAAGTCTTAGTCTAACTATACGCTTGAACCGTCAGACTTAATTGCTAAGCTCTATAAACCGCTCTCAAGCTCTTAGTACTATAACGGCGCATTTGAGTTACTCTTCTTGATTCATCAAGGAGGTCTCCTTTGTTACACTTTAGAACTCTGAGTATTTCTATCGACGTAACGCCCCAGCTTAGGACCGGGCCGGGGTCACTATAACAGCTTGTCCATAAGCAGTAGGGACAATGTGAAGCCGGAAAACTCGTCCGGGAGCGCTCTGATGAGAGCCATAGAGGCTAGCTCATCATCTAGCTGCTCTAGAGTGAAGGAAGAGGGGCGGAGTTCCTTGATTTTTCATTTAGAGCTCTCTACTCTGTTGATAAGTGATTGGAGGGACTCCTCCTCGAGTTTCCTGATAGAGAAGAGGTCATCATAGGCATTAAAACACATTCCAGCCCTTTTCTGACGATGTACAGACTCTAGAGCCTCCCACATCATCACTGGACTGTCCTGGATGCCCTGGAAGTGAATCCTCTGCTCCTGCTCAACCATGAGGTATAGCCAGCCTGCACAACGCTTCTTGAACCTGTACCACTACTTTCCTCTTTTGGAAGTCTCAGTGGCAACTAGTTATGAGTAGCAACAAACAATCTGCAATGGATATTGACACCGCCGGCGACGACGGTGACTGGTCTGATGAGGAAGTTCCGGAGGGTATGCTCAGGTCTCAACTTGGGCGTGCTCTCCTTCAAGCAGCGGGTCGTATGGAAGACGAACTCGAGCTCCCGGCGGCGTCTCGTATGACGGCGCCAACACCTTCGAGGCGTTCTGGGCTCCCAGAATCCTCCTCTCCCCTCACTCCCTTGTCGTACGCTTCGGATTTCCGAGGCTTCGCCAATCCACCCCCGGCACCGTTCCCGTCGACCCCGACACCGACACCGACCTCCACCCCCTCCACTGGGCATTCCCGCG
This sequence comes from Agaricus bisporus var. bisporus H97, assembly GCF_000300575.1. Lineage (NCBI taxonomy): Eukaryota > Fungi > Basidiomycota > Agaricomycetes > Agaricales > Agaricaceae > Agaricus > Agaricus bisporus. Next base: position 402,444 of record NW_006267367.1, read on the forward strand.
TTCTGACCGCTGGTCAGAAGGGAATGCTCAAACTAGTCAACACCTCGATCATCATGTTGGATGACATCGAGCCTGAACACCCGCTTTATGCACCGTTTACGGACTGCATACTACGGGCGACATACACTCTCATCAAGCGGCGCGATCTTGATGGGTACAACACTTCCTCCGTCGCGGGCATCGGCTCTTTCTCTGAGCAGCTCGCGAAGATTATCGGAATGGCCGATCCGCCTCCACGGGCATTCGAACCAACCCCGCCCCCTCCTACTCCCTCGGGTACAGCCATCCCTCGGCCACGGTCTCCGTCGGCCGACATGGACATGACCCCGCGTAAATCGAAGAAGGCGCAGCCGACCCCCCCTCCTCCACCCCAGCCACCCGTTTTTGGAAAGGACCCTGTCCCTTCCAAAAATAACACATACGCCAAAGCCGCTGCCAACCGTCCCTCCAAACAGCAGCCTCCGCCCCGTCCTCAGGCTCCAGCCGCTCCCGCAGCCGTCGCCCCCGCCCCTGCGTCCAAGCCTCCGGGCAGAAAGCGTAGGGCTCGTCACACTTGCCACGGTGCTTCGCGCCGCGGTGTGCAGCTCACTCCCCCGGCCGGATCTTCTGTCTGCGCCGCCCACGTGTCCCCGGCCATGCTGGCTGAAATCAACACCCATCTCCAGAATGACGTCAAGTCTGACGTCATTCTTGAACACGCTGAGGACTCTGGATCCGGCATTTGTTAAACGTAGAACGATAGCGGTTGCAGTGGCGATCCTAACGAGCCTAGAAGCGAGTCAATCGGATAGGAACTGACTGAGCAATCCCAAGGACAAACTGTGGATACACTGTAAGAAGCTGTATTAAGTTCTAATAACTTGTACTCACCTGTGGATACACTGTAAGAAGCTAAGGCCTCTGAAGCGTCCACAGGGAAGTTCAACCATACATGACTAAGCTATCATGTGACTAAACTCGTCCGCATATATCTAAGTCCACCAGTAACACTTGTAGACTGCTTGCTCACTCTAACACACCCCCTTGATCTAGCCAGTCTACTCAAGTCCTAATAGAGGAACAGCAAACTCAACTACCTTCTTTGCCACAGCCTTGGTAAGGATGTCGGCCACTTGCTCGTGAGTCGAAACATATAAAGGATCTATGAGTCCTTCTTCAACAGCCTCCCGGAGCCAGTAGAAGCGCAGGTCTAGGTGTTTCATGCGTCCATGATGCTCTGGATTCTTGGCTACACTGATTCCTGACTTGTTATCAACGAAGAGAGTTGAAGGGAGTGTCGGAGGAAAGCCAAACTCAGTCAGGATATTCCTAGTCCACTTGATCTCTTTGCCAGCCTCGACGGCAGCAACAAACTCGGCCTCAGTGCTCGAGAGAGTCACAAATGGCTGGCGCTTAGAAGACCAGCCCACAGCAGCTCCCGAGACTAGAGTCACATAACCACCCGTAGCTCGACCTGTAGCCTTGCAGGCTCCGTGAGAGGCGTCAGAGTAGGTAGTGAAGAGTTCCTCAGAGTCACTAGCTCGGTAGACCAGTTTGTAGTGCATAGTCCCAATGAGATAGCGGAACAAGTGCTTGACTGCAAGCCAGTGAGCCGGAGCTGGGTTCGAGTTGAACCTCCCGAGATAGGAGACAGCATAGGCAATGTCGGGACGAGTCATAGTGGCGAGATACTGCAGGGCACCTACAGCATTGAGATAGGGAACTGACTTCATCTCAGCCTGATCCTCGAGTGAAGGAACAATGTCAGAGAGTTCAGAGCCCGGAGCGAGGGGAGTGGATAGAGGATTAGCATCATCCATATTGAAGCGTTCTAGGAGCTCCTTGATGTAGTGCTCCTGCGAGAGGGAGATAGTGTGATGAGAGCGATCCTGCTTCACCTGAATGCCTAGCAGAAGAGTGGTAGACCCGAGATCACGGAGTTTGAAGTGTTTGGACAGCTCAGAGACAGCCGAGGCCATAGCAGTATCACTTTTCGAGACAAGAGTAATGTCGTCAATGAACACTGGCACAATGACCTTGATGTCACCTTTGGAGTAGATGTAGATGGAGCTGTCAGAGCGAAGCCTGTGTAGCCAATGCCTTCAAGGACACCCCGGAGTTTCTTATTCCACTGCCTGGCAGCCTGCTTGAGGCCATAAAGCGATTTACGCAGCCGAAAGACCATGTTAGGACTACCAATGTGATAGCCCTCGGGTTGGCGCATATAGATCTCTTCTTCGAGTTCTCCATAGGTGAAGGCAGAAGAGATGTTGACTGAGCGCATTTTGTAGCCTTCTCTAGCTGCAAGTGCAACAATGAGGCGTAGTGAGGCAGGACGGAATGTAGGGGCAAAGACCTCGGTGAAGTCGAATCCAGGACGTTGGGAATAGCCTTTGGCAACGAGACGAGCCCGGTAGCGCTCAATTGAGCCGTCGGCAAGTCGTTTCACTTTGAACACCCAGCCAGAGTTGACTACCTTCTTGCCAGGAGGCAGTTCCATAAGCTCCCAAGTTCCATTAGCCTCGAGATTGAAGATCTCAGTGTTGCAAGCATCAGTCCAGCAATCCGAGTCAGGAGACTTCATTGCTAGTCTATAACTCCGGGGATCAGCACCCGAGACGGCACCAGCAAACTCGACTTCACAATACTCAGAGTCAGCCAGCAGAGCAGCTTCGTCATCCGAGTCAGAGTCATTACCAGCTAAGTCTGGTTGTTTGAGCTTCCACCATTGACCAGGAGGCTTCCGAACTCGCCCAGTACGTCTAGGAACGTGAGGGGGCTCAAGGGGCGCTCCAGCAGTAGGAGGAGTGACTGGGAGTGGTGCATGGATTTGTGGAGGAGTGACTGGAGGAATCACAGGAGGAATGAATGGAGGAATTACTGGAAGTGGTAGAGGTAGAACTGGCTTCTCTTCAGGAGGAACTGAAGCGGACGGAGTGGGAGTCTTAGGACGAGCAGGAGGGAAGTGATTATCACCCCCTTCATCCTGTAGAGGTGGCAGTCCCGAGTATGACAATGTATCATTAGGAAGTGGTAGTGACTCTGGTGTGCAGGCAAATGACGGGACAGCCTCGAGTTGGGCTTTAGAAGTGCCCGGAAAGTATCTCTCGTCAAAATCAGCTCTCTCAGAGATCACGGTTCGCTTTGTGACTGGATTGTAGAACTTCCAGCCTTTGTAGCCAGCCGGATAGCCTATAAAGACACACTTCTCGTAGTGAGGTTGGAGAGAATTGCGCTTATCTCGTTGTACATGGACATATGATGTGCACCCCCATACCCGGAGATGTGAGACATCAGGTTTTCGCTTATAGAAAGCTTGGAAGGGAGTAGTGCCCGAAAGCGAAGCAGTAGGAAGCATATTCCAGACATGAACCATTGACGAGATACATTCACCCCAGAAAGAAGGAGGTAGCCGAGATTCCGAGAGCATCGCAGTGATCCTCTCTCCCATAGTCCTATTAGCTCGTTCAGCAAGACCATTCTGCTGAGGCCGGTTCCGAGTTGAGTGACGTCTCTCGATGCCAGCAAGCTCAGTAAAGCTTTTGAAAGCATTAGACATGTATTCACCTCCCTTGTCATCCTGTAGTGCTCGCAGTTTGACTCCGAGTTGAGTCTCAGCCCAGGATTTGTAGACTTTGAAGGCTTCAAATGCCTCCGACTTAGCTTTGAGCAGATAGACTGCCCGGAAACGCGTCGCGTCATCAATGAAGGTGATCCAGTACTTGTAGCCTGAGTGTGAAGCGACTGGGAGCGGTCCGTGAAGATCTGAATGCACCAGCTCGAGAGGAGAGCGATTGTGATTCAAAGAAGAGGGAAAAGGGAGGGAATGCATTTTGCCAGCCAAGCACGGCTCACAGATAGAGTCAGGACAGGAGTTAGACTCGAGTCTGAGCCCGGAAACAAGGTCCTTACTGATCATAGACTTCACATCAGCGTAGTTGTGATGAATGAAGCGACGATGCCATAGCGAGATGTCAACTGGGAGAGTGGAGACAGAAAAAGCGGCCTCCGAAGTGAGAGTTGAGCCGTCGAGCTCAGCAGAGTTGTTGGAATGGATAGTGGCCGTGAAAAGCGAAATCCCTTTGCATTGGAAGTCAATAGACTGAGCGGAGATAGTGATGTTGAAGCCCTTGTGTCGGGCAAGGTAGAGGCATGATAGGAGATTACTCCTGAGGTCAGGAACATGAAGGACTCTCGTAAACTCGACCGCTCTAGTCTCTTTTCCATTCACCACTGGTTGAAAGACAACAGACCCTACACCAGCTGAATAGACAGTAGAGTTGTCAGCAAGGCGGATAGGGATACGATGAGGGGAGTAGGATTTGAACCAATGGCGGTGAGGAGTCATGTGGGATGTAGCACCAGTATCAGCCAGCCAGAAAAAGTCAGCATCAAGCTGTAGTGGTGAGGATGGTGAGGAAGATGATGAAGGAGAGGATGAGGGAGAGGAATAAGCACCAAGAGCGGATGCTCTCAGTGGAATATCAGAGCCAGGAGAGCCAGAACCAGTAGAAACATCCCCAGGAGGAGTGGGTGGTGTCTTGACAGCTGGAAGAGCTGCACCTATCCCACTCAGATGGCCAAGTGGCCCTGTGACATTACTTTTAGATGTTCCAGGCAGTCTGGAGCGCTCCTGAGCGCGTTTTTTCGCGTTCTTTCGCTTCCTGCACCTCCTAGACATGTGCCCTACCCTCCCACAAAAGGAACAAGCGATTGACGCGTTCTTAGGGCCGGAAATCGGTCCCAGAGAGTGTGGAGAGGGTGTATGGCTGCCAGAGGGAGTTGTGGTCGATGTAGAGGCTCTCAGACGCGTCGGAGACGCGCCAAAGCGCGTCGAGGTGGTGTTCCAGGCGTGGGGAGTGTGTGTGCGCGGTTTCGAGGCCATAGACGTCGATTTGAGTGCAGGGGAAGGGATAGAAGTTGAGATATAGAGGAGAAAATGGTAGAAGGTGGCAAAAAACGCGTTTTTAAGGCTGTTAGAAGCCGGGGCCCATAACCTGTTAAACGTAGAACGATAGCGGTTGCAGTGGCGATCCTAACGAGCCTAGAAGCGAGTCAATCGGATAGGAACTGACTGAGCAATCCCAAGGACAAACTGTGGATACACTGTAAGAAGCTGTATTAAGTTCTAATAACTTGTACTCACCTGTGGATACACTGTAAGAAGCTAAGGCCTCTGAAGCGTCCACAGGGGAGTTCAACCATACATGACTAAGCTATCATGTGACTAAACTCGTCCGCATATATCTAAGTCCATCAACAACCAAGTGTAGACTGCTTGCTCACTCTAACAGCATTTTCATAGCCGCGAGCTGAGTCCCCACTTCTTCCGAGACCGCGTGTGTTCTCAAACACAAGTCCACTCCTGTCACCTCGACTTCCTACCTCAAGGTTATCGACGTGCCCATGATCCCCGCCGAGCCGAAGGTTTGGCAATCCACTCAGCGCAGTGCGTTCACCAACGCACTTTCAATTTCTCCGGTTGGCAAGGAACTCGCCATTGCCATCAAACACGCCGTCCGTTTCATGCGGACATCGGCCCATAGTGACACTTGCGTCGCTTGGGTCAACATTTGCGATTCCGTCGCGGGCACTTTGGCCCGCTCTTATATCGGCAAGACGATCGTCATCGGCGGTCGCAATTGTCAAATCCGCGGCGCAGCTCCACGGCCCGGCTCTGCCTTGTGCACTCGGTGCATGAGGTGGGGTCATCATTCTTCCGTATGCCGATCAAAAGGCATACGCTGTCCACTCTGCGGGCTCCCTCACTCCGAAGCCGCCCATCACGAATACTGCGCTCATTCCAAGCGCGATCCAGAAGCTAGGTCTTGTGTCAACTGTAGTGCGGCAGGCAAGACCAAACGCGACCACTCTGCCACGGACACTTCGTGTCCGTTCTGGCAGAACCGATTTGATAGGGATTGGCTGAGGCGCCAATTCCCTAAGAAGTGATCAGCGCGCGTCAAAACGTGTTTCGGGGTTAGTTGCTGGGTCGGCCTCCCAACATTCGTTTTCATTTTCTTATGTCTACTTTCCGCTTGATATGATTAGGTCTCGCGTTCCGGTACTAGGGGTGGTCCGTACCTGACTGTTAGGTTTGTCCCGGGGTCGCACGCCGATGTACCATTCTCTTTCGATCAGACTTCTATTTTTCTTTTTATCTACGTTAGCACTTGACCACGTCGCGCAGGATATGTTTTCTTTTTCTCTTGGTAACGCATCATGGCAACCGTATTCTCAGCATGTTGTACATAGTGTTCGCATGTACTTATATCGCTGGAATAGAAGGCTCGAACAGCCACTTGATTACAAAAAAAAAAAAAAAAAAAATAGCCAGCCTGCAGCCTTGTCCAAGCGAGCCTCAAATGCGTCCAGAGCGTCCGCTTCGGCCTGGGTAACAGGGCTAGAGGTGGAGGGAGCTTTCTGCCTGCCAGAGACAAGTCTCCAGAGCCCAGAGGCTCTCAGCCATGCCTCCATCTCTCCAGACCAGGTGGAGTAGTTCTCCTCATTGAGTTTTGCAAAGGTGGGCGATCCGGAGGCCATTGGAGTCGAAATGAGGGCAGGGGAAGTGAAAGAAGTTGAAGGGCAGGAAAGATGATTGGGGAAGAGGTGTGGTTGTTGAAGTAAACGTCGTTTTTTAAGCGTTAGAAGCCGGGGCCCATAACCTGTTCAACGTAGAATGTACGCGACGCAGTGGCGATCCTAACGAGCCTAATAACGAGTCGAACAGATGGGAATGGAATGAGCAATCCTAAGGACAACTGTGGACAGACTGTAAGAAGCTAAGGCCTCTGAAGCGTCCACAGGGAAGTTCAACCATACATGACTAAGCTATCATGTGACTAAACTCGTCCGCATATCTCTAAGTCCACAAACTACACTTGTAGACTGCTTGCTCACTCTAACACTATCACATTGGTAGTCCTAACATGGTCTTTCGGCTCCGTAAATCGCTCTATGGTCTCAAGCAGGCTGCTAGGCAATGGAATAAGAAACTCTGGAGTGTTCTCGAGGGTATTGGCTACTCTAGGCTTCGCTCCGACAGCATGATGCTAATCCTCTATCCACTCCACTCGCTCTGGGATCTGAACTCTCTGACATTGTTCCTTCACTCGAGGAGCAGGCTGAGATGAAATCAGTTCCTTATCTCAATGCTGTAGGTGCCCTTCAGTATCTGGCCACTATGACTCGTCCCGACATTGCCTATGCTGTCTCCTATCTCTGGAGGTTCAACTCGAACCCAGCTCCGGCTCACTGGCTTGCAGTCAAGCACTTGTTCCGCTATCTCATTGGGACTAGTCCATTTGATCTCTTTGCCAGCCTCGACGGCAGCAACAAACTCAGCCTCAGTGCTCGAGAGAGTCACAAATGGCTGGCGCTTAGAAGACCAGCCTACAGCAGCTCCCGAGACTAGAGTCACATAACCACCAGTTGCTCGACCTGTAGCTTTGCAGGCTCCATGAGAGGCGTCCGAGTAGGTAGTGAAGAGTTCCTCAGAGTCACTAGCTCGGTAGACCAGTTTGTAGTGCATAGGAATATTCTGACCGAGTTTGGCTTCCCTCCGACACTTCCTTCGACACTCTTCGTTGATAGCAAGTCAGGAATCAGTGTAGCCAAGAATCCAGAGCATCACGGGTGCATGAAACACTTGGGCCTCCGCTTTTACTGGCTCCGGGAGGCTGTTGAAGAAGGACTCATAGATCCTTTGTATGTTTCTACACACGAGCAAGTGGCCGACATCCTTACCAAGGCTGTGGCAAAGAAGGTAGTTGAGTTTGCTGTTCCTCTATTAGGACTTGAGTAGACTGGCTAGATCAAGGGGGTGTGTTAGAGTGTGAGCAAGCAGTCTACACTTGGCTGTTGATGGACTTAGAGATATCTGGGTGTTGTGGTCACATGATAGCTTAGTCATGTATGGTTGAACTCCCCTGTGGACGCTTCAGAGGCCTTAGCTTCTTACAGTGTATCCACAGTTTGTCCTTGGGATTGCTCGGTCAGTTCCTATCCGTTTGACTCGCTTCTAGGCTAAATCGCTTGGAAACTCCAACCGAGGATTGACGCCTAAACAGAAGCGCCTCCTCTACATTTCATGCATACAACCAATAGCAACCTTTGGACTATGCTGTTGGTACAAACCGGGAACGAGAGCATTCAAAACTAACATCAAGATGCTCCGTCTCACTCACAATCAAGGGGCGCGCTGGATTACAGGCGCGTTTCGAACTTCTCCTATGGGAGCCATGTCGGCCGTGGCTGGTCTCATGCCTCTCCACCTCCAACTCAAGAAGCTGTTTGAGAGATTGGTTATCCGCATCAACACGCTTCACCCGAATCATCCCGTTCTTTCATTATTAGAACGGCGAAAAGCCAAAGGATCTACCTTACATCCAAATGCCTTGGAACGCAAGTCCAAGACGATCCGCAATGTCATCAAGTCTCCGCTTGACTCGGTGATTGACAACCCTTCCTCAGAGATATTCGACCCCCTCTCTGAACATATCAAACCTGGACATCGGCTTGTGGACCGACATCCAGACAAAGTCAAGTTTGTGCTCATGCCAAAGAATCGAGATGACAGAGCCGAATACCACAGCAAATTGAACCTTGCTCCCGTAACGGAACCAAACGCCTTGCATCTGTTTACAGCAGGCGTCAAACACAAGTTCGATCCGAGCGTACCTATACCGCATCAAACTCACTCGCACATAGCGCTTGTCACAGTCTTCAAAGGACAAGCAATAACTTCTAAAACGAGGGCCGCCGGAAGGCGGGTCAACAATGAAACAATTGTCGGATGGTCTACATTTCTGGCATTAATCAAAGCGCACAAGAAGCTTCAAAAAGGATGGCCTATTTCCAAGGTTGTTCTTTACACTACGTCCCAGTTGATTGTCAAGAATCTGATGTCAACTAATTCCAAACCGCTCGGATCACAGCTTTCCATTGCTGTATCCTTAGCCTTCGATGCCATTGCTACAGACTTCCCAGAAGTCAATATTGAAGTGCGAGGCTTTAACAAATCGTGGGCCACGGCTCCGGGTACCTATACTGAGGACTCGGGAATGTTACAGCCGTTGGCTCAAAGAGCATATTATTCAGCGGAGACCGCAAGGACGTTTACAGAGCGCTCTCTTTCTTTCCCTCAATCTGCTTCGTATCACTACACGAGACAGAAAACAACGCGAGATGCCATTTACTTATGGCATATAGGTTTCCAAGGAGTCTGCACGCCGAGCAAGCTGCCACCACACATGCTGTCTTCGGATAGTAGAGGAACGCGCCGAGGACTTTTAGTCCGCTCGTTAGGATCCAACGTGCCGCCACCACACATTCTGCCTTCGGGTAGTATAGGAACGCGCTCAGGACTCGGGAACACTCTAAGCGGGCCGCCACCACACATGCCGTCTTCGGATGGTAGAGGAACGCGCCAAGGACCTTCGGTCCACTCGCAAATACAAGGTTCACCATATCATATCCAGACTTGCTTCAAAGGTAACAGCTGGTATGGAATTACTGACAAAGAAGGCAATGAAGTACTTCCGAGTCACCTTCAAGGCGGCCCATGGTTCCAAACATACCAAGGAGTCAAGGCTGCCAACAATTCGCCACTCTTCGCTCGTCTCATGTGAGTCATGTGCAATCATGCACCGATAGGGGAATATAGAGTGAGGTTCTTCCCTAAGGAGCCTTACAAATCATGCCAATGCGATCTCAAGTCACTGGAGACGCGTCAACATCTACTAATGGTCTGTCCTCTGTTCGTGAGGCGGATCAACCACTATGACTTGGATGGAATCACCACGATTAGAGGCCTTATCCTCTTCCTCCAAGACAATCCCCAAGCGTTCAGTTTCGAACCACCGGAACTTCCGCGACATGCAGATGAAAGCTGGCCGGCGTATAGAAGAGAGTTGGAGTTGGCTAGAGATACGGAGAACAAAAGGAGGAAAGAGAAGAGGCTTCCTCCACTGACCGGACCGATCTTCTTGCACGAGTCGATCGAGTTCGTGAGGCACTGGAACGTATGGGAGATAGATGATGGATGGGGAGACATCTTCTGTGCGATGGAGAGAGGGATTAAGCCTGTGTCGCAGGCGGTGTTGAAAAGAGGTAGAAGAGGGTTATTTTTCTTTTATCTCGTTTATGAACGTTTCTGTTTCTTTGTCTATTTAGCTGTACTTGTATTCAGATTCGAAATGGCTCTTGTTTCTTTTTCTTTTTCTCTTTTAGCTTCGACCTCGTCAGCTGGATACTTTCGCATAGTGTAGTTAAGTACAGGTGATGAAAAGTACGGGGAACGCGTCATCGTCATGGCACCCTTTAAGTAGTTTTGAAATAAACTATGATGATTACAAAAAAAAAAAAAAAATGGATAACTCCTTACCAACCAGCGAAATAGAAAGCGCTGTGACGGCCATCGCCGTTTCACGCCTGAAAATCAGCATAGCTAGGCAATTATCTATGATTCTGCCTCTAGCTACAGGTCCTCCACAGACAGCTTGTACTGATAACACCCTTTGGACTACACGCTTGACATATCAACTATGTAGCCCTGGCTCCTGCTTGGGAAAACTGTACCAGCAGGATAAAGATAGCCACTAGCTAGAAGGACTCAAGTCTAACTAGGGGAACTATGCAGCATATGTGTATAGCTAGGATAAAGGTCACCGTGACGCTTTGAAGCTAGCAAAGAATCCCGGTATCTGATGCTTACAGTATCTATAACACTATCCTATCAGAGATAGCTCCATTAAGAAGGGAACCTCAGATCAACTCAGGAGTGGTCGGCTAGCTCGCTTAGGCTATGGCCATCACTCATCAGAAATCCCATCATTTGAAATTGGACCCACTAGCTAGCCAGAGATAGCGGCTAGACCTTCATCTGAGATCTAGCCAGATAGTTCTGGAAGCGACACACATGTGTACAGGGTTAGGATACTCCGTCCTTGGTGGACTCAGAGCCATATGGCAACCAACGGAGCATAGCTAGTACCGATGGGTAAACCAGACCCGCAAGCTAAGCGATGGGCTGCAACACATGCAACCTCAGACATGATTGGGATGGGATATCCACATTCCCCAGCCCATGACCCTACCATATGATACCCAAAAACCATAGATTTCGTCATTTGTTTATTATTTGTTTGTAGTATGTGTATTTCTCGAATATATAAACTCCAGCTAGCGGCAAGAACAGACAAGGAACCCCTTGCCTACGCTAGCTTGGAAGTATTGTGTATTAGTTACCGATCTACTAAGTAAGGAGCCAAAGCTTTAAGGTCGTTTCTTCGGTCCTAGACCCAGTTCAGCATCAGCACGTCTTAGACGTTGTTCAGTGGCCAGAATTCACTAGGTTGCCAGTGATAAGATAGTTTAAGAGACTAGCTTGGTCGACATCACAGCTTATATCTGAGTGAGGTATATGTAAGTCAGTGGCTTCTTCAGTTGTAGTTGCGGAGTCAGTGGCTTAGTTGGCGAACTTTGGCATTGCAGCTCTTCACTAAACGTCATTGGTTGGTACATAGCTTGGCTACAAACGCACGTAGCTCGAGTTCAGGGACTTTACACACTTCGACTTAGCTTAAAGCTAGAGCTTGTCAGGGACCACCTGTTGTTTATTTGAATATTATTTGATTTTATACTTCTTTTCGAGACCTTTATATTGATTTACCTCCCCACAAATTCGCATTTCGAGTTACAGTATTGGAAGCTTGGTGTGGTTATCTTATAGCTACGCTTTGTATTTCATTTCTGCCTCTACAGCGTGTTGGTAAACGCGCTGCGTTGAGTGGACTGCCAAACCTTTGGCTCAGCGGGGATCATTGGAACATTGATCACCTTGAGGTAGGAGGTCGAAGTAACCGGAGTGGATTTAATGGGCACAACGCCCGCGACGGTGATGAGACGCCGGATGTGTTTGAGAACACACGCGGTCTCGGATGAAGTAGGAACTCAGCTCGCGGCAATGAAGATGCTGGATCCAGAGTCTTCAGCATGTTCAAGAATGATGTCAGACTTGACATCATTCTGGAGGTGTGTGTTGATCTCGGCCAGCATGGCCAGGGAAATGTGGGCGGCGCGAATGGAAGATCCGGCCGGGGGAGTGAGTTGCACGCTGCGACGCGAAGCGCCATGGCATGTGTGACGAGCCCTACACTTTCTGCCTGAAGGCTTGGACGCAGGGGCGATGGCAACAGCCGCGGGAGCGGCGGGAGCCTGAGGACGGAGCGGGGCCTGCTGTTTAGGGGGGCGGTTGGCAGCGGCCTTGGCATATGTGTTATTTTTGGAAGGGACCGAGGTACCCTTTCCAAAAATGGGTGGCTGAGGTGGAGGAGGTGGGGTCGGCTGCGCCGGCTTCGCCTTCTTTGATTTCCGTGGAGTCATGTCCATGTCGGCCGACGGAGACTGTGGCCGAGAGGGGGCTGTGCCCGAGGGAGTAGGGGGAGGGGGAGTTGGTTCGAGTGCCGGTGGCAGGGGATCGACCGACCCGATGATCATCGCAAGCTGCTCGCTGAAGGATCCGATGCCTGCGACAGAGGAAATCTTTGTATCATCAAGATTGTGGCGCTTGATGATAGTGTGTGTTGCTTGCACCACGCAATCCGTGAACTGCACGTAGAGCGGGTGATCACCTTCGATGTCCTCGAACATGCAAACCGTGGTGTTGATGAGTTTGATCATACCCTTCTGACCAGCGGTCAGAGCGCGGGAACAACCAGAGGAGGGGGTGGAAGTCAGTGCCGGTGTCGGGGTCGATGGGAACGATGCCGGAGATGATTTGTCTGCGCCCGGGTGACCCGATGCGTAGGACAGGGGAGTGAATGAAGAGGTGGCAGCTGGGACAGGCCCAGTCTGTCTAGAAGGTGTTAGCGCCGTCATACGAGACGCCGCCGGGAGCTCAAGTTCATCTTCCATGTTCCTCGCCGCTCGTAGAAGAGCACGTCCAACCACACTGTTGAACATACCTTCCGGAATCTCTCCTTTGTCAGACCAGTCGCCCGTGTCCTCAAAGTCCTCGCGCGTATCCATTGTAGAATGCTATGTATTGCTACTCGAGTATAAGCACTGAGACTTCCAAAAGAGGAAGGTAGTGGTTACAGTTCAAGGAGCGATTGATCAAACACGCTGTCCGCTTCATGCAGACCTCGGCTCATAGCGACACTTGCGTCGCTTGGGTTGACATCTGTGACTCAGTATCGGGCACTTCGGCCCGTTCTTATATCGGCAAAACGATTGTCATCGGTGGTCGCAACTGTCAAATCCACGGCGCAGCTCCACGGCCTGGTTCTGCCTTGTGCACTCGGTGTATGAGGTGGGGCCATCATTCTTCTGTATGCCGATCAAAAAGCATCCGCTGTCCCCTCTGTGGGCTACCTCATTCCGAGGCGGCTCATCACAAATACTGCGCCCATTCCAAGCGCGATCCCGATGCCCGGTCTTGTGTCAACTGTAGTGCGGCAGGCAAGATGAAGCGCGACCACTCTGCCACGGACACTTCGTGTCCGTTCTTGCAGAACCGATTTGATAGGGATTGGCTGAGGCGCCAGTTCCCTAAGAAGTGATCAGCGCGCGTCAAAACATGTTTCGGGAGTTAGCGCCGGATTGGCCTACCGTCATTTGTTTTCATTTTTTCATATGTTTACTCTCCGCCTGTTCTTTGGACTAGCGTTCCGGTTCTAGGTATGGTCTGTGCTCGACTGCGACATAGTTTCCAGAGCCGCATACTGATGTTCCACTCTTTCTCAATCGGACTATATTTTTTCTTTCTATCCATGTTAACGCTTGACCTCGTCGTGCAGGATATGTTTTCTTTTTCTCTTGGTAATGTGTCATGGCAACCATATTCATCAGGAAAAGGTAAAGTGACTTAAATTTGACTTATGCAAACTTATAAAAATCATAAGTCAGTATAAGTCATTTTTGCATAAGGCATGTCACTGTCTGAGGTTCTGACTTATGCAATACTTAAGTAAATCATAAGTACATAAGTCACAATATGGTCATAAGATTCAAGATTATTATAAGTCATGAGGATTTATCTTTAGTTGCATAAATAAGTACTTAAGACAGTAAGAAGATGTAAGAGAGTATAAGCTCAATTATAAGAAACATCATAATGCATAAGGAACAAAGAATTATATTCATATAGTAAATACAATACATCATGTATAATACAGACTTCCTAAAGAGGAAATAGACCCTGAAAAAAAGCGGACAAGAGGGATATGACAGCAGCCAGGGGAGTAGAAATGGAAAATAGGGGGATAATAATGAGGAAATGTGATTCTAAGAGTAACAGATGAGTAAGAAAAGATGAAAAGCCAATACAGCACTCACCAAAGACTAGAGATCCCCCCAAAACTCATCCACATATCATCCTCACATCTCCTCTCAAAACCCTCCCAAAATAGCCCTAAAAAAGTGGCCTAAAAAGGCAAAAAAGCGTCCTAATTAATCTGAGAATCAGCTGGGGGAGAGCTAGGAAGGTAATAAGAATGTTACTTACTAAGTTACAGGCCTGGAGGGCAAGAAAGGGGGAGGGAGAGGATGGGGAGGGGAGGAATGATGGTGGTGATGAGGAACAATCAATGTCTAGGGTTGGGGAAAAAACCTCCGACTGGGTTTTTTACTGGTAAATTACTAGTATTTTACCACCCACGTGTTTGATCACGTGAGTCCGAAGTTGGCTATGTTGCTCCCTTCCGACAATGAAAAGGGCATTATCCATTTGTGGCTCTTCTTCTAAGTACTCAAAGATACATACTACTGTGGCTAGAAATCCAAATTGAGAGAAAAATCGTTATCATCACCACTAGGTATTTCCTCCAGAGTAAGAGATTGAGTTGAAGATATGTCAGAGCCTTTGGAAGGAGCATTCCAGGCCAATGCAGCCGTTATGTGCCTTGAATCCAGGGCCCAGGGTGAGGCGTCAATGGAGCCCGAGGCAGAGTGAAGCTTCGCCACTTCATGGTCATGCGCAAGCCAGCCATCGTCGTCCATGTCGTCTGCATCCGCTCCGTTTATTATCACGTCTGAATACTTATCTTTCTCTGCTGTCCCCCCTACGCCTGAACTTCCCTGAACTTCCCCTGCTTCTGTATCATCCATAAAGTGACTGTGGAAGTCATAGAAATATATTTTCGGGCACTTCATAGAAGGGGAATGAGGCTAGTGTCGTTTAATTAGTAAACATCTTAGATGGTGAGTATAGTTCTTCTTCACCTTGGTCACTTCTTTAAAATGACGGCGGACATGGGTTATGGCACCCATCATGTCAACCGAGATACGTGATCGTAATGGAGGGGATAACCATGTGAATACTGAACCTGTCCGCTCTTCTTCCATAGAATTTATGTGAACCGATAGTACTTTGATGGCCAAAATCTGGAAAGTAGGAGTGAGCTAGCTTATGTGTACGCAAAAGGTGTGAGCAGACCCACTGGCAAAATCTGTGAGAGCTCGTTGTTACACAAAGCACTCCACCATAAAAGTGGGCCCAAATCCTCGTTGTAAGGCGCGTTGAATGGGTATTGTTGACACGTGTATGCTTTGAGTTCGTTGAGCAACTTTGAAACAAAAAGAGAGGCTCGGTTGCGCCACATAGTAAGCTCGGGTTTGTGGCCGTGCTTGATTTCCTTCTCAGCAATGTTTGTTAAAAAACTGGCCACTCTCTTGAACGCAGCCAAATTATGTATACCCGCATAATTGGGATGCCCGTTCGGCGCCAGTTGACACTTGAAGAAAGCGCTTGAAATGTGGACTTTGTACGAATCAACAGATGTTATTAGATCGAGGGAGGAAGGACATACCTGGGATGAGATAAGCCGCTGACACGTAGATATCGCTAGCCAGATTCCCCGTTCCAAAGAGTTGGTTGTATCGCCATCCCAGGATTGATCTAATTTCGTTCTTCTCCTCGACTGCAAAGGCCATACCTTCATCTTCAAGAGTTTCAAGAGTCAAAGCAACAAATGCATGGAAAAAGACATAGACGTCTGCTGCAGTGGCCGTATTTGATTCGAGGCAAGTCAGGGCTTGAATTGCTGGGGTACTAATACGAATGATTTGGGCTAGAGCGAATTCAAACTCGACAGTCGTCCTGTTAGTTTTCGGGTCGAAATACTGCGCATATGTCTGATAGCATAAACACTGACTCAGTAATTTACCAAAAACATAGATAAAGGTTACTCACTCCCATATTGAACTTCCCGCGTTTGACGATCTCCTTCAGCACTGGCAAGTTTCGTTGCAATGAACGAGCAGAATATACCACTGTCCCGAACCGGGTCTTACCTACAGCTTCAAGTCCGCGACCCGGGGCGCCCGGAATGATGCTTCGAGCAGCCTTAAACTCCGCCATTCCCAAGTGGGACTTATGTATTTTGGTGATAACGGCTTGTATGATTGTCAGAGTCTACATCAACTTATATCAGTATGTTGCAGATATTATGAACTAAAACTTTACCTGTCAGAAGAAAGACAGCTTGACAATGTCGCCGACTGTGTTGCTCAGGTGGTGCACACAGTCGGCAACCGGAATAATTGTGGGGACAGCGTGAGCCACCTTCGTTCGCCCAAGAAGGGTGTTCCCTGTACTGTCTGATACCATGCAAGAAAATTGGGCTGGCCCAATGGCGTCGATTGTCTGAAACAGGATGACTAGGGATGTGGCCAGTGTTGATAGATGTGCTTACCTTCATAGCAAACACAACCTCAATGTTTCAATACTACTTGAAGTAGTATTGAAATATTATTTAAACAATACCGTGTTTTTTATTTTTATACTTCATGTGAAGTAAGTAAATAGTATTTAATTATTTATTTTCATAACTGCTGAAATATTATGTAAACAGTATTGAAATAATATTGAAACTTTGAATTATTATAACATTTCAATTATATTTCAATAATATTTTCATACTTACCAAGTAGTATCCAAACATTATTGAAAGATTGAAAATTTGTTATTTCCTTACTGTTTTATTACTTCTCAGCAAGTATCCAAACAATGTTGAAATGTAAGTTAAACAATAGACAAATCTAGAATTTCAATATTCATTCAATACCTGCTTTGAAGTATTGAATTATAAAGTAATCAAGTACTCTGATTTTTTTTGTTTGAGATGAAGAGTACAAAAAAAAAAAAAAATGAAAAATGAAAAAAAAAAAATAAATAAATAAATAAATTATAAAAATTGGAAAAAAAAAGTTGAAAAAAAATTGAAAAAAAAAATTGAAAAAAAAAAATTTTTGAAAAAAAATGAAAAACAAAATTTTTTCAAAAAATTCAACTTTGAAAATTTTTTTTTTTTTTAATTTTGAAAAAAAACTTCAAAAAAAGTAGAAAACAAATGAAGATTGGTGAGACTACTCTCATTGCCAGCTCAACCATTTTCTCCTCAAACTCCTCATTACCAAATTCTCTACGCCCCATGATTTCTTCAATGTCACTCTCGTTCTCAAAATCTCCGAAATGGATTCTTCTTCATCATTTTCCTTTGATCTCATTGTATCCGGTTCCATAGTATTGGTATCACCAAGTGTGGCAGCTCTGGGAAGTGTGAGAGACTTGTGCTTTGGCTCATCACTTCCAGAAGCAATATCATGATTGCAATGCTGATTACGGAGCCCTGAGATGTTTTTTTGGCCAGGCATGACTGTGAAGTACTGCCTGCAGAGATCAATATTCTTTTTTTAGCTCTGATCAGATATCGGGGCCAATTTTTTCCTACAAATCAAACATTACTCATTGAGACCTATCGTTTGCACACTTTTCGAAAATTTTCTGTATTTTTTAGGGGGTTGGCCAATTTTTAGGTGTTCACAAATCTAAATTCATTTTTGAGTCAAATCTGCTTGTGAAAGTCTCTAAACTTGTTCTTCACTTACTATGCCCAAAACTTATCATTTAACCTATCTCACTCACTTTCTACTCAAATCCTTAGCAGTTTCTTTGTGGTAGAAGCCCATCTACCTCTACTATTTGTCTATGTTTTTAGTTGGAAGAGTTAGAAAGTGATTGTTCCACAAAACTGGCATTTATTCTCAGAGATGTAATATTTTGAAAATTGAAATAGTTTCATGGTATCTCAAGAGTTTCAAAATTATATATATAGTAGGGACATATTTGAAATACATTTGACTATTCTAACTGTTTCAAGAATTTCAAAATCATTGTAGGAATATATTTGAAGTGGAATAAACAATTTCAAAATATTTTAGAAATTTTAAAAAGAGGCTAGGAATATATTTGAAGTGCATTTGACAATTTCTAAATATCCCAAGAGTTTTGAAATTCTAGTAGGGATAGATTTGAAGTACATTTGATAATGTCTCCCAAAATTTTCAAAATTATAATAGGGATAGAATTGAAGTACAGTAGCGGACAATCAAAGTCAACTAATTTTTTGAACTGTATAGATTTCTTATAAAAGTGTATACAAACGATTTGCCTCAATCAGGGCTTTCCAATGAACATAAATTATTGAAAACCATTGAGCCATTCTCGCAAAATTTGCCATTTTTTGAAATTCTGCCTAAAGCAATGGCAAAATGAGCAATTCTGGATGGAATTTTTTAAATATAGGCGCAATCAATTCCTTTTCACAAATGGGGTTCAGAAGTAAAATTTGATACGGATTGTATGACTGGTTGTCTGGGAAAATAAATTTCAAAAAATTATCCCAAATATTCAGTCCTTTGCAAAACTCACATGCCACCGAAAAAAAAGCTCAAGCGATGAAATCACAGTGTCAAGTGATGAACTGTCTAAAGGCTAAGTGTTCTCTGGTTTGTCCTTTTGAAAGTGAATGATGCTGTATGGCTCAATTAATGAGTCAACAAGAGGACTTTACCAACCAGGAATCTATGCTCGAAAAAATCACTCATAATACCAGTCATGAATGTATCTTCCTTCCAAAGTTCCATTGTGAACTTAATCCGATTGAGATGGTACTGTACATGTTATCAATCATGAAATTTTCTTATATCTAAGTTATGTTTATCTATAGTATTGGGGCTGGGCCAAGTATCGCTACAGACAAGCCTGCAAAAAAACATTGGAGGATGTGAAATGAGCAGCTATTGATTCTTTTGATGTGTGCCCCACTGATGTCATCCGGCGGTTTATTAACCGATCTTGGAGATTCTTCAGTGCTTATTGGCTTGGCCTAACGGGGAAAGCTGCAGCATAAGCTGTACGCAAGCAAAAAGGCCATCAATCAGTTTCTCGGCAAGCAATGATGCAGATTGAGGCAATACTTACGTGAAACAAATGTTTATTCACTGAAGTTTTTGCAAAAATATCAGAAAAAAAAAACGGCACTGCCGAAAATGCGTGGGAAGTTTCAAACAAAGGCTGTTTTCAACGTTTCTCGTCAATCTGAATTCAGTCCCGTAATTTTTTTGGGATTTCAAGGAGTCGTTGCCAAGATATACGGTTTGTCGACTTTGATTGTCCGCTACTGTAGATTGAACAATTTCTAATTGTTCTAAGACTTTTGAAATTATAGTAGAGACAGATTTGAAGTAGAGTTGACAATTTCTAAATGTTCCAACAATTTCAAAATTATATTAGAGACAGATTTGAAGTAGCTTTAACAATTTCTAATTGTTCCAGAAAAATTGAAATTATAATAGGAATATATTTGAAGTAGAATACACAATTTCAAAGTGTCCCAAAATTTTCAAAATGAAGCTAGGAATATATTTGAAATCTAATTGACAATTTCTGAATGTTCCAAGAGTTCCAAAATTATGTTAGGGATAGATTTGAAGTAGAATTGACAATGTTTAAAGGATCCAAGAATTTTGAAATGAGACTAGGGATATATTTGAAATAAAAATCAACATTGCTTGCAATATCTAAAAGGACCTACAGAATTTTGAAATTGCATCATTGACACAGTTGGAACACATTTGAAATTGCACCACTGATGATAACATTATTTGAAATACTTAATTTCAATCTTCTCACTTTGAGGATCCACAAGACAATTTTCCAGCAGACTCACAAACTCCCATTTTACATCCTCTCCCATTCTTTTATTCACCAACCTATTTCGTTATCTTTGACAGAGTCTCTCATTCCACAGGATGGGCTTGCCAGAATTTTTGATGTATTCAACCTTTTGGACCTGTGGCACCCCCCCTGGGATTGAAGAAGATACAGTTGTGGACAGCTAAACATGACAAAATATAAGGAATTTTGCTGACCAACACAAACATTGAATAGCTTCAAAAACGGCTTAAACAGCTTCTTTGGACTTTATTCCAGAGACTTTCACAAGCAGATTTGACTCAAAAATGAATTTAGATTTGTGAACACCTAAAAATTGGCCAACCCCCTAAAAAATACAGAAAATTTTCGAAAAGTGTGCAAACGATAGGTCTCAATGAGTAATGTTTGATTTGTAGGAAAAAATTGGCCCCGATATCTGATCAGAGCTAAAAAAAGAATATTGATCTCTGCAGGCAGTACTTCACAGTCATGCCTGGCCAAAAAAACATCTCAGGGCTCCGTAATCAGCATTGCAATCATGATATTGCTTCTGGAAGTGATGAGCCAAAGCACAAGTCTCTCACACTTCCCAGAGCTGCCACACTTGGTGATACCAATACTATGGAACCGGATACAATGAGATCAAAGGAAAATGATGAAGAAGAATCCATTTCGGAGATTTTGAGAACGAGAGTGACATTGAAGAAATCATGGGGCGTAGAGAATTTGGTAATGAGGAGTTTGAGGAGAAAATGGTTGAGCTGGCAATGAGAGTAGTCTCACCAATCTTCATTTGTTTTCTACTTTTTTTGAAGTTTTTTTTCAAAATTAAAAAAAAAAAAAATTTTCAAAGTTGAATTTTTTGAAAAAATTTTGTTTTTCATTTTTTTTCAAAAATTTTTTTTTTTCAATTTTTTTTTTCAATTTTTTTTCAACTTTTTTTTTCCAATTTTTATAATTTATTTATTTATTTATTTTTTTTTTTTCATTTTTCATTTTTTTTTTTTTTTGTACTCTTCATCTCAAACAAAAAAAATCAGAGTACTTGATTACTTTATAATTCAATACTTCAAAGCAGGTATTGAATGAATATTGAAATTCTAGATTTGTCTATTGTTTAACTTACATTTCAACATTGTTTGGATACTTGCTGAGAAGTAATAAAACAGTAAGGAAATAACAAATTTTCAATCTTTCAATAATGTTTGGATACTACTTGGTAAGTATGAAAATATTATTGAAATATAATTGAAATGTTATAATAATTCAAAGTTTCAATATTATTTCAATACTGTTTACATAATATTTCAGCAGTTATGAAAATAAATAATTAAATACTATTTACTTACTTCACATGAAGTATAAAAATAAAAAACACGGTATTGTTTAAATAATATTTCAATACTACTTCAAGTAGTATTGAAATATTGAGGTTGTGAAAGTCACAGAGCCAGTCTCCGGTATGCGACTCTGCAGTCGCCTCTCGAACCTGCAAGAGGTATACTTGGCTCAAAGGCGTTGAAACATGGAGTGTCCAGAACGACTCTCCACCATGGGAAGTTCCCCCGTCGAGGGAGAGGGTTAAGTCATTGAAACCCTTCAGGTCTTCAATAGTTTTGATGTAGATTTGGTCGGCTTCAGCGGGAATCCACTTGTCACTCAAAGCGGATCGATCGGGAGGTTTATAAGAGGGATCGGCATAGGCGAGTACCTTTTTCCAGGCAGTAGAGGAGGCTAGGGACAAAGGGAGCCCACAGACGCAGAAGAGTTCGGTTATAGCCAATGTTATTTGTTTGTGACATTGTGCTTTGCCCAGCTCCTTCGCATGATTGAAGAAATCAACACTTCCCTGTTGGACTTCCCCATGTAGCCTCACATTCCTGCTCTTATTCTTCATGTCTTTTTCCTTCTCACTACTCCCCATTCCCTCGTCTGCCTTTTCCACCTTTGTTGATGGTGCTCTCTGTGCTGATTGCACGCGCACCATTTCCTGCAAACCCGGTGCCAGCTTAGTACAAATCCGGGCGTGCTTGAACACGCAATCTTTCCCTCGGATACTGAAAGTGTGAGTGCACCCTTGGCCAGAGCACCTCCACAGAAGGTTTTCGGGGTTCGATACCTTATAACAACGGACCGTCAATTGGTCCAATACATCTAATGTAGGTCTTCCTCCTTTGTGACCATCCCGGCTTTTTTCTTCTACACAATCCACCAGAAACCTGTCCTGGTTCTTCATCCGACTGTTCCCCCCCCTCATCCTCGAAGAATCCACCGAAAATGTCAAGTTCATCGTCGCGTGACCCATCTCCGACAGCGTCGTCATGACTAAACGAGGCTGCGCTTTGTTTGGTTCGTTTGGCCCGCTTTGCTGACAAACCTGATGTATCGAGGCCTTGCTTACTAGACAGAGGTACGACCTGATTGAATATGACTCCGATCTGCTCATCCACATCAGCAAAAAGTCACACAACTTATGCAAACTTATGAAAAAGTTGCCTATGCTTGCCTTATAAAGACCAACTTAAGGCACATAAGTCTCCAAAATAGCATAAGTTTATAATTTTTCATAAGCCAGACAAGAATTTTACACATAAGTCACAAATTAGTTCATAAGTCTATCATAAATTCATAAGTTGGATACAAAGAAAGCATAAGCACTGGACATTTCATAAGTCAGACCAAAGGTTAAACCACAAGTCAGACAGGATCTCATAAGTGAATAAGTCAGATAACAAGGCAAGCATCATAGCATTATAAGAACATTATTGTTATGAATTTACCAACCTATAGGAGGGACGTCATCATGCTTACTCATTTCCATATCCCTGGATATACTGTTCCCCACCTATGCTTCTCCCATCATTCATTCCCATGTCACTTTCTCTTTGACGTTACCTTTTTTATCTTTCCCTTCTCATGATCATTCTTATTGTTCCCTTGATTGATCCTTCATGTTACCTGTTATATCTTTTCCTTCTCATGATCAATCTTCTATTCTCATGATTGATCATCCTCCTTCCTAGTTTATACTTTCCTTCTCACTGATTACTCATCTACCTTGGTCATGGTTACTCAGCCTGTTCTATAGTTAGTTACCTCGGGTAGATAGTCTTAGTATAAGTAAGTGTAGATACTCTCTGTATTTCCCTACGCTTTACCAACTTGCTTTTCCCTTACTCGCCCTCAAGTCTTTGCCTTTGCTGCAACCTGAGCTTCGCCTTAAGGTCGTAACAGTGACTACCCGATGTGACCCAAGCTTTCTGGTAGTCTCTTGTATGAGTAACACCCTCCGGTTGACCACACATACCCCACCTACTCACCTTTTCCTAGAGCGTTGGGGGGCACTTTCAAGCTTGGGCTGCCCATCAGTCTCAGTCACAGGAGTTTGGGCACTTATCTCACCCTTTTCTCCATCCAAGGGCTCTGCCTTGTCTTTGTCACTGTTCTCTCCACTCGCCCTCTCCTTCTCCTTGCTCTCCTCCTCCCTCACACTAATGCTCTCCCCATTGCTTTCCCTCTTCTTGCTGTCTTCACTTTGATTGCTGCCACTACTGTCAGAGGTATCAGATGTTTTCCCCAACATCTCTTTCACTGTTTTATCTTCCCTGTCACAACTCATGAGCTCAAAGTGGGTACTGGTAGACGGGTGGCGGTGGATGGTGAAGGTTGGAGGGGAAGCAACTGTCTCATTGGACCAGTTTGCTTCATTTTCTACCTCAGGCGCATTGGCTGAAGCCCCCTTCACCAATGGACACCAAACCATTCTCTCTTCCTGGGCTAGATAGTGACCTGCTCAGCCTCGTGTGGTTGATATGCCACACTCAACTAAGAACAGCCAACTCACGTGAGTACACTCGCAGTGGACCCTACAGCAGTGTTCCCACTTCCCCCCCCCTTCTTTTTCTTTTCTTTTCTTTTCTTTTCCCTTTTCCCTTCTTTGTACATATTTTGAACTGTCTATTCCAGCTATTCTCACTCTCTGTTCAAAACAACGACTGTCCAGATGTCCACTAATTCCTCTCTCCCAAACCCTTTGCAGGCAAGACAAGGACTCAAAAGGCAACAGACCCTGGATGTCAAGGATCGCCCACCCCTTCACCAACTCACTGCTGGGTCTGGAAGCAGTCTTTGACCACACCTCCAGGTGCCCTTGTCAAAAGTGATTGAGATATTGTCTGATGAGGACAACACATTGCCCTTCCTGCCCACCAGGACTGCTGACCCAAGTCCGCAGCCTTTAAAATTGGAGCAGACAAGCCTTTCTTTGCTGTCTCACTTGAAGATGCTGACTGTCATATTACCACAGGAGCTCGCCAAAGCCCATGAAGAATGTGACCAAGCCAACACAGCCTTGGACAACATCCTCCACAACAAGTTTATCCTGGTATGTTTCAATGTATTTGGCTTTGGGATGCCTGAGCCTGAGCCTGATCCTCCTGGACTACAGGACCCCTCTGAGTTGAAGGACTTGGATTGTGAGGTCTGCACCAACCAGATGTATACCCCATACTTGTGAGCATTCCCTTTTATGCCAATTACCCAAACTGATGTTTCTATGAGATTGCCCAATTGCAGTCACACTTTCTGTGGTGACTGCCTGTGCAACTGGTTTCGTAACATCCATGCTCGCTTTCTGGATGTCCACCCAGACTGGAACACCAAAGTGTCTGCCAACTGACTTGAAGTCATTCTTACACTGCAAAATCTGGCTCACCCTGACATTGTCTTTTAGCTGCTTGGCAAGACAATCAGCCAGAATACAGGTGCTCAAAATGCCAGGAGCGAGTTCATCAGTGACCCGTCAAGGTCTACACACTCAAGTCTCTTATCTGGACCACCTTGAACATGAACCAGGATGAAAAGGCCCTCCTTTGGAGGATTATGCACTTGAAACAAGAGGTGATTGCCTTATTGTGGCCAACCAATGGGAGAGTTTCTTTCCCTATTGAGGAGACAATGTTGACGGTCCAGTCATGGGTTTTTTGCTTTTTTTTTTCTATATGCTTGCATGTTGCCTAGTATTCTATCAAACTACAGACTGCTTTTTGTGCTCTACAAAGTCTATTTTCCCTGTGCTATCAGACTAATTCAATGTACAAAACAGAGAATAAAGCACATAGGGATGGGTCCTTGCATGGGAATGATTGAAGCAGGTTACAAAAAGCATGGGAAGAATAGGTTTTCTGGCCTCACATCACCCCATCTTGACCCAGTCTCCCTCAGTGTAACAAGCCATCAATCACCTTATCTAAAATTACCAGCCACCCCACCTTTTAGCCTTCGACTGGTAGTCAACACTGAGTTGCGGCCACATCATGCACTGAGGACTTCAGTATGAGCAATAAGGGCTAGCTGTCCTTGTGCTCCTGGCCATGGTTAGCCAGCATCCATCTCTTTTTATATATCTCTACTCACTCTCACTTTCACAGGAGGTGCCCATTGTCAGTCACTTTGGCCTCATCGTGGACACAACTGAAGGCTCAGATTGGAGAAGTGGATCCAATGGTTGGATAGACAGGTCAAAAGGCTCATCAGAAGGTGGATACCCTCACATCAGCGATATTCCCTACAAGTACAGTTTTCCCTGTAGGTGACCTTAGTAGCTACTGTCAAATATTAATCTGTAGTCGCTTCCAGTTAGGTTGTGACCATTCTCAAAGTCATCACTTAGTAGTGAAGAGGTCATAAGTGTGTCATTACTCGTGGATTGAGTAAGTTCAGCTGTAGTGAGGTGTATTTCTCGCATAAAACGTTTCAGCCATAACACTGACAGAAACAATTGAATGCCAAGGGACACAAATGTGTGGCAAAGTTACTCCCATGGTTTGAGGGTCCCTACATTGTGCATTCTGTGGATACAAAACACAGTACAGTCACAATCAAGATACCTCAGCCAGACAATGCGTCAAACAGGGAAACTTTTCACATGTCTCTTACTTGTCCATGGATTGAAGATGATACAATAAACTTCAAATGGCCCCCCTTGGATGATAGAGGAGAGACTGAAGTCAAACACATCATTGAACACGGGTGTGTTGGATGAGGCTGGAGTTATTGTGTAAAATATAAAGGTTATCCCATTGAAGAAAGTCAATGGTTGCCAGGCCGTGAAGTTGAAGACCTCAAAGCTTTGGACCAATTTTTCAAACAGAACGGTCTTGACAATCATGGAAACCCTTTGTAGTCTATCTCTTTTGCCTTTCTTTCTTCTCTGCAGTACACTTTTTTCCTGTGTGGCACCGGGGTTTTTTATTGCAGCTGTGCATGGATTTATTTGTTGTAGCATACAAATCCTTGCAACCCCAGTCTAGCTTTTCGTGCTCTCTCTTTCACTTTTGTTTTTTCTCTCTTTGATTGTTTCCTTTTTCTTCTTTTGTGGGTGGGGACAAGTGTAAGCATATACTTACTATGACAGTTAACTGATGACAACATTGATTGCTCGAGCCGGCTTATGTAAACTTCTGCTCACCTTACTGATGGGACACCTTTTCTCTTCCCCTTTCTTTTTCCACCATTCTCATGTACACATAAATATTCCTCTTTCTGAATATACGTTGTGCCTACATATCACAGTCACTTCGTAAGTGTAGCAACCCGCTTGACTTCCTTTTAACAAAATGTTAGGTGTACAGTTGAGAGCATGCAAACACATCAAATTTGTTCCTGGCCAAACAAAAAATTTTGGGGCAAAACTAAGTCCAGATTCAAACTCAGAGGCCTCAAAAACGTCAAAAAAGCACATTCAGAAAATATTCCCACGACTTTTGGGGTGCACCAATTTTTTTCAGGGATTTTTTCTACCTTATCTTACAGTGACAGACAAAACCGTTGCAATGTTTATAACACCTTCAAAGATACTATTATAGCATGTGACAAACTGACCGTGTCATTATGTAATTAACATCGTTCAAAAGCCATGCTTCTTGGCTTTAATTCAATAGTAATACCATTATGTAATTCTAAATATTCATTGACATACTGGCAATTTACTAACAAAGATGCATTGCAACAGTTTTGTCCCTCTCATTTACCAAGTATAAAGTCACCTGACTCTGTTGACTGACTTGAAAAATCAGCACAGCCACACTTTGAGTATATATACAGAGCATCTTTGGCATGATTCTTTACAATAAAGCCCCTCACTCCAAGTCAGCTCTCTCATATCCTTTATTTGCTTGATTCAGGAGCATCAGCTCATGAAATTTCTACTTCTACCAGCATACATCATTCTACTATATCCAGAATTAGATCCAAGCACCGTCCCAACCTTGCTATATCCTCAGGTGGTCGTCCTAGACTGCTTACATCTTCTGATACCCACTACCACAACCTCAATATTTGAATAATACATATGTATTATCAAAACATTATGTAAACATTACCGTAAATAGAATTTACATAATACATGTGCATTATGTAAAACATATCTAAACTTTATGCAAACAAAATGTATAAAATCAACATTATTGAATATATTTTTTGCATATGTTTTACATAGTACACATGTATTATGAAAATTAAATTTATGGTAATGTTTGCATAATGTTTACATAAGTACATGTGTCTTATTTAAATATAGAGGTTGTGTACGCTGTTCGCTTAATCACCTCTCAAAAAGCTGACAACACTTCTCAAGTCAAGAGACTACTTGCCAACAGCTTGCCCCACTCAATTTCTACAAAGACCATATGTAGAACTCTTTCCCGTGCTGGTATAAAGGCTGTAGTACAGGTTAAATGACCTTTGCTCAAGGCCAAACACTGCAAGGATCGCTTGGACTAAGCTTTAGCTCATCAAAACTGGACTATAAAAGACTGAAAAAGGGTAGTATAGTCTGATGAAACAAAGATTAATCATTTGGGGTCAGATGGAAGAAAATGGGTGTGAAAAAGGGATGGAGAAGGCTTGAGTGATAGACTGGTGTCTGGGACTTTGAAGTTTGGAGGAGGTTCTTTGATGATGTGGGGTTGTATGTTTTGGGAGAGATGTGGCTATGCATGCCAAATTGAAGGTAAAATGGATGCTGATCTATATGTTAGCATTTTGGAGGACAATCTGGAGGATAGTGTGGAGTATTATTGTTAGAACCTTGCCAGAATGTCACGGCGTCACGCTGTCACATCTGTCACATATTTTATTACATGATAATTTCCCTCTGCTGCTACAGTTCGACGGAGGCTAAACTATCGGCATACTGCTAAAATAGCGCAAGCTACAGATCTACCAGCTGAACTATACAATCTTATCTTATCTTTTCTACCACCGAATCACGCGGAACAGGTACAGTGGAGGAGACAGGCGGCGGCAATAGGAAGAGAGAGCAGACCGGTAGGTTGGCACCTATCGGGTCACCAGTGCAGGGAATGTGGAAGGATGACGTTAGCAATGTGGGATGAAGAGGAACAGAAGGCGTGGGTGATACAGCGATGGTCGCATTGGGGAGCTCGCTACTGGGAACTATCCGGGTTCTTTGTACTATGTCCATGCAATGCGTTGTTGGCGAACTACTTTGGGAGGTATTGGTTTGTGTGAACGGATTGCTGGTTTGAGAGTTGTTTGTACTTGTGGACACTTTTATGGTTTGTTTGGTGTTGTTGACATTTTTATGATCAATGTACTTTTGTTTGCTTACTTCTTACTCCACTCTTCTTTTCTCATGTCAAATGTATAATTAGTTTACTTTCTCATACGTACTTCTTTTCTCATGTCAGTATATAAATAGTTACCTAGGGTAGTTGGTCTGTGCGCCGTAGTCTAGGTATATAAAGTAGGTAGAAACTTGTAGAAGACTCCGTCGAGTTCTCTTAGGTTCACGCCTAATACAACTTTTGTCACTCTACCCTTTAGTTCTTAAGATCAGGTGTGACCTGTGACATCCCAGTCACAGTCGCCCTAACAATTATGGGAAAGAAAGGGAGGATTTCATATTTCAGCAGGACAATGACCCCAAGCACAAGTCTAAAAAGGCCCAGAACTGGTTCAAAGAGAACAACATTGATTTGTTGCCATGGCCAGCACAGTCTCCAGACCTCAATCCAATTGAACATCTCTGGGGCCACCTCAAAATCAAGCTTGAAGAGTATGAAGAAGCACCTAGGGGAATTGGAGAACTTTGGACAAGAGTGGATAAGGAGTGGAATGATATAAAGCCTGAGGTGTGTCAGAATTTGATAGAGAGTATGCCTAGAAGGGTAGAAGCTGTAATCAAGGCAAAGGGAGGCTATACATGCCCATTCCGGTATCACCCATCACTGAGGAGGACAAATCAGGCTGGCACCGGATATAGTGTCGGCTGGACCTGACCAAAGGCCATGTCGGAATTACCTGGGCTAACAACTGTGGTGCAGCCGACGTGGCCAGGAATTGAGTAACCCTAATTTAACGACGCGAATAGGCTTGCTCATAGGAAATGGCTAATATAGCCACCACATATTACCTATGAAGGGACAGCATGAGCTTCAAGCAAGCCCCCATATGTTTTGTCAGGTATAATATATATGGATGCACCTACATCCCAGCACAGTACATATGAGTTCTCCAGCGCCATTTCCATGTCATAGAAGGGTTATAACTACATGAATATGATATGATATAAAGCTGAATACTACCAAGTAACATAGGAAGGATAATTCTCTAAAGTACCCCCAGCTACGGTAAAGAGGCAGGAATGTAATAGACGGCGTAGCTATAGAATAACAACACCACTACACAATAGCTACTGCTCGTAATGCAAGTTCATGGGGAGATAATGCAATGTAAAGGTTTTATATGCGCAAGAAGGACGATCAACGGACAAAGGAAGGGGCTGGACTCTCTAGCTAGTAGTTGTATAATCACTGGCTAACTTCTGGAACTCTAGCTACATGCGTTCGCAGCGCTAAGTGCCAACCAATAGCGTTCAGGAAAGAGCTGCAATGGCTAAACCCGCCGGTAAAGCTACTGACTCCGTCTCAGCAACCAAAGAAGCTACCGACTTATACCTCTCCTGGATATAAGCTGCGATGTCAACCCGGATAGTCTCTTAAACTATCTTACTACTGGCAACTTAGTGAATTCGAAAAGCTAACACTTTGATTCGACTAACTGTTTAGCTGAGGTCAAGGCCCCTTAGAATGTTCTCAAGCTAGTTTATTCCGACTACACTCTGTTAATTGTTACTTTAATTTCACAATCCTCAGAGCGAAGCGTCAGCAAGAGGTTCCTAGAAGGTTCCTTGCCTCTCTGCACTTGCCTGGGGGGTTTATATAGCTTTAGCTACGAGACGTTACAAAAGGAAATATGTACTAAAGGAAATGTTAAGTCCATGTGATAACAAAGCTACAGATCTACTGTCCAATAAAAAGAGAAATTTATGTCATATGATTTAGCTGAGTCGTCATAGAGCATATGGTACTCTATCGGCAGGAGCTACAGGCGAAGACTAACTCAACAGTTCATGTTAAGCGATCTTGAGTTCCTAGCTGCGCTACCTAGGCTGAACATTGTGCTGATCTATTCTTAGCTGCCGCACGGCAACGCTTAGCTACTATTTCCAATTGACCTTTTATTGAAGCAGGTCCATGTGCTGAATACCCAGAGTCGGAGCTAGGGTTTATTATCCCCATATAATGTCGGATTTACGGAGCTACCTCTGATCGTCATCGGATCGAAGTGCGATCAAGCTGGATTCTCCATTGGGAGTATAGGATCCACATGTTAGCCGCACTCGCTAAGATTACATGTCATTCCACGACTGGCCAAGGCTTAGCTTGGTCTACATGCAGAGGCTCATTATAGCTAGACATATGTTCGTCATAGCTAAAGGCTATAGTTTCCCTAATGGTACAGTTTTCCCATATAGGAGCCAATGATCCCTCATGTAGACTCACAATGAACGGTATACTCTGCTGAGTGACGAGTAAGGGTTATAGGATGATGTAGCTAAGCCCGTAATGAGCTATAATTCATAGCTAAGGCATATTTCAAGCGTAAAACGGCTTGGGCTGTAACAACGGGCCTATCATGATACCCTGGCATTGATTCTTCTCCTCTTCACAGGCTGCGGTCCATGCAAGTCAGCCAATCCTGTCGCATCAGCCAAAGACGACTGATTGGCACTCAGTGCAGTGTCTTGAGCATCCACGTCATCATGGCCATTGGCACCCGTTTGCCCATTGACATGGGCAGCTCGTAGATTCCCTGCTTGCTTGTGATGTAGAGAGGCACAATTGACGTGTTTGAGGACTGGAGCGATGAGCTGACAAGAGACCGTTTGGCAGATGAGATGGGGATTGTGAAGTGATTGAGTGTTGAAGATGTATTGATCTAGAGCCCTGTGGACAATAGCAGCTTGTGTTGCTCCTGTGTGAGCATGTTCTTGTTGATTCAGTTCCTGGGGGTTGCTAGAGCATCGTGCAGCGTGGCAGTCATGCTGCACGTTATAATCAAACAGAATTACCTGCAAAGTTAAGCACATCAAAATCATTAGTTGATGAGGCCATCATAATGAGCTTACATTTCCTGAAACTGCCACTATTCTAGCTTCTCCAAAACATCTTCTCAACACTGGCATGTTGAAGATAGGGTGGCAAGTAGAAACTGTCTCAAAAACATCAAGTAAAACAATACACTGTGATGGATTATCGACGCAACGCAGAATGGAGAGAATCCTTCCGGTCAGAGTTTCTTTGGCTTCGGCTTCAATGAAAGGTGATGTCGCGAATACCCAGGATCTGACTTCACAGGCGTTACTGTATTGAGAAATCAATTTCTTACAAGAATACCACATAAACGACTCCCATTCACGGTTTGGGTTCTCTGCTTTGACACCGGAAGTCTCAGCCCAGCGGAGCGCTCTATACTCCCATTTACCGGTGTTGGTTTTTACTTTTGGATCAAGTATGGTATTCCCTGTATTATAAGAGCAAGTATCGAGATGAAGCACAAACTGCACTCACCAGGAACCAGTGGCGAGTCACTTGGTGAACCCAGCCAGCCATGGACTGAGCGTAAATAGGGATTTGTTTCAATAAGTCTCTGTACTCCGAAGCCCGGTTTGACCCAATCATTCGACGAGCGAGAGAACCACAACCCTCCAGAGAGTATATGTTTGCACTGTGAGCCCTAGGCTTAGGTAATTGTCTTACTTAAATTTCATACACTTTCAGGGAATCACTGAGAAAAACTTTCAATTCTCCAAGTTAAAAAGGCCTAGTTTGGTATTTTCTTACATAAATTGGGTACGGAATGAAAATTTATCGAAAATGTACTTTCAAAAAGCCTAACTAACTTTGGCAATTTACTCTTTTCAATAGTTAACTCGGGGAAACCCGACGCATTTGGGCTCACAGTGTTGGCAGTCTCTTGCCTTGATAGCTGATGAGCAATGTCCCGACTTGGAGATAAATGATTGGAAAGGACCGAGCATGCGCGAAACACAGAGTTGTAAGACTTGTAGTTCTCCGTCATGACGCCAATAAGAGGTCCAAACCATCGAATATCCTCCTCGATGTGCATTAAATGATGGTACTTGATTTTCTTGATTATTTTTTGAGGGGTTGACAATTGCGGCATAGTCGAGTACATTTGCTACTGTGGTGCGTATGTTGCACTAGTTTAGAGATAAATGACAAGTGAATTAAATGGGAAAAGTCATACCAAATAAACATCCATGTTTTGAATCTCAGGAAACCATAGAAGCGCTGTGAGCTCAGCGACCGCCCGAGTCAAAGCAAACACATCTGTGCTAACAAGGTTGTAGATATGGAATGTGCTCACTTGCGCCAAAACTTTCAGTTGTCGACCAACCAGCGAATTTGCATATTGAACAATATATGGTGGCCAACAAACTCCTTCGCTTGGTCGCTTCTAATCGCATTGTATACATTTTTTTGTTCTCAGCATTGAAGGGTGTATGAGTCATATGCCAACTATACTTAACAATTCCAAGTAGAACTGTATGAAGCAGTTCAACCGGAGAGTCGCATGTAATATCCCAGTCTATAGAATGTTAATTCGAATATTGACAGATCTACATTAATTACTTATCAGGGGCTCGAAGGTATGGATTGTACACAAGAGCGGAATTGGCTGATATCCAACCTCGAAGGATGGCCTGAAAATGTTCTGACGCTGTACCTGGATACTCTCGTCGAAAATTGCATGAGTGGCATAGGAAATCGTCGATCCAGTATTGTGTAAAGCTATCCTTAACTCCTGAGGCAGATTGCATCTCCTTTACATGCTGTGCTTTGCCAAGAGAAGCAACTGAAAGCTGTGCTTCCAAGCAGGCTATATTCTCGTTGCTAGAATGGGTCATTCCAGGCTGGCAGAGGCACTCGCTGGTTAAACGTGTCATTATGAGCGCTTATCAAACATACCTCAAAGAACTTCTGGAACCCGTCGGAAGTTTCCTTGTCCTTTTGAGTACCTCCTATGTGGCACTTCCTGCATGGATAGTTGCCGTTCCCTCCAATGTGCCCTGTTATCTCACTCTGCAATGGGTTGTCTCCTGGCCCACAAAAGCATCTTAATCTGATTCGGATGTTGCGATCTGGACTTTGTTTAATTTTGATAGGGTGATTCAACTTTGTGAAAAGGCATGTTGACAACTTACCTGATCCTCTCGTAGATCCCATGGAATTGCTCGGAGACGGAGGCATGCTGCAATGTTGAGACAAAGTGAACATTGTACTGCTGTTGGAGCATTTTTCGAGGGAGGATTTGGTGAGTGATGTATACATTCCAGTGTTTGTTCCAGCTGTTTGACTGATTACCAGAGATGACGTTCCCAAAAACATCTATAAAGCTTGTGTACAGTTCATCATCATCTGCGAGAGCTCTATCGGGATTTGGCATTTGTTGAGGGTGTCCTGCCACTATATTTTGCGGACTCCATGAAAGTATTTCATTCTTGTCTAGAAGTTCGAGCATATTGAATTCCAACTCCCTCGCAGGTATGAGGAATGTGTCCGTATCATCAATCGTGGCTAATGACTGGCAGGAAAGAATATTGTGAGCGTAACTATGCCTTTAACAATAAGGAACTCACATTCTCATCAATGTAGACGATCCACATATCAGCATATACACTGTTGTCTTTCTTGTTCATCAACCATTGGATAGGAATCACGAATTGGCCGCTGGTAAGTCTTGCCAACTCATTGATATAGAAATGTTGATCTCTATTGGCGTACATGGGACTGAGGAACCGGTGATCCACGTCTCTGCGCCACTTGGATGCATGCCAAACTTTGGAGACGAGCCCATCTTTTGGAATACTGGGATATATCCTCAAGTGTGGTGCAACCAGGGGATTTGTCCAATCCTATTCCATGAGTCTTTTATTTTTCCATAGTCAGTGAAATTATCGACTCACATTCGCTACCAGTGCAATCGGGTCATTAAACGAGAATGTATTCCCTTGAGGAGATTTCCATTGGATTGTAGATATTCCTGCATCCTTTCGCAAATTCTCCTGCATGTCTCGAAATTTTTTATATGACGGTATGTTCTCAACCCCGCATTCCCTCAAAAGCCAGATGATCGTCTTCATTATTGATCCAGAGATACGAAGCCTTGGAAGAGTGTCAATTATGTCAAGCAAGAAGTAAACCTTCGACGGATAAGGGAACCATGTGTCACTATTGCGTCTCGCTGTGGTATCTCCAGGTTTGGTTATATCTTCATACTCGATATCTCCTCCCAGATCAAAGTCACCTGCATCAAGATCGGCCTCCTCCTCCATGTTTCCCACATCTGTCTATGCTGTCTAAGTCTCCAGCTGACAGTCTAGCGCAGCTTCGAGGCGTTCACAAACAGCCTCATCTAATTCACCCATAGATCCCATTGGAATTGTCCTCGGGTTTGTGTCATACTTGCTCCAAAATTGTTGTTACAACCTTAGTCTGGGACTCAGGTTGCAGACAAGTGACAAAGACTTGAGAGCGAGGGGAGAGTAAGAGAAAGGGAAAGATACAATTGGTAAAGCGTAAGGAATACAGCAGTATCTACTGGTCTTATATATGTAAAGGTATCTACCCAAGGTAACTAAGTATAGAACGGGCTGAGTAACCATGACTGAGGTAGATGAGTAATTAGCGAGAAGGAAAGTATAAACTAGGAAGGAAGATGATCAATCATAAGAATAGAAGATTGATCATGAGAACAAAAAGATATAAAAGGTAACATGAAGGATCAATCATGGAACAAGAAGAATGATCATGAGAATGAAAAGATAAACAAGGTAAGGTCAAAGAGAAAAGCACAGATAGAAATAGAATGACATATCCTGATGATAGAACGGATAAGGTCCGCATCAGATAAGGAATAGATAAGATCAGATAAGATTTAGAATACTCGGATTTGTTCCACAATCATAACAATTGTGCTTCAAAGTTGAGGCTCTTTTGTGCGCAAGATTTCATTATGGTGGAAGATGAAGGAGGCTGTAACCCTTGCGTAGGAACCGACTGCTGCAGAGCTAACATTTGTTGTGCCTCCCGATGGTGCGCTTCATCTATAGCCTGCTGAGCTCTTTGATGTCCTATTGTATTAATATGATTCCTCCAGTAACGACGAGCCAACCAGCTGCTGGTGTCAGAGCTCATGCGGATTCGGGAAGGGCAAATCTTGCACCGAACCAGGTCACGGGTAGTATCTTCTTTGAAACCTTATTTCCTTCAAAGTGAGCTTCCAGTCATAATAATGTTTCAAGTACTCAATAGTCTGGTAAAGGAGCTTGTTTCTGGCCTTGGGCCATATTTATGCAAAGTAACGGTGACAAAACCAGCCTATATTCCATTTTTGACTTCAATGGACCTGCGGTCTTTGAATTCAGGTTTGATTTGTTTGAAATTTTTTGAAAAAGCTTACGCCACCAGTACTCCGTGCCGCTGCTCTTTCTTTACTCTGCCATGCCATCTGCTAATACGCCCAGCATTTCTTGCTCAGCAACACCGCTGTCCAGCCAAGCTCGTCCAAAGGCATACGAAGGACTACTTGACGTGTTTCTTGCGGAAAACAGCGATGATGATGATCTAGATAACCTTTTCAGCACCGGCGCTGCCACTGGATTGGAGCCAGGTTCTTCTAACCAAGACCAGGATTACAGCGCTATTGTGACGCCCGATCCAGTGCTCCAAGATGGAACCGAGAATGTTAACGATACGCACAACCTTAACACACCCCAAATACAAAGGGCTACACTGTAAGGGGAAAAACCCCTTTCTATCTATATTTGATCTGCCGTGATGGCGTTACCATCACTTTCATCTTATCTATCTTATCTCGTGGTGATAGCTCCTATCTATAGTTTATAAATACTGCTTCATATGCCGTAGTTATGACAGTTGTTTTACCCCCCACATTGTTGTACTTAGAACGTTCCCTATATACAGGTCAAGCATATTTAAGTGTGACAACTAAGGGAATATACGACTATAAGTAAGGCTAGACCTTACAGTTTTTTACGCTTCCCCAAAGCAAATACGAACCTCGTATTAACAAGCATACAAAGCCCCTAAAAACCGTCGCATCGAATCATGTCGATACGACCTTCCCTCACAGACATGGAGATTTCTCCAGAGTTGGAAAAGACCGCAGTGCGGTCTTCCCCCACAACGCTGGAACCAGCGGGCATCGGTGGAGAAAGAACTCCACACGTTCCAGGAAGATTCGAACCTACTCTCCCTGGACCGCCCACTCTACCTGGACCAATTCCCCCCGGATTCGGTGGACCTACGCCAAGTACAGGGATGGGGTCATCTGCCCGTTTTCCCCCTGATGCACCGAGCCAAAGATCATTGTCGGATACCAACAATGAAATAGGAGAGTCAATGCTGACTCTAAGTGAACAAGCGAATCTGTATTTTGCTGGAGCCGGCATCAATACTAACCGAAGGAAAGCTCGGATTCGAGCTTACGTCAAACAAGTTATCGACCAGATGTATGTCGATTTGAGTATTCCGGTAACACCGAACAGTCCGACGTATTGGACATTTTATCTGCGAGCACTTGCAGGTGTAATCGCTATCTACCAGCGACAGATAGAAGAAAAGGAATACAGGGGTAGCACAAACACCCCCATGTCAGGCTTTACCGCTCTGTTGACAGAGCAGGGCATGGATCCATACCCGTTCACGCGAGGCCATGAATCCATGGGCTACGACAACAAGGACACACCTGGTCTGAAGTCAGGTGATGATGGCCAGTCACTGGCCGTCACAAGGACCTGGGGTAACACCCCCAGCTTACCATCTAACAATGATGATCGCGCAACCACCACTGAACCCGGGAACTCTACATTCCCTTCAGAAGCTCAACCATATTTTACAGTGCGACGCTCGCACAGATGGAGGGATAGGGTAGCGCATCAGAGGATGCAAATGAATGATTTTGCTGAACATGGAACCTCGAGGATCGAGGATCAAGGGGTATCCTTCAAAGGCCACCGTGCGTACGATGGCAATCCTCAATCAGACGATGAGAACGACAGCACTCATCTACTATTGCCCGACGGAGACAGCTACGAGTCCATAGAGACTCCAAGCATCAAGGAATCTGAGGCATCTGAGACGCCTGGCCTTGGTAAGGACAAGGGTAAGCAGAGAGAGGGGAATCCTCCCCGAATGAACCCTTCTGAGGCAAGCACGTCGGGAGCGGGACCCAGCGGCGTCCGCTTTGAAGAGGAACGAGGAGGTAGGAAAAAGAAGCGGCAATCCGCTTCTAAATCCTCCTACAAGGACTATCGACGTAGGGAATCATCGCCCTTTAGAAGGACTAGATCGTTTAGACAAGGTGGAGGCCCACCTAGCTCGAGTAGTTCGAGCAGCGATGAGGGAACTCCTCATCACGCATCTGGAAGGAAACACCGCTCAGAGTCGACTGACTCAAATGAGGAAGCTGACGATGGTGAGGACGATCACCATCCTCGTCATCGTACAGAATCTAGATCATTGCAAGGATTCTCCCTCGCAAGGGATGTCCCCGAAAATGCTGCACCCGGAGTGATGCAGACGATACGTAAACACCAAGGTCGTATTCATGACCAAATCAAGAAAATCGTAAGGGAGACTCTCTCCCAACCTTTTACCATGCCAGGTGGCATGAAACCGGGAAGTCTGAAACTTCCCTCGGATAGTAGAGTCGAACCATACTCTGGCAGCTCCAGATATAAACACTTGGAAACCTTTGCTACCACGGTCAGCGTGGATCTGTACCTCTGAGGTTTCGGAGGATCAAGTATGTCGATCGATCGATCGCATGTAATACTGTTACAGTACTACGTCAAAGGTCAAGCGAAGGAATTTGTCCTTCGCCATATTACTGGGGTAGATCGGTCGAAGTTCGACTGGACGTTTGAAGACACATTATGTGCTTTGTACGATCGTTTCGTACTGCCCACCATGATGCATGAGGCACGGGTTGGACTGCGTCAAGTCCGTTACAGTGCCACCCTGGGAGTCCAGGGGTTCTTCGACGCTCTCATGGATTACGCTCAACAGATGACAATTCATCCAGACAACTATACTTTGGTGGAAAAATTCCTCGAAGGTATACCCGACAACATGCAAAGAGACTTACTCTTTAACCATGGTCTGACTCCAGACACTAACACCCTTGACGACTTCGTCACCTACGCTAAGTGGTACGAGAATAGGTCCAAAGTGGCTGCATACTATGGCAGGAATTTACAGATCGACCGGAGATCCACACCTCCAAGCAGTAACCGAGACGGTTCTCGGCATGAAACCCGGAATGAGCGACGAGACAGTTGCCGAATTGTTTCTAAAGGAACAGCTTGGGTTCCCAAGGATGTGGCAAAAGGACGGAACTTTGTGCCGTCAAGGGAGGTTCGTAGGACCGAACAGAATCATAAACCGTTGAATCGTCAACGCTTTGAGGAAAGGAAGATTAAGTTTTCCGGCAATAAGGCGAAACCGCCTAATCCGGGCCCCTCCAGGCCTAATAAACCAGAGGTAAGGTGTTATAAGTGTGGCCAACTAGGCCACATATCTCCAAATTGCCCATCCGGAGACAAAGGAAGAAAGGACGCAGTAAGAGCTGCGCGCACAGCAATAGCGGACGATCAATCTTCTGAACCTGAAACTGAAGAAACTGAGAAGAGTGATGAACACTCGGAGAAAGGTAGCAAATATAGCGCTACCGCTGCCCAGAGTGAAATTGACCTCGTGGAAGTTGAGATCTACAAGTCGGATGATGCTGGATCGTATAGCGATCAAGACTTTCTGGCGGCCATGATGGATGTACCGCAGGCGAAGGTTGAATCTCAACCAACCCAAGAAGATGACCCTGCTGCAACAGAAGCCGGAATGGACAGACGTCGAATACGACGCGTAAATCTCAAGGTCGAGAAAGGATCCCGCATGAGGAGACAACTCCCCAAAGCAGAGAAACACTGTTTGTCCTGCTATGTCACCATAAACGGCGTGGACGCCTGGACACTTTGGGATTCTGGAAGCACAATGTCCGGACTAACCCCAGCTTTCGCTCAAGTCGCAGAAGTTGTTGTACACAACTTAGAAGATCCTCATTTACTGCAGCTCGCAACGATTGGCAGTAAATCAGTCATCAAATTCGGCGCCAATGTGACCATGGGTATTGGAGAACGCATGATAGACGACTATCTCGATATCGTGAATTTTGATCGCTACGATCTAATACTAGGCGCAGGATTTATGCGTCGAAACAACGTTATTCTTGACTTCAAGAACAATTGCCTTGAGGTACAAGGATACCAAATCAAGGCTATCGACTGGATGTTAGAACCTTGCCAGAATGTCACGGCGTCACGCTGTCACATCTGTCACATATATTATTACATAATAATTTCCCTCTGCTGCTACAGTTCGACGGAGGCTAAACTATCGGCATACTGCTAAAATGGCGCAAGCTACAGATTTACCAATTGAGCTTATCGACCTTATCTTATCTTTCCTACCTCCGAATCATGCGGAGCAGGTACAATGGCGGAGGAGGGCAGCGGCTATAGGACGAGAGGCAAGGCCGGTAGGATGGCGCCTATCGGGCCACCAGTGTAGGGAGTGTGGGAGGATGACGTTGGCAATGTGGGACGCAGAAGAACAGAAGGAATGGGTAATACAGAGGTGGTCAGCGTGGGGGGCTCGGTATTGGGAACTATCCGGGTTCTTCATACTATGTCCGTGTGATGCGTTGTTGGGTAACTACTTCGGGCATCAATGGTTTGTGTAAGTAGATTACCTGTTTAGAAGTTGTTTGTACTTGTGGACACTTTTATGGTTTGTTTGGTGTTGTTGACGTTTTTATGATCAATGTACTCGTGTTTACTTACTTCTAGCTCCACTCTTCTTTTCACATGTCAAAATGTATAATTAGTTTACTTTCTCATACGTACTTCTTTTCTCATGTCAGTATATAAATAGTTACCTAGGGTAGTTGGTCTGTGCGCCGTAGTCTAGGTATATAAAGTAGGTAGAAACTTGTAGAAGACTCCGTCGAGTTCTCTTAGGTT
The DNA here is from genome assembly GCF_000300575.1 of Agaricus bisporus var. bisporus H97. Lineage (NCBI taxonomy): Eukaryota > Fungi > Basidiomycota > Agaricomycetes > Agaricales > Agaricaceae > Agaricus > Agaricus bisporus. Next base: position 442,913 of record NW_006267367.1, read on the forward strand.
CACGCCTAATATTACTTTTGTCACTATACTCTTTAGTTCTTGAGTTTAGGTGTGACCTGTGACATCTCAGTCACAGTCGCCCTAACACTGGAATGGTGAGACGGACAACCGCCTCAGACGATACAGAATGTCCCACCGTGATAGGAATCTATCACCTAAACCAGTAGAGGTGACTGGGGAGAGATCTACGTCCAAGAAAAAACCTGCGCGGAACCACGCTCCTCTCAAAGACAATCCTAATGTGCCAACATTGGAAAAATTGTACCACGACCCCAGAATGCCAGGGGAATGGAACACGATGGTTTCAGAGTTGAGCACACCAAAGGATGGAAACCCATCTTCTACGGGGTTCTGTGAACCCGAGTTAAACAATATAGAGAGGACTGACAGTCCCAAGTTTCCACGTCTTAGGACCCCAATAAACACTCGTGGACACACGAGGATGCCACAGAAGAAGGCCCTAGAGGGGATTGTCAGTAGGGAGAAGGAACCGATAGCGAGGAAGTTCCTCGCATCAAAGGAAATCGAGGAAGGCCTCGAGTGCAGATGCGAACGCTGGTTCAAGGAGTATGAAGACATACTCCAAGGCACACCAAAAACTTTACCCCCATTCCGTGAAGTAAATCACGAAATGCATCTGATTGACGACAATCTGAAATATAAGACGCGGCACCCGCGTTGTCCCCACTCGCTACGGAGTCAGTTCTATGACAAACTAGGAACTTAGCTTGACAGCGAAACGACAACACGATTAAGGACGTAACACCCTTACCGGATCAAGAAATAATTCGAGAAGACGTAGCACGAGCGAAATATCGCTCAAAGATCGATCTGACTGATGCATATGAACAGGTCAGAGTGAGACCTGAGGACGTAGAGAAGACAGCATTCTCCACGATCACCGGCACCTACGTCAGTAACATTATGCAACAGGGAGACTGCAACACTCCCGCAACATTTCAACGGCTGATGACAGCCATATTCTGAGATGCAATAGGGAATTTCCTTCACGTTTACTTAGATGATATATTCATCTTCTCCGACACCAAAGAAGATCATGAAGTGCATCTTCGTACTGTATTTACACGACTCCGTGAAAATAAACTATATTTAAAGTGGTCGAAATGCGACCTTTACTCCAAGAAGGTCGACTGTCTAGGACATCTGATTGATGATGACGGGATACATCCCGCGCACAACAAATTGAACCAGATCGTGGATTGGAGAATACCACGAAACTATAACGACATCCAGAAGTTTGTGGGACTGGTAAATTACCTGGCTTCATTCCTTCCAGACGTTTCAGCATACACCGGACCATTGATGTCCATAACTCAGAACGGGACTCCGTTCCATTGGAGACCTCTCCATCAGCGGAGTTTCGATATGGTGAAGAGAATCTGCACCAAGACTCCTATACTAAAACCCATCGATCCACGGACAGGTCTACCTATCTGGGTCATATGTGATGCGTCTAAAACCGGCGTAGGCGCCATGTATGGGCAAGGAGAAGAGTGGACGAAATGTCGTCCAGCTGGCTTCATGTCGCATAAATTTACGCCGGCACAACAAAACTATGCCGTCCATGAGCTAGAAACTCTAGCAATCCTGGAAGCCATGTCACGATGGGAAGATAAATTATTTGGCTACCAAATTCACGTAGTCACTGACCATAAAGCTCTTGAATTCTTCAAGACGCAAGTCAATCTATCTCCCAGACAACACAGGTGGTATAACTACCTAGCTAAGTTCAACTTCGACATAACTTATGTCAAAGGAGAGCGGAACAAAATAGCGGATTGCCTCTCCTGCTACTACGAAAGTGACAGACTAGGTGAGAATCATCACCCTCGAGAATATGTATACGTGGATGTAATGGTAGACCCGGAGGCGGACGACCTGCTGCAGGACCGCATTGATGAAGTTCATCAACATGTCGTCTGAATCATGGCTATGACCACCACTCCTTTACCGGTGCGTAAGAGCGCATGTTTGCAAGAGAAAAGGGACAGAGTCAGTGACAAGGCCGAAGCATTGGTGGACGCAGATAAACGGATCAATAATGATCCGTCAAGTATCGGACCCAATGGAGATGAACTGTCATCTCAGATAGCGGAAGAAGGGTCATCTACACAATCAGCGGAGGATCACAATGATCCGGTCTTGAGTGAAAATATCACTCCGAGCCCAGAAATAGCACCCGTTAAGTTAACGGACGAATTCCTGGAACGAGTACAAGGAGCCTACAGTCATGACCCCATGACTTCTGCACTAGCGAATAGCGTCTCAGAACACAGAGGTTTCTACATTGAGAATGGCCTGATCTATTCTCAACAAAAGGGAGAAAATCCTGTATTGTGTATTCCGAACGATCGTGAAATTATCACGACCATAATAAATCAAACCCATGAAACCATGGGTCACTATGGAACAGACAAGATGGCGAATTATGTTCGCCGCTTTTATTGGTGGAGAAAGCTGGGACGCGATATTCGCGAGTTTTGCAGGACTTGTACCCAGTGTCAAGTATCGAAAACACTACCGCAGAAACCTGCAGGGAAACTTCACTCGTTGCCAATACCCACGAAGCCGTGGGACTCTATAGGGATGGACTTTATTGGGCCTTTCCCGGAAAGTGATGGTTATAACTTCCTATGGGTCATTATATGTAGGATGACCAGTATGGTGCATCTCATACCGGTAAAGATGACCATGAAAGCTTCGGAGCTCTCATGGATATACTTAAAGGAGATCGTGAGACTTCACGGACTCCCTGCATCAATTGTGAGCGATCGAGACGCTCGGTTCACTTCGGCGTGGTGGCAAAACCTCCACAAGTTATTGGGAGCAAAGCTGCTCATGTCTACGGCGTTCCACCAGCAGACGGATGGACAAACTGAACGAGCCAACAAAGATGTTGGTCAGATCTTCCACGCAATCGTACGTCACGATCAGAAGAATTGGGTGGAAAAGACACCCATGGCAGAATTTGCCATTAACATTAGCGTCTCATCAGCAACAGGGTTTGCCCCCTTTGAATTGAATGGTGGTTACTTACCCACCATGATAAAGGAGTCACGTCTGGACTCTCCTATACCAAAAGGGGTCAAAGCGTTCGCAGAGAAGGCTCTGGTAAACCTAGCTGAGGCGCACGACGCCATTATAGAAGCGTGAGTGTTCCAGACACTCAATGCTAACCATAAGCGGGGCGAAGATCCCGCACTGAGTGCTGGAGACTTGGTGTATCTGTCCACCAAAAACCTTAACCTACCGCGAAATTGCGCTAGGAAATTATGTCCGAAGTTTATCGGGCCTTACAAGGTTGCTAGGGCAAACCTGAAGAATTCAAATTATACGTTGGAATTACCAACGGCCCTGGCAAAGAGGGGTATTCACCCCACATTTCACATTAGTCTGCTGCGACTGCATCAGGCGTCAAACGACGGAATGTTCCCAAACCGGGTTCAACCTGAACCCTATGATTTTGGGCTGGAAGACGAGATAATTGGACATCGTCGTGTAGATCACAGCAACTTGGAATTCGAAGTTCGTTGGAGTTTAGGTGACACCACCTGGGAAACACACGCAAATTGTCGGGATCTAGCAGCGCTAGATCGACACCCCGAACTTCACAACGCGAAGCGGGCAAACACGTTGCCCAAAAGGAGCCGACCCGTAGCTGCGCGTGAGTTACCAATCAACTTCGACCGCGACTCAAATGGAGGAGATTCGGAGGACGCTTCCCCCTCCCCCCCATCGTCGTCTATTAGACGCACTCACAGCGCACCAGACATTACGCACCCAGGAGACAGAGGCAGAGGCCTGATGTGTGGAGGAAACCCGAGGCTCAGGTTTGGTAGGGGGAGGGCAAGAGGCATATCCTCTCATAGTTTACCACCACCACAACATTACCAGCAATATCAACCGGAATATCATCCGCCATACCACCCTGCGCAACCATACGTGCATCAACCTCCTTATCCACCATTGAGCTATGGGTATGATACCCACCAAATATACCAGGACAACCCTCGTCCACCGCCTCGACCGTATGATGATTATGGGGAAACCCCCATATCAAGCAGCTATAAAAAGGAAAAGAGCGAGCACGCTCTCCACCAAGAACGGTGTCATCTTCCCAATCAGAGTCACGCCCGAGACACAAACGTCTCATCGACAGAACCACGCAGGCGGTCGACATGGACCGAGAGTCATTCGCAACTGTCGACCTAGATTACCCTGTGACGGCATTGATACTCGGTCTGATGACAGACCAACTTGAAATCACGACTAAGGAGTTGGATATGGCCAACAACAAGATTGCACTGCTCCGAAGCGAGCGACCGATGGCAGCTCTGCCATCTAAGCGACGAATGGAGGAGTCGGAGAGCTACAGCTCTCCTGGAGTATCTAGGAATCCATCGAGTGGATCCACCGACGCGTACACACGTCAACCAGCAAGGCCACCTCCTCCACCAGCTACAACAAGCGCTCCGCGCCACGAGGCTCCATCACAACCTCATCCTCAACTTCCACCATACGAGGTGCCGTTGCCTCCCACTCCAGGATCACTGATGAGGGAGGATCCTCCCTAAGGACTATACCAGTCCATGCACGCTCCGATGATGGTAGATGACCATCCATACCAAAAACGCATGAAGCAGGCTCCGAAGCCTGATACCGAAGGGAAGAAGAACGAGGATGGACCTCCTGTGTGGAAGTATTCCACACCAATCACCTACAGAGTCCCTGGGGAACTCCTCCCCGAACCGACTATCATACTTGATAAGTCGGACCCAATTATCGAAATCGGAGAAGTCTCCGACAATGTAGGAGATTACGAAGACGACGGCTCCTTATTGCCAGACTCAGATAATAATAGCCGAGCAGCTCAGGCTATGCGCAAGAAGGCAGCTCGACGGAGAGAGCATGAGGCTCATGCTTATAGGAAAGTGGCACAGAAATCCAATGGCAAAATCCCCGACTTCTGGGGAATGGCTAAAGTCGAGATGAGTTTTGCGCGTAATAACGCACTAAGAGGAATGCTACACCCGAGGCTGTATCACAGCCCCTTCACCAACATCGTCGCGGCAGGACAATCTGCCGTAGCCTCATGCAACGCTGACAAGCTAACTAAAGGAAAAGACCCTTGGAGACCCGATAAGAAGAATCCTCTTTACAAGGAAGCTCCGATGGGAATACCCATGACGCCATGGGACATCGAGCAGCTAGTGAGGATCATTCACAATGTTTATCCGCGTGAGTCCACGCGCGTAGAAGCTTATCGTCTCCTTCGTCAGTTCTGTGGGATATCAGGGTGCGTCATGCTTGCCTTCAGGGATAAGGCAATGCAAGCCGCCGTTGATCTTCATTTCAACGACGAGAAATACGCTCCTAGCATCCCCAACAATACTCGAGCCTGGGATGAACATTTCGTCCCCCATGAATACTCTAGCGTCCTGACAGGATGCAACGAATATGCTCCGTCGGGAGGAACAGGCGTTCCTCCACCCAAAACGGAACACATATTGGAGATAGACTATGTTGGGCAGTGGGTCACACTGCATGCTTGCCCGGGATCTAACAATCAGATCCATGGCATCGTCATGAACCATGCCTACGGTATTCACCATAGGTCTCTTTTCGGATATGGTCTCATGCGGGCACTTGCTCCCTGACATTGATATCGACGAGTGACTTTCGCTCGTTACTTCACGGTTGTATTAGCAACCCCACACATGTATCGTGACGCCATAGCGGCGTATAACCAGGAGCATCCTAGCTCCCCGTTCATACCACAGTCGGGTTCCGACTACGACATCAAATGGGTGGATTATCCCACCTCCATGACGCACAACTTCGGGACAAACGAAGTCCTAAGGTGCTTGATTGACAACCGAATTCCCCCCGAGTGGATCGACCACTCGTACCTCTATGGTCTCCATTTCATGGGCAACAACTTCGCCGATTCGTCCATGCACTTTGACTACTATCGAAGTATCAATGAAATGCGCCTGACGAGTCTGGCCCGCCACGGTATACCCAAAGCCATTCCTGAATGGGATGGTTGGAGATACCCCAGCATAGACGATCATCTGCATCTTATGAGGATTATCGACCGAGAGACCGAATCCGGTTTCGACTACGGCGCCAGTGGGATGTGGTCCCTTATAGGGGAATCCCCCTTCTTCACTCGACTCATCGACGCCCCAAAGGAGCATCGCTACAGCTTGAATCTAACACCCGAAGACATTGTATTGAATCACGACGGGCTCTACAAGGTGTCTGTAGCTACAACGGCTCAAGAATATCTTGAGCAACATCCCAGCGAGGTGGTCAATCCAACCTCATCATCCATAACCAAGCCGGCGGAAGCCTCATCTTCATCGGCCCGCCAAACCTCCATGGCCCAAGTGCCTCCCGACGCAAATCTCGCGTCAAGTTCATCGAACAATCCTTCAGGTTGACCATCAACCGATCGACATTGATGGAGTGGCAGGAGCGCGTAACCGTGACTCCTCAAGCCGCCTTCATTTCAATCTATCTTTTTCATCTTTCATTTCTTTCTTTACCGTTTCCATGTCAAAATGGGCGCGTAACCATGTCCCTCAAAAAACATCTGTCTATTTGAGCCAAATCTCGGCTAATATTTTAACTACAAATCCATGCGTCGCGTGAATCGCGACATTCTTTCTTGATACTCATCTTGGACTTGAGACTGTGATGCCAGTCTAGTAGGGGGGTGTGTAAGGGGAAAAACCCCTTTCTATCTATATTTGATCTGCCGTGATGGCGTTACCATCACTTTCATCTTATCTATCTTATCTCGTGTTGATAGCTCCTATCTATAGTTTATAAATACTGCTTCATATGCCGTAGTTACGACAGTTGTTTTACCCCCCACATTGTTGTACTTAGAACGTTCCCTATATACAGGTCAAGCATATTTAAGTGTGACAACTAAGGGAATATATGACTATAAGTAAGGCTAGACCTTACATACACGCACTGTTGTTGACCGTGCAGCACGTCGTGCTAAGTTACAGCCATACCAAATAGCTGAAGTTGATACTTTCATGAAGGTAAGTTTGTTTTGATTTTCTCGTTTTTATGTGTTTGACTCATTATAACCCCCTGTCAACTCCCAAACCAGGCCTCCATGAATACACAGTTGGGGCTCATGTTCGTCGACATTCAAGCAATGAAGAGTGAAGTCACCCATGTCTTGATCCATCAACCATGGTTTACTGTAGATGAGGCATTGCATGTACACACTTCTCATGACCATTATCCTTGCTATTGAATGATTTATGTGATGTAGAAAACTATTTCTGCTTATAGTCTTGGTGTATTATTGTCGGAAAAGCTACGTGAGTATAAGAGAAGCTCAACTGACATTGTGCTGGTGAGTGTTTCCGTTCCTTTGTGTCATACTCTCTGACACTTTCTAGGCTATCATTCAAAACAACCATGCCAATATTCCATCTAACCTCGATCAAGACCCTTATGCTTTGAGTATTGTCAAGGCAGCTATATCAGAAGCCTTAACCCAAGCCCGCTCTCGCATCAAGAAGCTTGTACGCCATCCATACTTTCTTTAATAATCCTTTCTCATAATGTCCATAGATCAGAAGGAGCATCGATGACAATCTATCTATCTACCAGCTTTCGTCCAAAGTCATTGAGGGATCCCAGTGCTCAGTCTCAGTTCCCCTTTGTGCTCGACTTGCCGCGTTGGTAAGTCAATTGTTGACATTTATTTACTTGTCCGCTTTAACAGAATTACAGCGCAATGTATATTCTGAATGTGGCTCCAGTCTATCTTACTGGAATGATGTTGACGTGTGCTTGGCTCAATGCAGGGCAAAAGCTAAGGACAACACTGATGGGATACGAAAGTAAGTTTTATATTTATGACCACCCAGCATTATTATGACGACACGCTGATACATTCCCGTAATAGGATATTGGCAAAGATGTTGAAGCTTGACAGGGCAACGTTTGGCCAAGACTCAACAACCATTCCAAAACATGTCTCGCTCTTCCAACAGAGTATTGATGACAGCCTTTAATTGAGGTTATATCTGTCTCTTAAAACTAGTTTGCTATGTCTATTCTCACGTACAATAGACAATTTTAATGGTTGCGAAAATGCTTGGAATTTGAATGCGAAGATACCATCCAGATGGTATCCTATCAGAAAGGATTTTCCCTATAATCAGAATATAATGATGTTGTGGCTAGACGACTGCTGGTACATGCCACCCTATGAAGTACCTCGGTGCATTCTGCAGATCCTCAATTGATACTGTGTGAACCACATCAGTGACTGCTGCTTCAGCCTGGCGTTGGCTCCGGTATCTATGACACCCTTATACTAATCTCACATAGCGTTTACCTATTGAGCCTTCTGTTGACAACCCGCAAGCTACATCAGCCAAAGGTGCTTCGGCCTGGTGTCAACCCCAGCATTCATGATGCTGTCATGCCAAATTGCACCCCTCACCTACCCAATCAACCAGCTGGCTGCTACATTTGAGACATTTCTGGCTCCCAGCTAAGCTGGTGCCAGCATTCTATTAGTGTGATTTATTATAGATTACAGCTGGATACAGGTAAATGTGACATAAGTCCGGATGGTCACCTGGGTGACATTGTTACATTTGAGCCACATTTTTTCGGATTAGGCTTGTACTAAGTACTAAACATAGAGTATTGTACTTGGTGAATGAGAGGGACAAAACTGTTGCAATGCATCTTTGTTAGTAAATTGCCAGTATGTCAATGAATATTTAGAATTACATAATGGTATTACTATTGAATTAAAGCCAAGAAGCATGGCTTTTGAACAATGTTAATTACATAATGACATGGTCAATTTGTCACATGCTATAATAGTATCTTTGAAGGTGTTATAAACATTGCAACGGTTTTGTCCGTCACTGTATCTTACATATCTATTCTACAATCGCATCAAAAGAAGTCTAAAGAAGTATAAACCCAGTGTCAACGGATGTAGGTTGACCACTATATAATATTCACCTAAAGAAGTATAAACTACAAATATGAGCAAGGATATCGTACCAACAAGTATAGACTACTCACCTCAGCGTCAACGGATGTAGGTTGACCACTGAGGTGAAAACACAGTGGCTGAAGGTATAAGTACTTGGCGAAAGTTGGCATAGGAAGAACTATACAGTATAATGTAAAGAACTGTGTAGTAGACGTGGAAGCGGCTCGAAATGTAACTTGTAAGAAATACCGGAAATAGAAATAAGAGATAAAAATAGAACTTAATGGATAAGGAAAGTAGAAGTTCGCAAACTTGTATCCGAAGCCATTTCAATAGCATCAATGGCCATCATTGCATGCTGGAAGACCTGTCAATGCTGTTTTTGCTTCCGAACAGCCCATGCAGCTGCTTTCCCACTCAATCCCAACCGATAAGCACTCATGAACCACCAAGAATGGTTGATGAACTGTTGTATGATGTCAGTTGGGCATGCATCGAGATATTGGATGGCTGCATCTTTCGCATTTTGAAAGGTTTTTTTCTCAACTTGACAATAGCGGTATTTAGACCAACACCAGTACTGGTAGAATAATGCTGAATATACATTGTCATAATAAGACAAATTTCAAGCTTACCATCTCAATCGGGTTCAGCTCACAATGAAATTTGGGAAGAAAAATACACTCATGGCCTCATTCATGAGTGAAGGTCTCGAGCATGGATAATTGATTTTGGAAATCATCTTGGTGACTGAGAAGACGGGCCATGCAGCAATTTTGATTTTCAAAGGGACAGATAGGTTTGCATTTTGCTTGAAGGCCCTCTATATTGAATCCTCTTTCTTTTAAAACACTTTGAAGTCCTTTGGGCTCATCGTTTCCTCCGAATATTCTCCCCACATAGCCAACTTCCTCGCTCAGCTGATGTTCGGTGTGTTTGATGGGTAGAACTCTTTAGTTGTCGTTCTGAGTTGGGTTGTGCCAGTGCCTGGAGAAGCCACAAAAGGACTTTGATCAAGACATGCTTGAAGCCATTCTATCCATTCTCAACAATAAGCACCCTCTCATTTTCAACGTTCAGAGTCCCTGCAAGTCTTGCAGTCTTTAATTTGCTGCCAATTTTGCTCTGGGACATATATTATATGTTAAATTAACCTATTTAACCATAGTTGTGTTGTAATTTGTGCCAGCTTTTTCACTTTTTGTAGCTTATTGTAGCATTTTCACTTTTTCCACTACCTCGCCAGACTCCTACCCAGTCCCTCACACGAGGTGGACAAACAATGTCCAACAAGCCTAAGGGCTTGATCCTTGCAGAGGGACTGGCACAGAATGTTGCTCCCTGGATTAGTAATCATGTTATGTGGTCACGCTTTCACAATATCTGTTTGCAAAGTCTGCTATCCTTGTTTCGCTCCCTACAGATTACAGTCTTGTAATTATTCTGATAACTGCAGGATATGTATAGTACATTCATGTCAGGTTCAACATTTTTTATGGTGCATGTAGCATATAGAGAGACTGGTTTGCAGGTCAAGGAGTTTCCTACATAAGATGTTTGGTTGACATTTAAGCATAGTTTCTGCTTCAACGCATTATCTATACTTACAAAAAGTCGTTCAAATGTATAACGTATACATTCTGCTGGTTCCTTTGTAAATTTTGGATAGAAAATTTGCTCAATAGAGATTATTCTTCATCCCAGCACAAAATACCATTTTTGACCTGATCATTAGACAACATTTATCAAATAATCATGTGCATCTCTAATGCCACAATTATTTGGGTACTTTGTATACTATACAGGATGACATCAATTGATTTTTCGGTCATTTTATAAGGAATAACCTGCTCAGTAGCATTGAGTTGAGTTAAATAGCTCAGATCAGTGATTAATATGATTGTAGTTCATTTTTCCATATTTTCTGAGTCGGTCATGGCCTTCATTGAGCTAATACCCTCTAAGAAATATAAACTTATTTAATTCATTCATTTTTCCATGATTTTTGAGCAAGTCGGTCATGAAAGGGAGATGATTCTTATATGGAATCAATTTGTTCTCACAGGAATGATCATGAAGAGTCACATGTATATGAGGCAGGTCTCCTGGTAGTTGAGAGTTCATAACACTGATTACTATATTCACTTAAATCAAATTCATTTCAATTTTTCACTCATAATTTTGTTGCAAGTTTTGAGTGAGCATAGGAAGTGATACAGATTTTTTTATTGGGCTGACCATAGGGAGCATGAACACTGTCACAGGTGTCACTACCATTTATAAGCTTCCCACGGCATTCTGTGCCAGCCCCTCTACCGCTGAGTGAGGTTCTCCTTATAACTGTTTACCCGTGTTTATCCTTGCTAAGCGAGGGACTGGGAAGGAGCCTGCTACCTTGCTGCATCTGTAGGATGCCAGCTTTTTGTAAATCCAAGCCTGAAATCAAATCACAGCTTTTTTTCGCTTTTTTCGCTTTTGGTCGCCTTTTTAGCCTGTAGAGGCTAAAAAAAAGCTAATTGCTCAAGTTATGATGATGTTGGGAACGTGGAAACACGTTACCCGGCCATCACCGTGCTGCTGTACAGGCATCAAGCCTTAGTGGCAGTGCACCGTTCTCCGGTTTTGGCTACGAGGTCACAGACAGTAACGAGCACAACCAGTCGAGATGGCCAAGTCAAAAAAGTAAGTCACTAGTTATGGAGGTGTCGAAGAGACGAGGATTGAATTGACATTTTACAGTCATACGAATCACAATCAAATCAAGAAAGCGCATCGTAATGGTATCAAGAGGCCTAAAAGTCAACGATCAAGGTCACTAAAAGGCGTACGGACTGTCTCCTTAAATGTTTCGCAATGTACTGATGAATTTTCTCCTCAGGTCGACGCCAAGGTCTGAATTTGACAAACGCTAATGGATCTGAAGTTGACGTATACCTGTTTCCTTAGTTTCGCCGAAATGCTCGTTTCGCACTTGTCGGTTCAGTAAGTTGCAATGCCATCCCCCACCTTCGGCATGCCACACTAACACATATCTCAGTACAAGGCACGCCAGGAACAAAAAGCTGCCGCATCATGAGTTAGGTTGGGCGAATATAGACTCGGCAGTTCTATGATGTATTCTTCATACTGTTTCATACTTCAAAACGTATTCTGTTATACTCTCAGCACAGGAAGTCCCTAATCATCTACGCCCGACAATCTACTCTTGGCGTTCCGATTGAGCGCTGCTCGGAGCCGTAACGCCTTGAAACGACGTTAGAAACATTGGCAATACGTATCAAACGACTCACCGCGGCATCTTCTGGGCGAAGGGCACCCTTGGCCATATTGTGCTTGCCAGCGCGTAATTTTTGGCTTCGACTAGCTGTAGCTGTTTTCCCTGGAGCTTCGGTGGCTGCCAACAAGGCCTTGCACTCCTCATCAGTCGCCACTCGTCCATCTAATCCTGTGAAAAATTTGTGACGAAGTACGGTTTTAATTCGCTCCAGAGCATGATTTGAGTACCAGCCATCTCGCTCCTAGGGGAAAAAATCATTAGAGCACAGGCTAGTGCGCGAGCTTGCGTACATGACAAGTATCCCGGATGCCTTCAGGATTTTCTATCATAGCCTTCAACATCGGATCGCATATATCGCAAAGCTGGAACGCTGCCGTCTCCTTGGTAATTGTCTTTCCATCGAAGATATGCGACCTTTCAACCGTAAATCCAAGACGTAAGGGGGAAATAAGACAGAGACATACCTTCTTTCGGATTCCTGATCAGCCCTCTCAGACGCATTTCGAGTTTGAGCATTGGCAGAAGACCTGTCTTGCCGGCGGGTAACGACAGACGGTCGCGAAATAGGATGGTTCGCATTCCGAAAATACAGTCGTTGATATCTACATGTACTTAGCAAAGGGAAAAGCGCATCTGAAATGGTATATGTACGCACAGCCTTGCTTCTGGTTCTTTACGAGGATCGTACCGGAATCTGACTAGAGTATCACGCCAAGGACCATCTTGGAAGACATAGCAAACTAGGGGAAGTAGAGGTTTCGAGCTGCACAATGGGCCCGTTCAATATAAGTAGCATATGGAGAGAAAAGGTTATACTTGAGGATGTCGCGAGACTCGGCAAGCGAAAACTGGTTGAGAAGGGAAGCGCGCGTCCAAATCGGACGTTCCTCGAATCGCTAAATCGCATGAGTGGGTTCATTTAAAAAATAAAAAAAGAAGTCTAAAAACCTCAATCAGCTTCTTCAACAAGTCCTGATTGACTGCGGTTCGTTCACTCGCAACAGCAGGTGGAGGACCTTGTGGAATCTAGAAAATATAGGACCAACTAGAAAAAAAAATGACGAATATAGATACCTCGGCATCGTTGAACATTATAGCGGCTGGCCCATAACCTTTCCACCTCATCCTGTTGATCATTCGCTTCTTTTCCTCTCCCGTCTCTTCATCGATGACGCTGGTGACCACTGACGCAGTATTTGCCCGGAAACTGTACCAGTCAAGGGTGACTAGGACTAGAAAAGTGGCAATACACACTTGTAAGCTTGAGGAATGGTCTGCCGACTGAATAGCGGGGGTGGAAACAGCCTTAGGTCGCTCTGTTGTATTGGCAAGAGATCTGGATGTACGTTGGAAGGGACGGGCAATCTGGAGTAGTCGGGATTTTCTACAGGAACAACATATTCACGTATATTGTCGACTAGATACGAGGTATCAGCACATGAGCTCGCGGAGAAGACGTTGTTGTTGACCATTCATTTGATGCATTGACTGTCGCAGGCTGTAGATGGGGTCAGTCCGGTCAGGCTCAAACTGGAAGTCAGCCATGCCTAGAAGGGACTGAGATGCGCTTGTTGGAGAGATAGGAAATAGAATATATACTGCGAAACCGGACCGTCCTTGGGATGACCCCTACCACTTCTGCTTTATACTCGCCTGGTACCTCATTCTGGGTGGAGCTGGTTTTCTTTCGCCGTTTGGTGACCTTGAGAACTAGGTTGTTTGTTCCGACAACATCCCCCGGGACAGGATGTGAAAATAGGCTGTCGGGACGAAGAGAAAGCTCAAGCAGAACCTCCGCTTTGGGAGTGCTTCGACGGAAGACATTGTCAATGCGGGCCTGACCGCCCAGGTTTCGAATGACGGTTGGCACTGAGGTAGAACGAACGTAGCCTGGATACTCGACAGAGTAGTAGTGAATTTGAGGCAGGGGACATTCAGCAGCCATGGAGGATGAACAAAGTTATATTGGTCACGTGGATCTATCTGACTGTTTGAGCTTCATGAGCTCCATCATCTCCTGCATCAATTCCTGTGCGCGTCGATGAGCTATGCACCGCGAAAACAGAAAAAAAAAACAGAACCTTGGACTGCATGTCGACGCCAGCCTTTTGTAGTTCCTCGCCAACACGCTTCGCACTCTCCCGAAACTCAGAGTTCGACGCCAGCTTGAGCATCTGCAGCGGTGACGGAGGTTTTCCCGAAGAGAAATCGAGGCCTGGAATACCATGTGAGCAGAACGGCCAACGGGGGCTTCAAATTGAACAAATGACCCTTGGCTTGCATCAATTTCGCAAAGTCTTCAAGTGCGTAGACAGCTTCAGGGTGGCCGGCCAGCTTCTGAAAGAGAGTCGTTTGGCGAAATGCGTCTATCAACGGCTGCTTGTCCTGGACAGTGCGTCTGGGGACGGCCCAGTGGAAGGCCCTCCTGGGACGGGAGATGTTTCTGAGCAGACCAAGCATGGAGGGATGGAAGGAGAGCGTCTGACGTAATCAGCTCTACCATGTACAATGACTATTTCTCCGTAGACTCCATCCTCGCGGAAAACCAGGTATCTGTCTTATGCTCAGCCTCGTCAATCTCTGACTCTCTTTCAGAAAATACAATGCACGTTCAAGCATAAAATTCCCGACATGGGCCACCTCGGTGGTGGGTCAGATCGAGATGCATGTCGTCGCTTCCGTCGCCCAATGCACTCTTCACCTGACACAGCCTGAAGATTGCAGAACTGCAGAAGGTCCAACTCCCCGTCTGGCTGGCGTACACAGTCTTATATTCGTTTGTTCTCTCACTCGCCTATCGTGATGAGAGCTAATGGCTTGTAGTCAATGGGCCGAATTTAACATCCCTATGCCATTCAATCAGAAGGTCCGCAATGCCCTTCAAGCAGATGCCTGCAGCGTGCGATTGTCAAATCTAGTTGGTGCTGGCGGCACATGGTATGGATTCGGAAAAACTATCATGGATATGTGAGCGTCATTCCCCAGCGACGGCAATTATGAAGCTCAGCGACGACATAGAATGGACGATGAAAAGGCGGCAGGTCTTTCCCAGACTCTTTCATCCGTACGTCGTTCGTTTCAAGTCGAGGCTCGCTCAGTTCCTCATATGCCTAGGCTTTTCGTCTCCGCGTTCTCGAGATCATAGATCAAGCGCATCATTTTGCAACATTGGGATCCGCCTCGGGAAGCGGACACAAAACGCATGACGTTGCCCAAGTTTTTCGCGAAGGACTTGATGTAACGGAGAGGGAAGGTATGTACGACCTCACTGGCCTCCTCTGCATGGCTCAAAAGCTTCTCGCCATAGTATTTGCATTAGCCCAAGAAAGTGCAAGGAAAACCAAAAGGTGGAACGAAAATCATTGATCCTTTTTTACATCGCCATTTCCTTCCTCTCTGACTGCTTTTAGTTCGTGAACAAACCTAGCGGGCGTTGTGTTAGATTACTTGTAGAATCGATGACGGCCACGTACCACTTGACACTTGCCCAGAGTGCTAGCTCAATAAACATCAAGGCGAATATATGGAAGTTGCCAGCAGTCGCGTACGCGAGGATGAGAAAGACAATAAATAATGCCGTGAATGCACCATCAAGAATATTGAGAAATATTGGATTCAGAGATGAGCCAGGCTGTAGGATGCTTGCAAGAAAGCCCATCTGCTCTGTCGAGTCTGCAGACGACATTGCGGGCGGTTGTAAAAGCTTGTATTTACTGATGTTGATGGCATGCTCTCTTTATTTCCACCACCAGCTGGTCCCTTTCTTCCTCCCTTCTCCTCCCTTTTCGTCCAGGGCTCATACCACCAGTCTTCGATCATCTACCTTGCAATTGGTCATGTCCTTCAATCCTCCAAACACGAAGCACTCGTAATTTCTCCTTCGCCCGCAGAGTTCAAACAAAAGTTATCCTCGGCCTTCAACGAGTCTTCGTCAGGCTTTCTGAACACAAATAAGATCAAGACTGCAATGTTGCGCATTATCGTCATGTTAGATTGTTTGGAATCATTTCCATGGGAGGATATCTCAAGGACTTTTCATCAGCTACCCCCCTTCGCCTGCCCACCTCTCTCTATTAATCTCCACGCTTGATGGAACCCAATTCGCGTCTGAGCTGACTTGCCTATGGGCTGGCCTCCCAGTGTCGCCAACAGAGAACCTATCTCTGATAATACTAGATGATATATCCGCCTCATTCTCAGAGATAGATCGTGTAAGGCTTAGTTTTATTTCTGTCGAATAACTACTGAGTTGATGTGCTGCACAGAACCCTCCAGCACTGTCGTTTATCTCAATGATGAACCGACTACGGCAGACCATTAGTCGTATCACCACCGCGCGTGCATCAGCCAAGTACGTCTGTTCTTCAGTCAATCTAGAGTCCGGGAATAACATGTCCAAAGCCCCATTTCCGTAGCCTGTTTCGAGGCCTCGCTGTTTGAACGTCAAAATCATTTGGAAGGTGTAACAAGAGAGCTGTTCCAGTTGATAATTCAGTTTCGAGAGGTAGAAGTCCTTTCTGACCCGGCGGGAGAGAAGCGGACACGGAAACGCATTTCGACGTGGAATGGAGATGAGCATACGAGTACTGAGTACATAGAACGGCTGACCCCCGGCGGTGCCAAAGTTGAATATGAATTTCTTTGGGAATGATAAATTGGAGTGACGTGAGTGTGACCGCGATGCATCCCTTTGCCTCGTATGTCCTCCGAACATACTACAAGGCCACCGGCTGGAACGAGGACAACCTCTACGCCAACCTCACCCGCTCTTCAAATGGTACGAGTCTCTCCGCGTTTCTCTAATGATTTCCACCGCCTGAACCTCTCCAGCCATTCTCGATTTCACCGTCCCAAGGGGTCTTCACCTTTCGATATCCAAGTCCCCTAACCCGCTCTTCAAGACGACCTATTCGATGACAGCTATGCCATCTCTCAATGGATCCGTTGGATATATATTTACCTCTTGCGACTTGAATGTGATGACCTCTCGTACGGTGCCTTTCAAAGAAATGATCGAACGCTTTAGGGTCTACGACCAACCTCGCAGGCCGGAGAAAGCTAGCGAGCGCGTCGACCAAAGGGGTGCGCGTTGTTCCTATAACCTTTGAATGTCTGTAACATTTGGCCTTCAATCAGACTATCTCATGTATGGGCGATTCTACCTGCCGACCGGTAGACTTGATGCCCTATATTCCACCCGACTCTCCTCAACACTCCAGGCAATGGTGGCAGCCATATCCGACCCACCGTCAAACACACCTGCAGAATTACGGGGACGAAATACCGTTGCGAACAATATCATGATCAGTCTCCAACACGACGTAGGCAAATGGTGTACCGAATACAATTATAGTGCCGAGGATGGCATGTGGGGCATTCGTTTTCTACACAACTTTGGTAAGCTCGGCACACCCGCCGACATCTCCGAAGAAGCGCAACAATCTCAAGTCACAAACAAACGTGTCGACGAGGAGGATGCAGTTGAGGGTGGTTCTAGGGGCCGTCTGTCCGTCGGAGCTGAATTATACTTCAGCGCAAAGGAGAAAAGCGCCGGGGGTAAGGTCTACTGAATTCCTTCAGTCTATACTTATCACATCTTTTTCCTTAGTTTCAACTGGAGTACGATACACCACTCTTCCAGATGCTACTCCGCCATCGGCACAACTCCCTTCACCACCTTCACCTTCAGCGTCGCCTTCACCAATCCCGTTGACAACCTATCAAACACCGATTACAGCGACTTGTCTATTCAATCCCATGTTAGGACATGTATCGGCCGCCTATACCGCAAAAACATCGCGGGATCTTGCTTTCTCAACACGATTCGATTTCAACGTATATAGTTTCGAAAGCGAATGGACGATGGGCGCTGAATACTGGCTCCGGCGTAAACCTCCTCTCGATGAGGAGGAACAGCCGACTGAATCACCAATTTCCTATCATCCGGATGGTCAACAAGGAGTCCGGGGTGTGCTAAAGGCCAAGATGTCCACAAACAACGTAAGAAGGTCTTGTTTATTTCGTATTTGTCACTGATAGACATGACATACCACCGATAGGATGTCTCCCTCTTATGGGAAGGCCGTATACGAAATATGCTAGTAAGCTTGGGCCTTGTCTCAGATTTGTCCAGTAGGGCCAAGCCCATCAAGGCCATAGGCCTCGAACTATCTTATTTCAGCTCAGAGTAGTCTGTAGTCTCTGCATAGAAATATATACAAAAGATTGTTTCAAAGTCCATAAATACATCCGTCAAATAGATCAAAGCTAAGGCAATGTGGACAAGCGACATGAAGCAGACAATGGTAATCGGGTATCAAAGATTAGCAACAGAATTAACTAAGGGGTGTTGATTTTGCCGAAGGCACCGTAGTGCTACCGACGGCCTTGACCAAACGAGAGAGAGCGTCCCCAGTCAGTACCGGGCGTGAGTGAGAGTGTCGATTAGCGGTGGCGGGAGAAGAATAGTTGCGCGTATGATGTTTAGGGGACCCACCATGACTCAGGCGGGGTGAGCGAGGGCGAGAAGAATTGGGGTCGTTTTGGTTGAGCCGAGGAAAAGGCCGGCCGACGGTCTGAGCACGCATGTGATGAGGTGGTGGATGTCTGGGAAACCGACTACCGGGTGGAGCACCGGATTCAGTGGCGTTTTGAGGGGCGTAGATAGATGCTGCTAGACCGCCTCGTTCAGGCCTCGATTTTTCATCTGTTGCAGATGTATGCACAGACTCATTATTGTCGTGATGAGTGGATTTAGAATTGAGAGATGGAGATGGAGCGGAACGAGACGTCATGGGCTCATGGATCTCGGATGTGGCCTGAGGCTTTGGCGGTAAAGAAGAATGAATTGAGGGTTTTTGTATGTCACGATTATCCGTCGCTTCAGACGCGGGTGAAACTTCTTTGACAGTAGCAAGGGGACTGCTCTTGTCGGGCATAGCTGCTGTCAACCCAGAACTGAGCTCCGGCAAGGGTCTAAGCCCGTCGACGATGATGGGGGAGATGGCATGGGCTTTGGGATCGGGTAAGGTGGAAATGCCCCAATCGTTGAGGTCTGGCAAGCTGTCATCGTCATCGCCAGCCCAGTCGATGTGACTGCCAGGCGTCGAAGGACGATGGTCGGCCATGGCGGCTGCGCGAACCCTTTCAACTAGTGCATCAATATCTTTATTCATATCAACAGAGGTAGTGGGTGTGCGAGGCTGCTTTCGAACGAGGTGAGGAGGTCGGTCTTTGACTGGGGCAGTATGAGGGACGGGAGCAATGCGAGAGTGGTCTGAACGGGGAAGATGAACGTCGGGCGAGGGAGGTTTGATTTTGGGAATGTTATTTCCTCTCCCTGCACCGGAGCGCCTGCGACGATTTGAAGAGCGAGATGATGCTGGTGATGCTGGGGACTCTACGACGGGACTGGACTGAGTCGAGTTGGCTCTTGAGGAGAGCCCTGAAGAAGTTTTGGGCTTGTCTGTGGAGACAACAGATGAGGGTTTTTTTGGCAGAGGATTGTCATCGCGCGTGTTTCTGCTGCCTCGTCCGCCATTGCGAGTGCGGTTGGAGCGGCCTCGAGAGGAAGAATTGGGCGTGGACATTGGTGAGCGAGGCAAAACACGTTGTATTATTATTATTATTGTGATCATTGTTTATTATGAAATACATCTCAGATACTGGGGTTAGGGTTAGGACGGCGGACCAGCATAAAAAAAAGAGCCTGCCCAGCCAGAGTGGCCAAAGCAGGACAGGAAAATATTAGGACGGTGCATGAGCCGAAGCCCATACAAACCGCGAAGTCCCCCTGCGGACAAGGTCGCCGTGCTATGGAGGGCCTCCACAGCCCACAAACCCGGAGTCTTGAAGGGGCCTGTGCCATCAAGGTAAGTATGAGGTGCCCAGGTCTCAGCTCCCGGATTATATACGCACCTGCCCGTGCGCACGGACCACATCAGCCCACGCGTTGGCACGTGGTGGGTCTGGAATCATGTGCAGCTGGTTTTTTCGTCGTCGGGGCTTTGATGCGGACTCTGCGGGCGAGTGTCCTGGCGCGTTTCTCTGCCCGCGCATCCTCGACGCTCGCGTTCGACTCTACCTCGCAACTGGACTCTCTCCAACTCACCCGCATCCAGGATCTCCGCAGCGCGCTCTTCAAAGGAGGCGCTCCATCCCGCATTTGGGCCCACTACACTAATATCCTCAACTATTTCAACTACGACGTTCTCCCTCTCGAACTCCATCAACAGGTTCTGCGCCAATGTTCTCCCCCCGTCCGCAGTGTTCGCCTTTCCGATGCCAAACGTCTTGCCCAGGGCAAACGCCTCGAACACCGCCACCTCCATGAGGGCCGTTTTCAAGCCATAATTAGCAACATCCGGGCTCTAGGGTGTACACCGTCCTTGGACGATTATCACTTCATTTTGGAACACTTTGCTGCCGTGGGCTATCACGTTGGCTGTCATCAAGTGTACCAGGAAATCATCCACCTTGGCCTCACCCCCCAAACCAAAACATTTGGTCTCTGTCTCCAAGCAATTGCCCATCGACTCACCCTCCCCACCTTTGAAGTCTTCCGCATGCGCCTTGTTGCCCAGACCCGCAAAGCTCTCGATGACCTCATGTCCGACATGCGTAGATTCAATGTTCCTTTCACAACTGCCAACCTTGACCTCGCCCTTCGCATATTCAAAGAAACAGTCGACGAGGAAGGCCTCAATAAACTAGTCAAGTGGACCTATGGCATTGACCTAGACAACCCGGACTGTTCGCCTTTGGACCTTCTCGAGAATCAGACGACGTCTTCCCCGCAACCCTTTTCTACACATGCCCTCAACACCATCATCGATACCCTTGGTCGTTTCGGAGACATCTCCAAGGTCGTTCAAGCCTTTGAAGTCCTATCACAACCCCTTCCCCAAGCCAAGCAGTACCGCTTCTCCTCCTTTGACGATGAAGACGATTTTGGTGTCCCCGTTCACGTTCCCCCTCCTTCTAATCTTTCCCTACCATATGCTTTGCCTAACACAACAACATATTCCATGCTTCTCCGCCACATCAGTCGCGCACGTCATTCCACCCTGGCTAGACATTATCTAGTCCAAGCCTTCAAGCTAGATAGACAGTTGGCTTTCGATCTTTTCACTCAGATAGAAGAAGAAAAGCCGTTGGCACAACTCAAAGCTCCTCGCTTCTCGTTGACCCATGATATGGTCTTATCCGTACACGGTCTTGCTAACCGGTACAAAGATCTGGGCCTTATGCGCTGGCTCCTGAGCCAAATGCCCAAATTCTTGCGCAACAAACGCGTGGATCTGGAGTACTATACCGAGCTGCGAACCGCACTTGGCATCCCTCTACCTGATTCGCCATTAGACGAAGCAGAAGGCGTTATTTCGACCACAGGAGTATCATCATCACATTCCCATCAACCCAAGTCTCGCGAGGTACAACCGGACCCCTCTTCAGGCAACGTGCAGGATGTTGGTTCACCATTGGATGTCGACGTCAATGATCAGAAGCTACCCGAACCTTCACCGGAAGCAAAAATGTTCGATATCAATCTTCACATCAGCATCTTAACGCGTGAATTGGATAAGATGTTACTACTCGCGTCAAAAATGGATGAGGTATTCGGGCGCACAATGCAAAGGAGGAAGGAGCGGCTTGGCCGCCGCGTTTGGGAAAACCGAAGTATATATCTAACAGATGAAGATCGGCGACAAGTTGTGACTCGGGATCACTGGCAACAAGTTGTGAATTTCCAACCCCATCGTGAGCTCGTAAGACCTCAGCTCCCTGACCCTCGATGGCCATTTGGTCCTAGTAAAGATCCCCGCATGCAAGATCCTGTATTTGAGAAATCTAAGAAACCTCCGCTCTGTAGTCGACTTCTCGCAAAATATCGAGGTCTACCACCCTCGTAGCGATGGCAATCACTACATGTACGTTCTGCCTACATAGTGTGGACAATCCTGACGATGTGAAAAGTTAGCATAGAGGGACCTCTTGATGAGGAATGCAACAGTAACATTACTACATCCACAACTCTCACTGGCCACTTCCAGCTATTGTTGCAAATTCTCCAGTCCCTTGGTCTGTTCTCGAATCGCTTGTTCCATCCCATCCAACCAAATGTCAATATCTGCTGCACCCTGGACTAATACATTATGTTGAACCGCGTCTCGAGGGCGTTGCGTCCCAAGTCCCAAGTAACGAGAGAGGGCGAGAACTGGCAACCTTCGCAAAGCCCTACCTGACATGTTCTGACCCTGTTCATTTTTATCGGCAATTTGAACTTGTAAATCGACATTTTAACTCACCCGACATTGTGAGGCGAGTTTCATAATCCGTAGAGCGAGATATATTTGTTCTTCGTGTGGGTCATCGGGTTTTCTGGCATAGTCTTGCCCGGCCTTAGCGAGTACTTCGAACATTTGAGCTTGTTTCAGCGTAGGAATAATCTGGATGACATGCTTGAACCAGTTGCTTTTGGAGGAGTAGGAAAAGCTTACTGCTGGGACAACAATGCCTTTTGAAATAATTTCACATAAACACGATCTCAGAATCTCATATATCGCCTCTCTCGTCGGCAGATCAATGAATTGGATAATATCTGCGCGATCGATAAAAGCACTGTCTGTCAAGCAATGGATGTAAGTCGGGACAATGTTGAAGTATCAGGTTGATGTTTCTAACCAATAGCCTTGACAAGGTTACTTGTAGACATGATGAGAACATTTTTGCGATGCTTCAGTTTGTCAAGTTGAGTCAAAAGAGCATTGACAACCTAAGATCTATTGAGCAATGCTCTGTGATCGGGACATTTTGAACAAACCCTAAGCCCATCAGAAGGCTCAGTTCCGGCCATTGCGCCTGCACGAGCGGCTGTCAGTGATTCCACCTCGTCTATCGCATTATCAGCAGAGTTCTCAGAAGAAAGAAGGAAACAGTACCAATCAGGACAACAACGAAAGCATCCTCTTCTTCGATCAACTCGTTGATACTATTGAACAGACGCTGTACGAGCTTGCCAGACTCCGAAAACCATTTTGAAAAAAGGGAATGGGAGTTGATCTCGAGCAATCGTGCATGAGAATAGCTATACTGAAATTCAGTTGGTTGGAAAAAAAAAGGGAAAGTGGCGACATGCACCGGTGTGATAATCGAATTGAGAGTTTTTGAGCGAGAGCACGACAAAAAGAAGTCTTTCCTGTTCCAGGAGGTCCATAAAGTAGCACAACGCGGTTCCATGATACGAGATTGACTAAAGAAGTTGTGTCAACACAACGCCAAGATAAACTAAGAGACTTACAATCGACACTAGCATCACTCAGCAACAAGGTAGCATGAATATAGTCAAGCATTTTCAGCTTGATATCGTCCGCATATATCAAAGAATTCCAGAGTCCATCCCAGCTTTTATTTGGAAGCTCGCAAACGCTGGCAGTCATGGTATCGCCGTCATCTCTACCACCAGAATCGTTGGAAAATTCCTCAAATGAGTCGCCGTCAGCAGGCTGATATACGTGAACATGGAGGATAACTTCTTCCGTGGATAGAGACTGCTTGGGACAAGGAGCCTCGCATATATTGATGATTTCGACAGAGGAAGCAAGTTCTGGCAAATCCTGCCATCCCTCTGGTACTGAAGGAATACCAATTCTGTCGTGGGACATGACAAAGGTATGGACTAGGCTGCGAATTGTATCGAAGCGTGCTGACGCCTTGGCGTTTAGGCGAACTTCAACTAAGAGGAGAATGAGTATGGCGCGCAAATTTCTTTGAAGAAGTACTGACCGTGGATGGGCCACCTGGTAACATCGGTCTGCTGGGCGTCTGGCGGCATAATAATGGGGAGGAGGGCAAAGCGAGAACGCGTTCAATTTAGAGATATGCAGTCCACGTGACCGTTCCCAATCTTATCAAGATTTGAATTGTCATCTCGTCCAGCACAGCGACAATGGCGACTTGCGAAGCTGATATCCCAGCGGAAGGTCCCCCAGCTCCATCTACTGCAAGCTTACCTTACCCTCAGTCCGAGGGAACGACCGTTGCAATTGAATTTTGCGACAGAGTAAGCTCATTCCATAGCTGTCAAGGTGTAACCATCGCTCAGTAACAAACAAGTGTCGATGGTTAGCCTCGTGGTTTGATTGAGCTTCGGTGAAATTTGTAACCCTGTCATTCCAGGCTACATCGAGCAACATGGGTGCAAACCGAACTCTTCTTGTCCTTCCCTCCACCAGCGGTTGCCTCTATCTCGCTCTTTCCCCGAAATAGTGAGGACACTGCTGGGAGGTTTCGCGTCTGGGTCACGCACGATGGTGATCAGAAGCTTGTCTGGGACCGCAAGTCCGAGGGTGGTTTTCCGGAACTCAAAGTTCTTGTGGGTGCCAAGGAGATATCCATTTGCCTCTCTCCTGATATGTATTGCAGAAACAACGAATTCGAGACATAATTCAACCCGGTAGGTCGTTGGGTCACTCTGACAAGGTGTAAAAGGCACATACACATACTTATGTATTTTGTACTTGATCTCAATCAATGTATCCATCAAACGCTTTATATAATCGGCTGAGGATATTTCGTGACCCTAATCCTTCACAACCATTGACCTAGCCGCGCCCTTCATCTTCTCGCATCCTCTATGAGTGCAGAGAGTGATCTCGAAAGGCTTGTCAATCAATGCAGGAGCAACGGTGAGATTTGTTCTTAAAGCCCGCCTGCAAGCTGACTCGGAAACACACAAGATGTCGATGTCAAGGTTGATGCTCTCGCCAAACTGCAGACGCAGTTCGAGTCCGGCGTGGAAGTAATGGTGCTCTTTCCTCACAGCTTATACCAACTCACACGGATATTCTCTAGATTGACAGTCCCGATACTTTCATCAATGTCTTCAAGAACTGTCTCCGGAGCTCAAACCAGCATATGACGACCGCCGCCGTTTCTGCCCTACTTCCATTCCTTCCAATCATATTTCAAAATGGTAGGTGTGGGATGGTAGTTGATATGGGTCAATTCTCACTTTCGCGTCAGGTGTTGCAGATATCACAACACTTCGTTCAGTCCTCGTTACCCTGTTTCCTCTGGTCATCGACCGGCTCAGTGACAAGGACAGGGTACAAATTAAAGCACGCGAGTTTATATCGCGTCTTGGTGCTTACTCTTTCAAGTCTGGATCATCAGGACTCGCCCCTACGCGATCTAGGGATGGGAAAGGACCAGAGACACCAAATATGGTATTCGAGAGGCTTTTGAAGGAGCTGGGCCTAGCAAGCAAGGTGTGGAAAATAAGGGAACAGGTATGAGCAGTTTTCCGATGCGCGAAATCATTCACCTATTTCTCTTAAGTCGATTCTGGTCCTTGTTTCCATCCGAAAAACTCAATACCAATTTCCTATCCGACCTTACCTGTCCTTGTTGGTCGACTGTTTGGAAGATACTGATGCACATGTTCGCGATTGTGCACGTAGCTCGGTCGTGGAGCTCTTTACAGGCCCGGGAGTCTCAGATGCAGCACGGGCCGACCTGAAGAAGGAAATGACCAAAAAAGGGGTTCGGAAAACAATTTTGGATAGTGTGCTTTCCAAAGTTTTAGCAGCTTCATCAACCGACAGCGCTCCCCCTAGTCGCGAAGGGTCCGAGAACGGCGATGCCAAGAAGGAATATGTTCCTCCTAGCTTGATGTTGCAAGGAAAACGTCCCAGAACTAACAGTCAATCGAGAACTTTCACTCCTATGGCTACTCTTCCTCGGACGACTAGCTACAGTGGTTCCATCAAGGACTCATCCCGGCCGCAAAGTCGTGCGGGTGCAACCACACCCCCTACTACCGTTCTCTCCCCGTTGAATGATAATGCTGAAGTTCAAATTGTTTTTGTGAGTAAAGTATTGACGGCTTTCAACTCATGTACATGTATGCTCAAGCCATGCAGGTTGCCTCCGGTCGTGACCTTGAAAATGAGTTCGTATCCATGGCCAAGCCCTTCGAAGTATGTCTTCTTTAAAAATAAACATATATTGTTCTCAAATCTCGTCTCTCCTCTAGGGTAAAGAAACAGAACACAATTGGGCTGCGCGTGAGCAATCCATTCTACGGGTTCGCGGCATGCTTAAGGGCGATGTTCATCAGCGATTCCCTGATGTTTTCATGGCATCATTGAAGGATGGGTTCTTTCAATGGACTCTGAAAACGGTTAGTACATCTCGAGCTATCGTACGGGAAATCTATTAAAATCAATCCAGCTTGCCAGCCTGCGCACGACCGTGGCAACGAACACTTGCCAACTCTATTCTGAGTTGGCAGTTAATCTCGGATCAAGCTTGGATCCGTTTTGTGACTTCCTGCTGTCCCACCTCCTGAAAATGAGTAGTCTCACCAAAAAGATAACAGCGCAGCAGTCTCAAGCCTCGGTCACAACCCTCCTAACATACACTTCTGCCCAACCAAGAGTCGTGATTCCGCTTTTATGGGCCACTCTGCAGGAAAAGACTGTTCAATCTCGTGCTTTTGTGATGGGTCATATCAAAACTTATTTAGAAGTCCATGGGCACCGCGCCAAGAACGCCATTGAAGGCTCAGGAAATCTTGAAGTACTTGACAAGTGTATGCGTAAGGCAATCTCAGATGTTAATCCCTCCGTGCGCGAGACAGCTCGTAAAATATTCTGGACTTTTGACGACTTTTGGCCGGAAAATGGTAGCGCTATTCTAGAATCGCTGGATGCAACGGCCAGAAAACAACTGGAAAAAGCTTGTCCAAATCCTGGTCGACAAAACACGCTCCCTCCCACCACTCCGTCAGTCCCTAAAAAAGGCAGCATAGCGGCGGCCATCGCTGCCAGTCGCGCTAAAGCTAAGGCCATTGCCACCGCACCTCCCACCTTGCGACATCAAGCGACTTCTACATCCCACGGACTTCCAAGCCAGCGTCGCTCGGGATCACCAAGATCCCCCAGTACATCCCCCAGGAACTCGTATGCTCGCCCCTCTTCTCCTCTATCTCCGCCCCACTCCCGAGGCTTGCCCGCTAGAACTGTGCCTGCTCCTGTTCCTCAGCTCCGTGCGCGAACACCGTCTTTCGGGTCTGGACAAAATTCACCACCATCCGTGCCTGAAACTGTGAGGCGAGGCAGTTCTGGTAGTTCTCCCGCTCGTGGTTCAACGCTTCGAAAGACCATGCGCACAGTATCGTCTGCGTCACTACCTGCGTCTCCACCTCAAGTCTTTTCATCGTCACGCACTACTAGCACCCTATCTCGCAATACTCCTGTACCGCTTCCTCCCCCCAGAGCGTCTACACTTCTTCCGCAGATGGGTAGCGGTTGGGACGAATCCCTTCTTCTCGCCCAGAGTGTACCCATACCCCTTGATGATGAGTCGGAGGATGATGACAACCTGATGTCGTTTTCCGCACCTTTCCACACTTTTACTCAAAACAAGAAGGACCCCCTCACCCCCCCTGACTCCCAGTCGCTCAAGTCAGCTGATTCCAAGCCAACATTTTCTGTATCCAATGCGCTTTCTTCGGGCTCGATAGCTAACGTTAATAATCAGCCTGTTGTTGAGGATGCTCTGAAGGCTCGTGCGGAACAGGCTGAAAGTGCAGCAGAGAGGCTGTTAGAATTAGTTGAACCCGAGGCAGAGGGCGCACCGCATCCGACTCTCCCTCCGTCCTTGTTGGTTGGCAAGCAGAGCAAGCCCGCACCGAATCATCCTCCGGTGACTCCTGAAAACCGAGCTTCCGTTATTCTCAAACAAGCTGCTATGTTTGAAGATAGCCCGGCTTATTCGGGCAAGGCCTCGTTGATGGACGTGCTGCAGGAAAGCAAGCAAGAGGGATGGTGGGCCAAGCGTCGATCGGGTATGTCGTTTACCTGCCACTGCGTCTAGTCAGCTGACGTTGGTTAGGTATTTTGCTTAGGCATTCCATTCGACTAGATAATCCAATTGGGATGATTGAACAGTGTATTACAACGCTCTCGTCTGGCACTGTGATCAGTGAGACTTTTTACAATGTCGCCTGCGTTTCTCTTCAGAATCCTGTCATCCTTTCTCCCCCAACAAGTCCTGGAAGCGATTCTGTTATGAGTCCATCACCGTTTGATTCTTCGCGTTCGATGCCGTCGTTGCATTTGGATCTATGGGACAAGGACAAGAATTTTAACAAGTTGTATAGAGCAATGATGGAGCAGTTGACGCCTGAAAAAGTTTGTGCTCCTCGCTTTTCGATCATCAGCGCTCTCTAATATAAATAACCATCAGGATGCTGAAACTCTCGAGGCTGGCCTTGTCGCAGTCTGTGCTTTTATAGAAAATCAACTACCGCATCTAGATGGTAAAGAAGCAGAACTGTTTGCTACGCTCTTGCGGGTTCGCTACTGCAATCAAGTCAACGTGGGTCCTTTTTATTTACATCTGTAAAACTCATCTAGACTAACAAGTTGGCAGGTTCTGGAAGCGACTAATGCTACGCGAGACATGCTGACCTCCAAACTGGAGCCTGTTTACGGGTTGACGACGATGCATGCGAGCCTCAAAGACTTCTATGAATCGAAAGTACCATCAATGGCAGACGAAGAAACTAAAGCAGCAGCCCATGCATTTGGATTGATTGCACTTGGTAAATTTATTCTCCGGCTTCCTGCTGAAGTTGCAGAGGAAGAACTTCCACGGTTGAAAGGAACTCTTATTTCGGTACGTTTCCTTTAACTCGACTTTCATATGCTAAGGCTGATGATGTCAAAGTCTCTGAATGATAAATCATCTCTCATCATCCGTGAATCCGCTGCAGCGTCGATCATTGCTGCCCAACTTGTTCTACGCGATGAGACGCATCTATTCGCGCTTCTCGACGGGTTGGCGGATGACAAGAAAAACCTGTTGACGTATCTATTCGACAAGCATGGTGCGCGCGGAATGACGGCGTCGAATAGGAAAACCGGACTGCATAAACTGGAGAAAGAAATACGGCGCCTGGATACGCGCACGAGTACACCTTCGAGGACGCCTCGAACTTGAATACGATTTATTGTTTGTTTGTGATACCCGATATGAAATGATAATTAGCTATCTAAATGGATTGACTTTGAATTGTTTTGTATGCACATGCGGATCAGAAAATACGGTAGCGACGAGCCAGGT
Organism: Agaricus bisporus var. bisporus H97; assembly: GCF_000300575.1. Lineage (NCBI taxonomy): Eukaryota > Fungi > Basidiomycota > Agaricomycetes > Agaricales > Agaricaceae > Agaricus > Agaricus bisporus. The sequence continues at coordinate 472,336 of NW_006267367.1, forward strand.
AGTACCCGACGCCTGCCAGTAGGCCACCGACGTGACCAACAGAATCGGTTGTGCCACCCTGCAAAACGAGTGATGATGAGGGACAGCGGTAGAGGATGCACGCAAGGTAACACTCACACTATCTTTGAGGGAATTGTAGGCATCCCATGTAAAGATACCGGATACGACGAGCCATGCCGGGACGGGTACGATTCCATATAGCTGGAATGTCAATCGCGGGGCAAAACAAGCGATTGCAGCAATGACAGAGTAAACAGCACCTGAAAATGAGTTTGTGAATACGGTTACACGTCGTAGGAAGTTTTGGGGTAGATTCACCACTGGCACCATGTGCAGGCCTATCACGGTGCCTGACATAATGGGAGTAGGCCATACTTGTAAGGGAAGAGACAATACCACCTGGATAAAGGTGTGAAGCCGACTAGAGGAGACATGAGCTGAACGTACCTCCGAGATAGAGGAAAAGAAATTGACGGCTGCCAATACCTCGAAGGAGATGGTCGCCCATGAAATAAAAGGTGAACATATTGAAGAATATGTGGCCGACATCTTGGTGTGAAAAGGCGCTTGAGATGACTGTCCAACTAGAAAGGATACATCAGTGAATCGGGGGAGCCGAGAGAGGGAGGGCCGGACAGTCTTCCATCTTTGAGGTTGTTGACGCTGTTGGTAAAGTTTTGATTCATCCAGACGAGTGCCGAAGAATCTTTCTCCATTTGCTAGAAGCGGAAAAGAGTGAGTAAGAAAATGAGAAAGATAAATGGCGCGTACTGCACGACCACGGGCGGCCTGCCACAGGCAGAAGACGGCGCCATTGGCACCAATTATGCCCCAAAAGACATAATTGTGAGGGATGTTGTCGAGAAAACCCAGAAGACTACGGCCGCGTGGTTGGGGAGGATGGTAGCGGAGGGTGTGTCTGGACGAGGAGAAAAAGGAGCGGGAAAGCGTCGGAGGTGGCCTGGTAAAGAGGCCGGGACGGAGGAGAGGGCGGAAGAAGGCCATGTGTTTGTTTGCAGCTGTTGACGCGCAGCGACCAAGGCCGGTCACTGCGGAACGACTGCCTCGCTCAGCAACAACATGTCCCACCACCTCTTCATTCTCTCGCCGGCAGACTCGCCGATCTACTCGCTCACACACCATTCTACCCGGGCAGCAGCTAGTACTGTCTCCCCGCTGGCATCGAATCTCCCGACCTGGTCCACCTCGGCGTTTGCTGGGACACTGACTGCACTGTCTGGCGCATCGAGTGTCGCGCAGCACACGCCGAGCGGGCCGGTCAAGATGGGCGGAGGCCAGGACCGCCACGTGATTCAGATGATTGCAAATGCAAGCCTGGACGCGATCGAGGACGTCATGCGAAAGGAAAATGCCATGTGCGTCTGCCCTCTAGGACTTACCGCAGAGGACTGATGTGAAGCTAGGTATCTGCGTGCGGTCGACAAGTTTAATGAGTGGACCGTGTCCGCGTTTGTGACGCCCGGAAGTACGCGAGAGGATAGATACCACTTCAGACGCTAATGATCATGGGAACAGATGTGAAATTCGTGTTGTTGCACGAGGCGAAGAACGACGAGGGGATCCGAGCGTTTTTCATGGAGGTATGGGAGATGTATGTCAAGGTGGGTTGGATACGAACAGATGGCGATGAAGGCTGATGGTGTGCAGGCTCAGTTGAATCCGTTTCACGGCCTGATTTCGAGTTCGGTGTTTGATGGGCGAATCCGCGCCAGTGCCAAAAAGCATCTGTGACTGTGACAGGCTGTGTAGTGACTGTGACGAGGTGGCTGTCTCTTCTTTGCTCCTCCTCCCAGCGCCGTGGGTGGCCTCTTCTCTCTTTCTATCTCTCGCTATTCTCCAAAAAATATACGCTTTCTCTTTCTTTCTTCTTTGTCAGTACTCTCCTCTTTCTTTCTTTCTCTCTTCCTCACTGTCGCGCACCCCCGCTCATCCCTCCCCAGCGCCTCTTCTTGTTCAGTAATCCCCTTTTCTCCAGCTATCTATCTACCTTCATGTCAAACAATCATCGTGCCTCCCTCCTCAATGGCCTTCGAACGGGCGGCGTGCGCTCTGTCTCCACCAACTTCCCTCACTCTGCCGCCCCTGGCGCTGCCACATTCAACCTTTCTCGCTTCCCTCCCCACCCAGAGGATGAAGGTGACCAATTTCTGGACATTCCCCAACATTTCAACAATAGAAACATTCCCATGACTTCTGCCGTCGACGGCAATAATCACTTTAATCTTCAACAGGCCCATTACCCCATCAATCAGAACAACTTTTCCTTCAGCCCCGCCTTCCCTCAAGTCTCCTCCCCCGCCCCCCACAATCAAGCCATGTCAATGCAAATGCTCCAGCTCGAGATGATGAGGATCCAGGTAAGCTTCCCTGCCTGCTATCCTATCTTCCTTACCTCATCATCTCCTTATAGGCGCAGACCATCCAGAACCAGCAATATCAGGCAGAATTGATCGCCCAGGCTCAATATCAAAAGCAGGTCCAACTTCAGAATGCTCAAAATGCTGCCCGACGCCAACAGTTCAATTACAATCCTCCTGCTACTACGGGCCCGACCAATCTTACTTTCGGTCCCCGAGCTACTCCACCTAACAACCAAGGTCGCAGAGGTAATCAAGCTGATCATCTGCGCGCCCAACTTGGCTTGGGTCCTGCTCCCAGCGTTGCTGATGATCAACCTCCCATGACCGCCGCTTTGGGTGGACGTTTTGGTAGCCGTTCTGTCACTGTCAACGGTTCCAATCAGTCCCCAGCTCGCTACGCCAGTGGCGAGTACGATATTGCTCCCCCCGCGACCCCGGGTTCTACCACTGTCATTAGTGGTGGGATTTCCTTGGGCAGTCCCGCCTCGAACAATGTTCATCCTCCTTCCAAGTCTGATTCTGTCTCTTCTTGGAGGCGCGGCGGCTCTAATAACTCGGTCATCAATGGAAATCGTGCTGTTTCGTCCCCTATTGTGAAGATCACTCCAGCTCCTGACAATGAATCCGAATCTCCCGTTGGAAATTCAGGTTCCAGGTTCCGCCCTCACCCTCTACGCTTCAACCCTGTAGTTTCCCAACCTTTACCCGCCGTCACTATTGTTGATACAGATGAGGATGTTGATGCTGACTCGTCTTGTTCCTCTGACAAGACTCACTCCTCACCAACTACCCCTCGATCCTCCGCTTCGTCCAACGAGATGCCTCTTTCGCCGCGCGAGGAGGCCTCTAAGAAATTGTTTGAGGGACTCGGCATTAGTCGCCCCATCACTGGCTCTCCCGAGCACCAGCAGTACCCCACCGTGTCCGTTGTCAACCACAGGATGGCTAGTCAACCCAGCAGGCAGCCTCGAGGGCCGCCGTCGGGTGCTGATGAGCTCGGACCCAGGAATTTTGCTGCTCGTATCCGTCGCAAGGCCATCGGTGGCCTGATAGATGCGCGTGAAAGACGTGAAGTTATTGACGCATTCTGATTCACCCCTAATTATGAGAGTACGGACTTGAAGAAGAAAAGTTGATTATTAATCCGCTCTCCTCTCTGTGAATCTCCCATTGGCTGCTCAAATAGCTGGATTCTTTTCTTTATTATTCCATCCTTCTTTTATGAGTATCTTCTGTATAAAGAAAAAGTACAAGAAAAGGGTTTTTTTGATCGTGTTCTTTCTGTGTCTGGTCGATCTTCCATTTTGACTAGGACACCCCTCCATTCTTTTACAAGCGCCTCCCTCCGATTCTGTAATTAAATTGTTCCATAGCTTCTCGACTGTTTCGATACCAGTACTCATTCCAGCCGCGTGATGCGGTTGGTTTCCCAAATAATTACCCGCTCAAGGTGTTTGCAGTGAAGCCATGCATAGATCGATATGAACCATAGGCAAATACGAAAGAACAGACAAGAAAGTAGCTACTTGCAGCGCTGACCCACGATCGACTTCCCGTGTTCCTGAAAGGAGGTCTATCAAATATATCGCACTAAATGACGAAATTTTCGCTTACCTGCCACTCTTCTTTACTGATCCATAACTGATGGAAGGTACCCAGGCTCGCCAAGATACTGCCTCCGAGCCAGCCTCCATACCTCCGTTCAATGGGATTACCAGGTGCATGTATCTTGGCCTATGATACAGAGTCAGTCATACGATTGGCAATATATAAAATTCCGTTTGACATACGTGAGGAAATGTTCTTGTAAGCTCATTGCTCAGACGATCAGCGAATCCTGCAAATTGACTCCCGCCTCCAGTTAGCACTACATTGCCCATGAGGACTTGACGTAGCTCTGCATCACAAGCGCGAAGCGACTCGGTGATTAGAGCAGGAATGTTTTTTGGTAAATTCGGATTCGACGCCTAGGAAAAAACACAGCTTTCAGCCGAGGTAAACTTGGGGATTAGAAAAATGGGCGCATACGACGAGCGCTGGCGAATGCCAGAAGAACTGTTCTCCTACTTGGTACCGTTCCATACCAAAGTAGGTATTAAAGCCCGTTGGAAACTCGTATAACTTCGGAGGGCGAGACTGAGCAGCACTATTTGCATCACCAGCCGGTAAGTATGATATATCTCCATCGCGTGTTACTGGAATACCTACGCGTCGTTCCATCCTTGGTCCAGAACAGCAGCGCAATGTTGAATCCACTCATCTATCTCGCGTTCTTCGGCCCACGACTGCCAAGTTTCCGTTGTTTTTGGAATCCGATCCTGACGTGCGGTAAATTGAACAGGCATATTTGGTTCGATGGCCTAAACCATGGAGTATGGGTCAAGAATGGAATACACTTTTAGTAGGTGGTCACCCTACATTTTTTGAATCAATCATTTGTTGAGGAAGGAGGGCAATGCCTGATCGACTGGGTGTAGGAGTGACGAGAATATGGCGAGCGTGGGCGCGCACGAGTTTTGGGAGACTAGAATAAACGAGACCTTAAGAGTGTCAGGCGACTCTCAGTATTGCTTATAGTAAACCCACCCTTGCGTAACACAAATCCATCTACAACGGGCGTTACACTAGCCATTGCCTGACCAACATCAACCACAAATGCTGTCCCTTTCCCAGCTGCAAAACTGAACCCTCGGTTAACCCAAATTTTGTAAAAGAAAAGCGCGTATATATATTCAAACCAGACTCACGCGTTCAAGACACCAGTATTTGCGATATAAAACGCAGGAACTTGGAATTCTTCAAACATGATCTCTGCCATACGTTCTCGGTTAGCAGGTGTGTTCCAGGTTGGTTCGGTAACAAGGATTGGGTGTTCGGCAGGATTACAACGCATGACATCCGAGATGGCATGGTCAACGAGAGGTTTTATCGGACTGAAGTCATTTACTACGCAATTCAAGATTAATACGCACAACCAAAGATAGTTGTTGCATAACATCGACTCACTAAGACCGTCGACGATAGGATTGGCTACTTCCATACCCTCCCTCCATATCGAAGGCCCCGACTGGCCAATATATAGTTTCGCAAATTTTGATTTACTAGACTCTGCATTATTTTCACCAGTATCCCCCATAACAACATCGGCATCGGGATTGGTGGACATGTAGCCATAGTGAGTTGGGATGATGGCTCTTGGCGTATCGTCCCCTGCATAACCCGCGCGAACCGATGAAGTTCCAATGTCGACTACAAGTGCCGATACTTCGTCTATGCAAAGGGTCAAGAAATGGTGGGACGATGATAGACACGAAATTTACCTCCTCCATAATTGACCATCTTGAGCTCACGAAATAAAAAGCGTTGAATGCATTGATACAGCAATTCAGACTTGTTTACTCATGTTATCTTCGGACGGCATAGCTTCAGGTCAAGTGTGTCCTCGCTCACAAGTTTCAATAGAAGTGGATAATTTGAAGAACAATGAAATAATAGCGAGGAACACCAACTACTACGTAAACTAGGGCGGGCGCAAGATTGTCCCAAATAGACGAATATGTAGCAGACCTACTCCTGTTTAGATCTTCATGGTATGTCAGCACTTCGTACGACGAAACAGTAGGATAGTTTTACTCACATATTGTGAGAGCCAGCGGAAACCTAGGTATCACAAGTCAGGGTTTGAAAGACGTTGAACTGATGATAGCCACATACCTTCACCATACCCTTGTCTCTGCACAACGGAACACATAAATATCTCAATGGGCCGGATGTCGCTTAGAGGGACCTTTCCCTAATTACACATTGTTAAGTTCCGAATGCATGACTGCAGAAAATTAAATGAGTAAGAACCTTGCCGGTGGTCTGGTACAGTCCCAGATGATGCCTCAACTCTTCCTCGCTGACTGCACCAGGGGCATCAATCTTGTTTCCGAGAACCAAGAAGGGGACTTTTGAAAGCTCTTCAATAGAGAGCAATGCATCAAGTTCAGCCTTGCTCTCGGAGAAACGCTCAAAGTCAGCACTGTCCACCATAAAGATGATGCCATCGACTTCGGGGAAGTAATCCCTCCAGAGGCGACGAGCTACAAACGCGGGGGAAACGAGTAAGAACACTTTACACAAAAAGACATAAACGGTCTGGACACACCCTGCTGATGACCACCCAGGTCATACGTGGTGAATTTCACGTTTCCAATGGCAAGTTCTTCAGAAGCTACGTGAATACAGTGAATGAGTTGCATTGTTGAGAGGGGTGGTCATTCCAAAAAAGCATACTCGGGTGAAGGGTTGGCTGCAGAGTAGCGAGGCGGTCATTCTTTAACATGTGTAACAGTGTCTAAAAAAAACCAGGTCAGTCTCCGCCGTTGCTTGCAGCAATAGCATACGTACAGTTTTCCCGGCGTTATCTAAACCGAGGAAAAGAATTTTAGCATTCTTGTGGAGGAGACCTAAGTATTTTAGAGCACGAGGCACACGGTCAAAAGTCATTCATTGAGGTTATCTTCACAACAACTCACCAAGGGAAGAGAGGACGTCCCAGAACCAATTGAGGATGAACATGGTAGGAGCGAGGCTGGACCAAGACTGGGCAACAGGAAATCGAGGACGTGGAACAGGAAACAGGAGGGCCAGCCAGCCATTAGCTCACCGTCACCCTCGACACGTCACACATCACGCGAAACTCGTCACGAAATTCAAGCTGCACCGGAAGCGCCTAGCAATCCTCCTCAGTAATACCAACGGAGAGCTGCATTTGACTCGTCCCCATTGATATGAATTTGAGAACAGCCGCATAGAAATCCTCGAGTTACAAATTCGAGGAATGGGCTCAGTCCCAGTTGATTGTTTGTCTGTATTAGTCAACAACTTCAGATCACCTTCGAATAACTTTTTCAGTCTTCAGTGCTGAAAAAACCCTCGACAACCAGTCATGCCTCCTGATGGCTTGAAAAATAGTAGAAAACGAAAGCAGGTGGACGAAGACACATATACCCCTCAGAACACAGTCCAACTTGAAATGCTCACCGACGAAGAAGATACCGGGCCAGTCAGTTCGGATGACGATGAAACGGAAGAATTCCCGGAAATTGACCCTGGAAGCGACTCAGAGGAAGAGAGCGACCAGGAAGAAATTGAAGATGACGACGAACTGCAGTCAGACGATGATTCAGATGAATTGGACTCAGATGCATCTCTTCGAATTTTTCCAAAAGCCAAAACAGAGATTTCAGATATTACTGGCAAACCAAAACGCGTGTATCCGGAAATCGAAGCAGATTACGACTCTGATTCTTCGACGGAAGATGTACGCCCTTTTGTCACTGGTGATTATATGCTGAGAATGAAAAAATACATAGGCACCAAATCGCGTCGGTAATATTCCGATGCACTGGTACGATGACTTGCCACATATCGGTTACGATATTAATGGCAAGAAGGTACTCAGACCGGCTCGCGGCGATGAACTGGACAAGTTCCTTGCAACTGTGGATGACCCAGATGCATGGTATGGCTTCCTGCTCTCTCCCTCTCCGCCTTGACTAATTTTCAATCAGGATGTCCGCCTTTGATAAAAATCTTCAAATGGATAAGCCTTTAACAAATGAAGAACTAGATCTTATTCGGCGACTTTATAAAGGCGAAAATCCGGATATTGGTTATGACCCATACGAGCCCATGGTTGAATGGTTCACAGGAAAAGGAAAGGAAGAGATAATGCCGCTATCTGCTGCACCAGAACCCAAACGTCGTTGGATCCCAAGTAAATGGGAAAAACAAAAGGTCAGCCTATTGCTTCCCTGCGTTTTTTCGTCCTCCCTCCTGAATTACATGCTAGGTTATGAAAATTGTACGCGCTATCCGGCAAGGGCGCATTGTCCCCAATAAACCAAAGTCGACCAACAAAATGGAGTTTTTCTCTATCTGGTCGGACCAGCCCTCAGCGCTTCAACAACCACCTGCCCCCGCTCCCAAAGTCCGTTTACCCACCAATTCAGAGTCCTATAATTCGCCTGAGGAATATCTGCCGACAACAGAAGAGCAAGAAGAATGGAAGCAAAAAGATCGAGAAGATCGTGAACGCGACTACCTCCCGCAGAAGTATCCATCGCTCCGACTTGTTCCAGCATACGATCGTTTTATTCAAGAACGATTCCATCGTCAGCTGGATCTGTATCTCGCGCCCCGTGTGCAGCGAGTCAAGCTGAATATGGATCCAAAATCATTGATTCCCAAGTTACCGAGTCCAAGCACGCTCAGGCCGTTCCCAAATTATAAGAGCCTAAGTTTCGCGCACACGAAAGGCCGAGCTCGTTGCTTGTCTGTCAGTCCCGATGGTGCCTGGGTAGCAAGTGGTGATGAGGGAGGCGTTGTCAGTCTTTGGGAGGTTAATGTAGGGCGGGAAACAAAACGATGGCAATTCAAGAACAAAGTCAGTTCCATCGAATGGTGCCCCAGAATGGATGTCAGCTATCTTATCATTGGAGTGTGAGTTCATCAACCAGCTTGAAATATGCTTCCTACTTCACAGCTCATACTTTCTTAAGTGAGGAGGAACTGCATTTTCTCATTCCTCCAAATTTGCCCGACGATATCTACTCTCGCACGAAGTCACTTCTATCTCCATCAACGCTACCTGCCCAGCCATCACCTTCACCACTTACATGGGAATCAATATCATTGGATGGTCAATCTATTGATAAGCCTATTTTATCCATTCGCCTACCCTCGTCATCTGGCACTCCAACCCATATTGCCTGGCATCGTAGAGGTGATTATGTCGCGACCGTATGTAAGTGCATGACATATTCAGCATCTCAGAAGCCGTCATTCAATAATCTTACAGCCACGGGTGGTCCTCAGAATAATGTCTGGATACACCAGATGTCCCGCAGACACTCCCAAGCCCCTTTCAAAAAAGTCAAAGGGTCAGTGCAGGTTGTCCTTTTTCATCCCACGAAACCCCATTTTTTCGTTGCTGTGAGTCCCACTTCTATCTCGTACTCAATTAGTACTCAATGAATGGATCAGACTCAGCAATACATCCGTATCTACAATCTATCAGAGCAGCAGCTACTCAAAACCTTAAACCCTGGTATGAAATGGATATCGTCCATGGATATTCATCCTTCCGGCGATCACTTAATCGTCGGAGGATATGATCGAAAATTATGCTGGTTTGACCTGGAGCTTAGTGACAAACCGTATAAGAGCCTGAGGTGAGCTATTTTGAGTCAATCTGATTGCAACAAAAAAAAACGAACGTAAATCCTAGGTATCATACTCGTGCTATCCGTTCTGTTTGTTATCACCCGACATATCCGCTATTCGCATCCTCATCAGATGATGGATCGATTCAAGTATTCCATGCACGGGTCTATAATGACCTTCTCACTGATGCTCTTATCGTACCATTGAAGATTCTACGCGGCCATCAAGTTCAGGAAGGTTTGGGTGTGCTACAAATAAAATGGTGTACACGACAACCATGGCTTCTGAGCAGCGGCGCTGATGGACAAGTAGCTCTTTGGTGTAGTTGATGTTGTTCGTCCTTCATTCTCGGACTACATGTACTTGTCTATTTTCATACTGTATGCTTCCCTACCGGCGGTCCAGTATGAGACCCACCAATCCGTGACGACGTGGAAAGGCAACGTTTCGACTCGCATTTCTAATTCCCAAAAGTCGTGAGCGTCCCATTGTGGATCAGATTTATTGAACGTTAACGCCACAGTGGATATACGCCCTTTGAGCGGTAAATTTAGTGCACTTTATGTATTTCATCTTCATGGTGCAACTCTTTTCCCTTGCCTTTATAAGTATGTAGTTCTTTCAATTTTTTCTTTCTTCTATGAACCATATGATCTTAATAAAGATATTTTTATCCAGACTTAGGTAAACATCAGCCATTATTGGCCCTCTCCTTTCCCATTCACGACAGGCTTCATCATGATTACCGAGTCACATGTGGCACGTCTTTCATCTCAAATCATCACTCAACGTCAAAGAACAATGATTTATGAAACGAAAGCGGACATTAACTCACTAGCCAAGTACAAATCAAGGAAACTATCATCAGACCGTGATAGTCAAGATAATAATGGAATATCCGAACGGAGCTAAGTAACAAAAATGGTGCACTTCATGAAACCTTGTTCGCCTGGCCTTTCTCCACTGGGCGCTAGGAAGCTTTAAAAATTGGAGTTTGATCGAATTCATGTTTCCTTTGTCCCGTACAAAGACCTCGAAAGTGACCCCAAATAACGCAACGCGCTGTACGGTACTCCCCCGTTGACGATTACCATGGTAAACTGGTCGGATCCAAAGGAAATAGCGAGGGACGCAGGTAGGCTTCAACTGCAATGATGAAAAGACTTGACCGCCCATGTGTTGGTAGCTGTTTTTGAGAAACTACTTTTTGCGCTCTTGGGTGTTTACCTATGGGAACTCACTCTGCACTTTGACTTTGAGTGGTCGTTCATCGCCAGGCGCCGCGCCTTCCGTTGGCCTTTGGTGAGTTTTTTGTTTCTTTCCCTGAACACTGAGTACTGACTGAGTTTTGATCATAGAGTTTGTAGCTCTACTTACTTGAATGCCCGTCCCCTAATTTCTCCCTAGTATTTTTCTTCTTCTGTCGCTACTGCATGCTCCTTTCATTCACTGGACTGTGAGTTCGAGAGGAGCAACTCTGTTCATCTCATTTCTGACCTTCTAACGCCTACAGTATAATATCTTTGACGGTAACAACCGAAGTAAGTTATTGATCTTCTTTGCCACAACCCCGTCAAGTAATTTGGTGAGCGTATAGATTAATTGTCGAGTACGTGCAACAATTCTAGTCAAGGAGCTATGTCGCTGAAAAACATTCCTTTAGGCCCTTTACACATTCAACTCCGTAGGTTTATTGATACTCTGTCGTAACGAAAATCTCAATCGTCGTTCTGCAGTGGGCGGGGAATATGACCATCTTGTGTGCTTCTACCTCACTAATGTTGAGAACGTGAGTGAATTCATTGATCATTGAGTGATTAACTCACTTACGCCACACGTCATTTAAGCATTGCACTTTGGAATCGTAAGAAAATCATTATCGCAACGCTCACTGTCCTCTGTTTGGCGCATTGGGGTCTCCTTTACCGGACTATGTTCATTGTGGTCGCCGAGTGGGATCACAAGCTGGGCATATGTACGGTCACCCAAACGAGCCCACGCCTTCTCAATACCACCTTCTTTTTCAGTAAGTACTGTTTGTTCCTGCAACCTACAATTTGACGATGCGAAAACCTTTCTAGCGATGGCCTTTGATTTCATCATCCTCGTCTTCAGCGCTGTCGCTCTATTAGGTCGCCATACTGCACGAACAGACCTTTGGAAACTTCTTTTCCACGACGGACTCGTTTATTTTCTAATTTCGTTTTCTATGAATTGTATTCCAGCGGTAAGCTTTCATTCACGGGGTCTGGGTCCACAGAAGACTTATCTCATCCAGGTCCTCAATATCCTTGATCTGAACAGTGGGTCATCTATTGCCCACCTTTGTAAGATCAATACTGACTCGGTCGATGACACCTTCAGCGCCCATGAACGTGTACGTCTTCTCACGCTAATCTAAAGTTTTCCATCACTGAACTTATTCGCATTAGGATTGCCACGGTAAGACGTTTTCTTCCGATCCGTTCGCTCTGATGTGTGCGGAGCTGACTGTATTTTCCCTATCAATATTTGACAGGTCCCTGCTGCAATGATAACGTGAGTTCGAACTAATTTTTGGCGGAGATTGCACTCACAGAACTCAAACGTACTAGCTCAATCGCGGCTTGCCGTGCAGTGATTCGTCTTATGGAGTTCAGCGCAACGGAAACCTATGTCCATGAAATGAGTAAGGTTGGTGCCAAAAAGGGCACTAAGCCAAGTATCGTCCCTCGTTGGTCAAGGAGAGAGAAAGGAATGAGTTCCGCTCGTCCTGAAGTTCACGTAACGACAGAGCACATCACTATGGCAGAGTTTCCGTACGCGTAAAGTCTTTTCTAAACTTTGCTGACAAGTTTGCATGCTCACACTCTGACAAGGTCGCCTTTCTTCACTTCATCTCTGAGTTGGGTGGGTATCACAACCTTAACTAGGTAAATACCGCCATGTCCTTTTCTATCAGTCCTATGATTCTTGCCTTCAACATGGCTGCCTCCGTCGCAGCGAGTTTCGTTATCGACGAGGGAACGGCCGCAAGTAATCTGCTTTCGCGGCCATTAGAGCTCGATTCTCTGCAAGACGGCCTAAGAACGACAGTCGGGCAGTGCTGATTTAGTCACTGATCCGGAGATTCGCTTCAAGCTCAACTTCGGTCGCACCGTTAATCATGCATGCATGTCCGGGAAGTTATATCTATCGTAAGCGTAGTCATCAGCAAGTTGGCAATTTACTTTTCACTTTTTGTCGCTTTTCGGCCTTTTTGCGAATTTGATACAAGCGCAAAAGTTGGGCAAAAGCTGAAATCATAAAATAGTCATTTCAATATTAGGTACATTTAGTAGTAATGTCTATAATCTTCAGTTTTCTTTTCAGTTTTTCGCTTTTTCAGTTTTTCACGGCATCTACAGGAGGCCAGCTTTTTCAAAATCCGGGCCCAAAATGTGGCAACAGCTTTTTCTCGCTTTTTCTCGCTTTTTTAGCTTGCACAAGCGAAAAAAAAGCTAATTGCCAAAGTACTGATGGCCTATGCGCACCATTTAAACGACAGAAATATTGTCAATTCTCGAGCACCCAGTTTATACTTCAAATTTGTGGACGAAGGAGACCATTGGCTAAATTAAACAGAGATTTCTAACAAAGGAGGACAAGTTACAGATGCAAATTAGCGTCTACACTATGGGAGTCAGCGGCATCCGAATACTTCTGATGGGTGTTATATGTGGGTTGAACAATCGACGTATAAATGCTAACTCTGTTTTCAAGGTGCTATATCTATAAATAGCTACCTTCAACGGTGTAGAATCACAGAACATGAACGAGGTCGTCAATTAATACTCGAAAAGAAAAACAACAAGTCAGAGAACTATTTCTGATAAGCGAACACGGGTCGAACATATAACACTCAAATTTGACAATCTCAGGAACACACACAACTGGAGCAAACGGGTGATACATAAGATGCAAGGGTATATCTGCTTGTTCATCTTCTCCTCTTCGACCGACCTGATTTCCGTCGGCCCGCTACAAGACCCTGTCTGTTCATTCCACGAGAGGCAGGTCGAGGAGCTAGGCCCTTCGATTTCCTCCATTCTTCTCTCCTTGAGCCACGAGGCCCATGCGTTGATATGCGTTTGGATTGTGATTCTGTATCAATCTGCATAGAATCTAGACAAAATATGGATTTCATATGGGATTTGACGACGTTGGAAGACGTGCTCGAACCTGTGTCGTTTGAATGATTTTCGGGAGTGGATGGTTCGAGAGCTATTAATGAGGAAGTCATTAATGATTGAAGACTGAAGGCGAATGGGAGGTATGGATCAGGAGGTCATCCTGGGGAAAAGCGGAGTCGAGTAGAGTAGCACCTTCCCAGATGCGGGAAGAGTGAATTGGAAAGTTGGAAAGATTATCCAGAGTGATATCACTGGGGTCGAGCATACCAAGGCGCACGAACCAAGACCAACCTGGGTTATCTGTGGTAGCTTCCATTGGATCAGCATCAGCCTCGCCTTCCTCTTTGCTTTTTATCGTTTGTTGAAGTTTGAGATTGAGACGCTGAAGGCGAGCGGCCTCTGTGGCTGCATATACGCCAGTTTCACGTTTCTTGTTGCGGAAAGACCGCTTGACTTTGGACCGTGTTGACTTTGCCATGGTGGTTGGTGGGAGAGGAGTGAAGTATTTTTTTTCTTTCGACACATCTTGACTCAGCGGATCAGCGTGGGAACTTTGCTACCGGGATTACAGTGCAAATCGTAGACTAACACCCTCCAGCTTTTTTGAGAGCAATATCTATACATTATTCTTGAGTAGCCTCCCTGTATAGTCGCGGCAATGTCAGATGAGGCACTACGTGAGCGAGATGGAAAGCGACTTATAATATATAGAACATTGTTACACCTGAAATCACAGGATAAGCCATATGCGCGAGATCGCGCAGATACGCGCCACTCACCGAATGAAAACCTCTCCCAAAGCGCCGTTCGATTTACCGTCCTGGAACTCTTCGGTGTTTGCAAGCTTCAATTGGAAGACTATTATAACGGCGCTGACAGCTTGAGGCGTGAAGTAGAACTGACCTGGAGGTTCATATAGCCATCCGTGCTAACGAGAAAGCCTTTGTATTCAAGGCCCCATTTTAGGCGAACGAAGACGGGCTTTCCGGTGAGCTCCTGCAGAAACGGCTTTGGGTTGACTGGGTTGACCTGCGAACGACTGAGGAGGGTTTCCAGTGGAGAGAACGGGGAAGGACTTACGGACGACATGGTGGTAGCTGGACCGAAGAGCACGTGCGGAGTTTTCAGCAGCGCTGATGGCTGTCCTCCCGCCTCTTTGCCACAATGTCAGACCGCGAGGGCCACACAGGCGCCCCAGGGGACGACGACCTCTCTCTTCCCAAAGCTACCGTCTCCAAAATGATCGCAGGTCTCGTCGTTCTCCTTCTCTGTCCTCTTGTCTGTCCTCACCCGTCCATCTCCAGAATTACTGCCGAATGACATCGTTTGCGCAAAAGAAACCAGGGACCTTGTCATAGAGTGTTGTGTAGGTGAAGTATACTCATTTTCATTGTGAATTCACTTTCCTGATTGGCTACTACCAGAATTTATACACTTAATCTCATCAGAGGCAAACGAGATCTGCGAACAAGAGTCTAAGAAAACGATAGCACCAGAACATATCATTAGTGCTCTCAAGGTACGTCTCCAGCCACTCTAATGGTCTCCTTCTGTTCATCAAGTACCCTAGCGCCTCGGCTTCGATTCCTTCACATCTGAGGTAGAAGATGTGCTGAAGGACCACAAACAACAGCAAAAAGTCGGTCATTCACCCACCCACTTATTTTCCGCTACAAAACTTAAAACCCTTGCAGGACCGCGAAAAGAAAGTTTCCAAGTTTGAGCAGTCTGGATTGACAGAGGAAGAGCTCCTCGCTGAGCAGGAGAAATTATTCGCTGCGAGTCGCGCAAAGTTTCAATCTACCCAGCAATGACCATCTTGTAGTATCATCTGTACGCCTATACTTATTCATTTCGCTTTCGCAGCTTTTCGCGCAACTTCTCCAGCCTTCTCATGGGCGAATCCCCATTCCAGTTTGTCACGTCAGTATCTTGAGGGTCGGCTGTCATGACTGGCAATCCTCCTTGCTCGATCGCGAAGGAGGCAGACACCGTAGCGAAGAGGGTAGCTATCGCAATGACTCCTTAGTTTGCGTCTTCTTTCCAACGTCATTGGCTCACCTTCATACACATCCCCTTCAGAGAAGGTAAGGCCAGCTGCCAGTCCGCCAAGAAAGCTGTTTCCAGCACCTAGGTCCAATATCAGTTTTTTCGCCCTCTCAGCGCCACAGATTTTACACACCTGTAACATCAACTACGTGTCGTGCATCCTCTTCGCTTTCAGTCCAGAAAGCGTCAATCCAGACCCCTTCCTTTCCCCGAGATTTCACATAGGCACCCAGTTGACCACTACGAATGATGACCCATCCTTGTCCTCCAGCGACGCCGAAATCCAAAAACGTTTGCGCTGCCTTCTCGATACTGGATCTCGTCGGTGGATGGGGCACAGAAAGCAGGCTCAATGCCTCTTCAGCATTCGGGCTATAGTATGATGAGTATAAAGTGCAAACGCAGGAAAATCCCCCCACCTCAATATATGTACATTTGGCAAAACTTCCTTCAACGCCGGCAAAGCTTCTGGGACGCAACTGTCCTATAAAACCTGTTGATACACATGCGTGGAGGCTGTATAGCCTACGTACAGGGATGGGTTCATATATCACAATGGGAGACCATTCAGGAACTTCTTGAATATCCGATAAGATCTGTTTAGCACGTTTTGGAGAGCAAATGAAGTGAATATAACGGGGCCGGCCAAGTTTGCTGCCTTCGATATCTTTCGGAGTAATACGTATTCGATCCGTTAGATACTTGAAACTGCACAAGAGCTTCCGTTAAACCCCGTACACCTCCTAGAGTTCTTTCATACTTTCTGTAATCGCCGTGATACGAGTTTAGGGCCCTGGTCGTCGGATGATCTGGTTGATCTCTAAACAACCACATATCTTCTCCATAGCCTAGTAGTTTCTCTTCTATTTCCTTTGGAAAGTCGTATCCTTTATCCACGATCATACCGATTCTTCCAGGTGGCAACCTATCGCGTTCCAAGAACAAGTGGGGACAATATAGAAAAGATTATCCGAACCACATTCGTGCTCCAATAACCGCATACGTCCCCCCTCCGCCAATCTAAAGCAACAACGTTCATCGTCAGTCACCCAACAGAGCACGTCAAAACAAAAGGGTAACCCCGCCTGTGATTTTAGGGTTTTTCCAGTAGGTTCACCATTCTCGTCTTTGAATTCGAATTCATCGACGATGAACAATCCAAGAGTGACGAAAAGAGGTCCGTTATTTGCCGACATTACACCAAGTGAATTGTTTGAGAGAGATGACGAGAAGCTTGAGTGCATTTGGGGTACATCATCTGAGAGATAAGATAACGTCACAGCGTAGTAATTAAGCAGTAGCACATACACATTACCGTAAAGCCACTCCCTCATTAGTCTTCCTCCTTGTAATACTCTTCCCATGGAGTCCTCCATGCAAGTCTGGGCCGTCCTCTACCATCCCACACTATTCACCGACGACGTGAGCCCCCCTTTTTCCCCTCTTCAAAATGGAATTCACGCCAGACATCCATGTCAATGTCAACTCTAGTTATATCAGCGCGCCCTTAAAGTCATCGACACCCTCGATCCAGAGGCCGCCACACGAATTCGGAGGTTTTATCGACGTGAAGACGCATGCCGTAAGATCCATACCTCTTCCATTATCTTCAAACCGAAAAACCCCTAGCCAAATTCATCTCCCTTTCCCAAAACAATTAGGAACGCTGATCGGGCATCTCTTACGGCGGCTTATGCTGCACGAATTGGGTGTTGACCCCAGTATCATTCGGTTCTCTACCACAGAGTCCGGGAAACCTTACATCGTTCGTACACCAGAATGATCAAGTGCCAAGTCCATTTTTCTGAATTAGACACCCCCCCAAATTCAGGCTTCCCCCGAGTTAAACCCTCCCCTGGGTTTCAACATTACACATGATAACTCCCTAATCGCATTGGCCTTTTCCAGGAACCAAAACCCTCCAACGCGCAGTATCGGCATCGACATCATGAAACTACACATTCCGGGGAAAGAGTCATTTCCATCATTTGTTCACACTGTAGGCGATCAGGTGCGAAGCTAATTTACCCAGAAGACCTGCTCATGATTGATTTACTCCCTCCTCCTCCTCTTCCCGCCTAGCTGACTCCGCACGAGCATCATTTGATATTTTCCGGATCATCTACCGAAGAGAAGTTACAGACCTTTTTCTGGATGTGGACCATGAAAGAGGCTTATACCAAAGCCCTGGGACTTGGTCTTGGCTTCGATTTCAAACGTGTCGAATTTGACGCGCAGAGTAGAATTCTTCGGGTAGATGGAGAAACTCCGATAGGCTGGAGTTTTAAGATGTTCGAACTGAAGGATAACGAAGACACATACGAAGGTGTCGTCGCAGAATTTGTGGGAAATGGCAAAACCGAAGTCGTTCATGAAAGCGACACTCATGAATGGCTAAAGCAGTATGATGCTGTATCGTTTGTCGAGAATGTGATTGAGCGTTTCGGGATGCAATGAATCAATATCCGGGGATGTGGTTATAGTATTTCATCAAATCTTATCTATTCTTGATCTTCGATCGCGTTCAGAGAGGCCGCCGTGAGCCATTCCCCATAATACACACAATCCTTTGGGTTAACCGGGCCGCCGCCTTTGCAGAAATCAAACGATGGACAAAGAGTACAAGGGGCTTCCGACCAGCCGAGAGACAAGTGCTCTTCCTTGATGGCTCGATATACACTGCCGTCCGTTTCATCACCAAATCTTGATAGGAAAGGTGATGGCGATCTTCCCAGGTATTTCCGTTTACGCCGGGGGACCTCATCTTCCTCTGAAGAGGAGGCATCTGAGGGGCTCAAGACACCAAGCTTTTTCCTCTTTTTCTTCTTCGGTTCCCCGTCGGTCATGGCATCCGAGGAATCTGATTCGATCTCGACCTTCTTTTTCTTCTTCTTCCTCTTTAGTGTCGCGCTTTCCGGCTCGGATTCTGTTTCATCGTCATCCTTTCTCCGTTTCCTTCGCCTTTTAATTCGTGACTCATCCTCGGACGATGAGCTTTCTTCCGACTCTGACTCGTTCCGTTTCTTCCTTTTCTTGCTATGCGATTTCTCTTCTACAGACTTGGACTTGCGTTTCTTCCTCTGTTTCTCTTCTCTATCGGAATCGGATTCAGGCTCGTCATTAGCTATAGAATCCCACATGGAGGTTCCGAATGCAGGCAACTTAAGAGCAGCGACAGTTCAGTAAAAAAAATGTCGTCATGCATCCCAGGGAGTGAACCTACTTTTTCGATTTTGCCGTCCAGAATGAGGACATTTAGAAGCATTTCCACGTGTTCGACTGACAGTTCCGTTTCCGTAAGCTTTGCTTTCTTCAAAGAAGACCGAATATCTTGCGCAGTGGGGTATCTCGGTGGATTAGATATAGCATACAACACCCCCTCACCACCACCTTCTTTGCGTTTCGGGAAGGTCTATTATATTATAAGTGCAAAGATCAGAGTCAATGCATTTGGACTGACCGTGTCACGAACGAACTTGTAACAGACTTCAGTCAAATGTTGAATGAATTCCGTATCTAATTCGTTATCCGTATACCATGGACCACCCGTCAACGATATCGAAGGTTCCAGGCCTTCAAGCATGTATATCTTTCGGGTCGGATGCTAGTTCGAATGTGGAGTCAATTGAATAACTGGATTTACAATATGACGTGGTTATTGTGTACCTGAACGGAAGGGACACGTTTCACGAGTCGTTTTTGCGTCAATGTCTTGAGGGACCGATCTATAATCGTTTGATGAAGGTTTGTCTTTGTCTTGAGGTGCTTCGTCCATATCCCTGAGTGAGAGTGAGTGAGCAACGACAATTACGAATGACATCATTGGAATCATGACAGTGTTTACGAGACGAACTTTACCTTCACTCCCAGCAGCTTTAATATGACTGAACACGAGGTTTTCTTCTCCATTCAAGTCTTTTGTTCTATAGCCGTGGCGTATCGAACGGTTAGTCAAATTTAAACCTATGACCTCATTTAAAAAGAAAACTTGAACATACGCGACTAATTCGCCTTTTGTAACAGCCCTGAATGAAACCCTACGGTTTGAATCGACAAGCGTCTTGATGAGACCCACTCCAAGCAAAAAATTAAGTGCTCTTTCCCTGGCATTTGGCTCTGAAATGATGGTTTCAGTGTCCTTGGCCGTCATTTCCTATAAACCAAGTTTTTAGCGCGGTTTTTCCAACTCAAAATAGCATTATCTCTCCGCACCTTGTTTGGAGTGGAAAGAATGGCTTTATGAAGCCGACTTTCGAGCTCATTGGGAGGTCGTTTACTCATGAGTGTCTAAAAGGAAACAAGTCAAGTATCGAAAAGATTGTAATGTAAGGAATCGAAAGTATATCACGGTCACCTGACCAAAAACGCATCATTCCGATGTCGACGACCTGATAAGTTAAGTAAGTATTTACCGTTTGTATTTTTTTTTCCCTTGCTCCGTCCGGACGCCGTATAACAGAGAGCATAACTCAGGTTCAAGCTGATGCAGAGACCAGCCAGGGCGATGGCGCAAGCAAAAAAACGCTTGGCCCGTCGTCTTGCTCAGGTTGATCCTGGGACCTGAACATAACTCTATCCAGGGTCTCAACTTCATGCACGTAAAAAACTAACTACATACTCGTCTATGATGTGTACCTACTTCATTCAATCGGTTCTTCCAAAGATGCGTATGGAAATATCTATTTGTAACTCGCACCTGATATCTATCGGTTGTAGTGTGGGGTGTCATGCAAAGATGCGCAGAGTCATTCTGCATTCTATGCAGTTTGATGTTAATCTACTTCTCTGATGATGGCCGCAGTTTTGGAAACGGCGTCCCTAAGTCATTTAAAGAACGTGAAACATGAAACGTTGGAAACACACGAATCGCATCACTAAGAAGCAGAGGCCCGGTAGGGGTTTTTTTGATAGGGACAAGCGAGTCCAAGAGTAGAGATACAGTATGTGTGGGCTCGTGTGATCAATGAATGGGTTGAGGCCTGGTTGTTATGAAGTTGTTTATCGGCAATACTGGATGCAGGGATGAAATGAAGATGGACAGGTCGGTTCGTTGAAAGCTGTCCGGTGTCGGGAATATAAATGCGATAGATCGGGCTCGGAGGCAGTAAGAGAATTATTATAATTAGTGGTAGCTCATAGGAACTACTATGTAAGCAAACGGAGAACAAGTTTCTATGGGTACTTTTGAGTGGGATGTTGATGATTAAATAGGTGATTAACTCGTAATGTGAATTCTAGAATGTTACATAGGCTTGGCGATAGGCAGAGTCAGTAGGGGAAAAGTGAATGGGCGTCGTCAAACTCGGTATAATCGGCATGACTGGGAAATGAGATTTCGTAGGGTGTTGTCCATATTCTTCGTTCTTCTGTTTCAGAGATTTTCCGCTTGGAAGAGTTCCAGTACATGCCGCAGAGTTCAAATGCGGACAATTCAAGGATGTCATATAGAACCTCGGCAACTTGGAGGAAAAAAGTCTACAAGATGACATTAGCGGTGTTGGAATGGGGCCTCGGATGACCAAACTCACTCTATCTGGGACGTCGAGGAAATTTTGGGTGTTCATGAGCCGGAGATAGACGAGATTGCTCATGGAGCGACTGATGCTCCGGAGTATGGGGAGTGGGGGAGAGCTTGTGGAGGCAGAAAAATTGAGAAGGTTTTGGGAAGAGGCGGCGAGGGTTTCGACGATTTCCTCAGTCAGATCGCCGTCATGAAGCTGGACACTGGCCAGTGGGCGGCTGGGTACGAGGGCCAGGGCAGCATGTAGTGGGCCAGTAAACTGGGACAAGGCAGGGAGTATAGAGAGCGGGACGAGTGGTGTCAGCGGGGGTGACTTTGGATCAGGGATGTGATCGAGAGAGAGGGAGTCGAGGATGGGAGCCTTGGAGAGAAAGTCGACAACCGTCGAGTCAAAGGGAATGGAAGAGGAAAAGTGGCGAAGACGGGGATAGCTGACACTGGGGTCGGAGATGGCTGCGCGCAAGACCGAAGAGGAACAGGTTGTGAGCGAGAGTTCAAGTGACTCGAGCCCAGTCATGTTCACGAGAGCTTTCGCCAGAGCAGTGTAGAAGGAACTGAAGATGGGAGAGCGGGGCTCCATTCTGACATGGAAGGAGCGGACACAGCGCGCGAGGTGAGGGTTCCTGGCGAGAAGAACGACGACGAGAGGGTTCTTGGTAGAAGGGCCGAGCGAGATGGAGCGGTAGAGATGGCGCTGGGCGATGGGGAAGAAGGCGGGGGAGGTGCGGGCGAGAACGAGGAGGTCAGCGGGTGCGAGGGTGGCAAAGACATTGTCGAGGAGTTCGAGAGGGAGGGCCATGGGAGAGGACTGACTGGTCGTGCTGCTGGTCTTTTGCGATGTCGACGATTTATATCCAAAACGCCATCACGGCACGGCACGGCCAGGGCGACGGACCAATCAGCGGCGAAGCTGATCGCCGCGCATCTCCCCAGATCCGATCTCACTTTCTTCATGTCTCTCCGACGCTTTCTCCCTCACTGTCGTGCGTTTTTGTATCCATTTTTTTAGTCGCGTATTCACCTTCTACAGGTCCATTTCTCCCCAGGACACATTCCTGCGGCGCCCTCAACGCCTCCCACGTCGGCCAGCGCGTCGTTCTCGCTGGCAACCTTCTCTCGGGACGGTGACTAGCCTTCCTCTCCCCACTTGTCATTGCCAGCTCATCACTCTCTCACCAAGCAAGGGCAAACGCGTGTCATTCTTCCCCCTCAAAGACTCGCATGGCACAACTCAGCTCATCCTCTCCGACCCCCAGGGTTTCTCCGACCTCGCAAATGTTCCCCTCGAGTCATCCGTGCTCGTCCAGGGCACCGTTCTTCCGCGGCCCCAGGAAGCCAAGCGCCAGGTCTGCTGCTTCTTTCTCATGTCCTGCTTATTCTCACCCCTCCGGCCTTCAAGGGTTCCACTGGCGAGATTGACGTCCAAGTCGAAAGCTTCACCGTTCTAAACCCTGCTTCAACACTGCCTTTCACCCCTTCAAACCCATTCAATTTGGTGCGGTGACCGTCTTCGCTTCCCCATCACTTTCGCCTTAATAACTGCTTCTCCAGCCGGGCGAAGACCTGAGAGCCCGATACCGCTATTTGGACCTGCGAAGAACTGCCTTGTCTGATAACATCAGGAAGCGTAGTCAGGTCGCGCACCTAATTCGGAGCTCCCTGCATGCTCAAGGCATGTCGCCTAATTTTTCTCTTTTCCTATTCCGGCTCACCCTTGCCTTTCTAGGTTTTGTCGAGGTCGAGACCCCCGTCCTCCTGAGATCTTCTCCAGAGGGTGCCCGAGAATTTCTCGTCCCCACACGCCAATCTCATTCTGACCCGATCCAGACTCAGACCGAACGTCCCTCTTTTTACGCCCTCCAACAGTCCCCACAACAGCCCAAGCAGCTTCTGATTTGCTCGGGCGGTGTCGACCGGTATTTCCAAATAGCCAAATGTTTCCGCGATGAAGATGGCCGCAAAGATCGCCAGCCGGAATTTACCCAAATTGATCTCGAGATGGCTTATGTTTCCTGGGGTCAACCAGCTCCGGCACCTTTGCAGTTCTCCGATGCATGGAGAATCGGCGGTCTGGAAATCCGACAAGTCGTAGAGTCTCTTATTCAAAAAATCTGGTCCCAGGCGGAGCAGATCGACCTCCCCGATCATTTTAATGTCCTCACCTATGGCGAAGCAATGACACGCGTGAGCTGCTATGCATTGTCAAGACTTTAGCCTTCAGAATTGACAAATGTCGTTGATCCTTCTCAGTATGGTTCTGATAAGCCAGACACGCGTTTCGGACTCGAGGTAACGGGCCTGACAAGTCTTCATTTCTTCTTATTGATTATATTTCCTTTTTCTCACGTAGATCACCAACATTACACCTTATCTCCCTACCGATATACTCAACGCATATGATCAAAATGACCAAGTTTTAGAGGGTATCATTGTTCGAAAGTCAAAAGACTCAGAGTTCATACGCGCTTCAAAGGCCTGCAAGGATGATCACGGCACTGTGTGTTGTGTTGCCTTGATTAATGAGCCAATTTTAACTGATCGATCGTGTACTCCTTTAGTGCCACGTTCATTTCTCCCAGACAACCGCTTCTACGTGGTTAACTGACTCTGGGCTTGACTGTGATTTTCTCAAGAATCTGACAGCAGATGACCACGCTCAAGTGAACGCTTCTTTGGAGCTCAGGCATGGAGACGACATGTGGTTGTCCAAGCGTCCTCAATCACCTAGGGTAAATAGATACCTCCTAAACTTTTATCAGATGCTGATGCTGAATTAGGGAGGATCGACAGCCCTGGGTAAGACTCGTTTGGATATCTCCGAATTGGCTCAGACGCGCGGTGGGTGCATGTTATTGCTGTACATGAGTAGGTGCCCGTTCAACTCACTGGTACCTCTCTAGGAGACTTTACAATCACCCGGGACCCTCATTTCTTATGGATCACCGAGTTTCCATTATTTACTCATGCCGATGAGGATAAAGATCATTTAGCCAAAGGTCGATGGAGTAGTTCTCACCATCCATTCACCGCGCCCATGTGGCAAGACATCGAAGCAATGTATCGTGGCGATATTGAAAAGGTGTGTTTCTATGCCATGGAACCTTGATACAAAAAAAGAAGTTGCTAATTCAAAACAACGCTTGTCATGAATTCACTTTTGAATTATGTTCTATGCATGTTTCACTTGGCATTCCTTCCTCGCCCTGGTTTTTTTTTTGTCTTTTTCTTTTGGTTTTTTGCTCAGGTCCGTGGTCAGCACTACGATCTCGTGCTGAATGGAGTAGAAATCGGGGGTGGGTCTGTACGTGTTCATGATGCGCACATGCAAGACTATATCTTTAGCAAAATCCTTCAGGTACGTATTCAATTTCTGTGCATTTTTCTATCCCTTAAAACCCCCGGTATCTTTGTAAATGCCGTTTCTTTTCAATCAGCACTGCCGCTTTCACCCTTTTGCCCTTGACTTCTTCAACCCCATCAGTCCATATCTCGTTTTCTTTATTCCTAGTCTCCTGGATGAGCCAGTTTTGCACCATCACGACCCTAACCTTCCAAACCTTCTCTTTTTCTCTCTCTCTCTCTTTTTGTAATTTGCTCAATTGGATTTTTTACTCACGGAGCAATATCTTGTTTTAATTCTTCTGTTTTTAGTTAACCGAAGAAGAGAAATCCCCATTTGATCAGTTATTACATGCCTTGGAATGCGGTGCCCCACCTCATGGAGGTATCGCACTCGGTAAGTTTTACTTCTTCACCTTCTACAACCCCCCAAACTAAAACAGTCCATGATCATTTTTCATTTGTCCATTTCTTGATATTGACTTTTTTCCTTCCTCACCCTTGTTTTTTTTATTTTTATGTTTTATTGTTTTTGTTTCGACCCCCCAAAAACAACAACAAAATGACCAGGATTCGATCGATTGATGGCGATCCTGTGCAAGACTCAATCAATCCGTGATGTGATTGCTTTTCCGAAGAGCGGTAATGGGACAGATCCCTTATTCAAGAGTCCTAGCACCGTCAAGGAAGCGATGTTGCACCAATATGGTCTCCGATCACGAGGGACAGAGCAAAAGTAGATTCGCGTTTTTTCGGGTCATCTACAACAATTGGACTTCGAACACAGAAAAAAGGGTTGAGAAGAGATATAATAAAAGATTTACTGTAGGCGAGTGGCGTGTTGTGGCGTTTAATGGAAGCTGTTTGACAAGAGGTTCGAGACCCGGTCGATGAAGCGAAAGAGGAAACAAAGATGCATATGGAATCACGTAGATAGAATAGAATAAGATACAGGATAGATCACGAACTAGTAGTAAATATATTCTGATCTTCTGGATCTCGGCGATCGTTACTGTTCGTGCCGTTCAAAGAATGATAATCTGAAGAGTCCGTTGCTGGAGTAAACGAAATAAGATTATTACGGGGAGTGCTGGGATTGCTGCTGTTGTCTGTTGGCTCGTACGGAGACACACCATACGTAAAAGCCCACGGTTCGGTAGCAGTTTGACAAGGTGACGGAGAGTTGTTGCTATTTACAACGTGAGTCGGCGGAGTGGCAGGGGGTTGTGGGGAAGGATCATCATTATGGATTTCGTTTGATTCTTCATGACGCTTTGAAGATAACCCTTCATCAATCATAGTCAAAGAAGACCGTAGCTTAGATTCAGGTTTACGATGTGAAGGTACTGAATGCCTACGCCCAAGCTGCTGATTGCGCGTAGGCGAAACCGAACGTGGGGGTGTAGAAGGAGGTGAGACCGCGTAATGTGCATCTGCCCAGGCACCCGCTTCAGTAGCGAAGCCCGAATTTCCATTTGTAGGGTTTGTGGGTAGCCACGACAAGACTTTCTTGCTCCCTGTACTGGATGGAAGCGGCTTGCTCACGATTTGCTCAGGAGTGTTAGTCAGAGAGCTTGCGGCTGAGGAGGAAGATGCCGGGTGGGCCATAATTGAAAGAGGTGCCAAGATGCTGAATATTTGATCTTCTGATTGTGGGGGACCGTAGGCATCGAAAGGGTCTGGAACGGATTGCAGCATTGGCTCGATGATGGGATCGGACCTGGTTGTCTCTTTTGTCAGAAAAAGGTAAGAATGTGGAAATGACATCACATACGCTTTTGCCGTGAACCTATCAAAAACGTCCATGGTCGAGCGAACGACGATACAAACCTAGGCAGTGTAAGCGAGGGGAGCACATGGAATGTGTACCGCAAACCTTGTTCTGCACCACATTCCAGACCTCTTCTTCATGTTCAAGTATTTCCTGGTAGTGAGCCGCTTTGAGTTCATCCAACTCGTCGACTTGACGCTGAAGGACGGTGAGAGCTTCTCTAAAGCTCTGCAGATCTGAAGCGAGGGGTGAGAAAGCAGGATAGTGTGTATTACCAGAAACCTACTTCGCTCTTTGCGGTTCATGTTTCGCATTTCTGTTTGTCGAATAATGCGGCTTCTTTCTCGGAGTGCGCGTTCATATGAAGTCGAGCGTTCCTTTGTGGGGATAAGAGAACACGCTTTTTATGGGGGTAGAGTACACGTACGTTGACGATGGTTTTGTAGGTGTCGAGGTGTTGGCGAAGCGGCTTTTCGAAATTTTTGTCGAGGGTTTCTGCCTGGGAAGGGAGGGTGAGTTGAAGGGTGAGCCTCGTGGTCGGATGGAACGTGCCCACCAAGACATGCCAGAGATTGCCGATTAAGTGGTGGACTCCTGCCGCGGCCTGGAGTCTGCTGCCAGCCTCGTAGGCGGGTCCTTTTAATCTATGCAAGATAAGGGACGTAGCTCAAGAGTAAACTTCGATAAGCGACGAACCCACTACAGCGCTCCATTGAATCCGCAAAGGCAGCTGTTGCTTTGGACATGGCGAGGAGGGCAGAGCGGTATGCGGCTGAGGCAGCCATGACCTAGAGACGAGTCACGCACTGTGAGATGGTGTTGAGCGTAATACTTACGTCGTCGTAGGCATGCAGGCTGGATCTGAGGTCAGTGCGGGTGATGATCTTTGCTGGGCCATTAGAGCCAAAGTTGAAGGCAGAAGCGTTGGTGACCTCGGAAAAGGTCGGCGAGGGCGGGCCGGGCGACGCTGTCCTGCGCGGGGCGACAAAGGAAAAGAGGCGGGGACGGGCAGGCATAAGTATTGGAAGAGAGTTACTACGTCACACCCAGTCACTATCTACTCCTCCCAGCCGCAAGCACGCTCATCTTGTCAGGCGCAGTCCGCAGGTAAAACAACTTGGCTCTCCTCATCCGCCCCTTTGGCGGCTTCTGCTCCAACTTGATCTCCTTCACGTGCGGCGAGTTCACGAAAAACTGCATCTCCACTCCTGTCCGCTGCACAATATTCCGAAGCACAAACGACGTGTCTATTCCCCTCCGACGGATCGCGATGAGGACGCCTGTGAATGTAGTTGGCGCATGCTCGAGTGTCACAGTGACGACGGAGCCAGGCATGAGTTGTTTCGGTGAGCGTCGAGAAAAGAGCTCTGTGAGCATGGCCTGTTTCTCGGGTGTGGGTAGTGTTTTGTGAAGATATTCCATGAGGCCTCTTCCGACATTGGCGCGCGGGGGTGGTGGGATGGACGGCGTCGGTGGCACGAGGGCCGACTTGGAGAAGGGATACGCGGCTGTCTGGGCGCGACGAGCTGTCGTCGAGAAGAAACGGGAAAGCATGGGCGTCTGTCCGACGAGGAGAAAGTTATTTGAGGGAGACACGTCAACAAGGGCAAACAAGAGGATTTATTAACAAGAGCATGTGTGGTATCATACAGCAAGCAGAATAAGATAGCATCCTCAGTGGCAAAATAGCAATACGCAAATGCTTTTTTTTTCTATTCAGAACCCTCGTCCTCGTCCCCTGTGCAGTGCCCACTCAGTACCGCGCTCTCTACACACGCCGCGACTGTCGCTTACCTGCCTCGTCCGCGCCCATACGGACTGTACCCACCGTATCCACGATATCCTCCCCTGTATCCTCCTCGGGAGCCACCGCGTCCTCTGCCCCGATTGAATCCTGGAATATTCGTCCGCTTGGACGTCACCTAGACACCTACCATCAGTCTACGTACAAACAGACCCTGGTCGCGCCGTACCTTGATGAGCCTGCCACGGAATAACGAATTGTCCATAGACAACGCGGCGTCGACATGCTCCGACTCTGCAAATTCCACGTATGCATATCTACACTCGCGCATGAGCAAACGATACCGGCAGGATAAATAGTTC
The DNA here is from genome assembly GCF_000300575.1 of Agaricus bisporus var. bisporus H97. Lineage (NCBI taxonomy): Eukaryota > Fungi > Basidiomycota > Agaricomycetes > Agaricales > Agaricaceae > Agaricus > Agaricus bisporus. Next base: position 500,866 of record NW_006267367.1, read on the forward strand.
CATACCCTTTTGGATGCCCGGTGAATTTGTCGCAAAGAATAGTCACCCGGTTTATCGTACCGCAAGACTGAAAGTGTCCTTGAATTTCCTCGGGCGTAGCGCCATAGTCGACCTAGACTACGCGTCAAAACTGGCATATGACAAAGAAAAAAAGAATGCAGACATTTCCAACATAGACACTTCGTGAATCAATGAGGTTTTTGTCCTCCTCGGTGTCCATTGGAGCGCTTTCACCACCCTCAGACGTATCTGCAGCCTTTTCTGCGGCTGCCTGCATCTCCCTGAGCTTTTTTGCCTCTCTCTCCATCTCCTCCACCCGCTGCTTCATGAGCATGATCTCCTATGAAAAGGTGAGCGAAAGCCAGCGAAGAAAGGAAAGAGAAACACTTTTGAATCATCCTCTTCATTGAGGTTGACTTGACCGTCCTCCGAAGCCGTTGGGAGAGGCTGTGTGGGTTCGACGTCGGCCATGGATGTGTGGAGAGGTGAGTTGTTGGTGTTCCGGGTTGCCAGATGGGTATCACGTGATCTGCGGGTGTGACATCACCCCAAGCTCTGGGGTATGCGCCTTGCTCTGCATTCATTCCCGACTGTGAGCCCCTGATGAGCAGCGAGGCGCCCACGGTGAGACTGATATGCAGAGAGTGGCCGTAGTCTCGGATTGGAAGTCTGCTTTCGGACGAATGACCAGGCGATCACAACCCATTCCACCACGTGCTTTATCCTTCAAACCAATACCGCCACCATCTCAATGGCCAAGGGTGAAGAACAGCCCACCATGCTCTCCTCAAAGAAGAAGCGCGCCGACGACGACTCCCTCCCCCTCGACGTCGGCCAGAAACCTATTCAGCTCCAGCGCAGACGGGTCTGGCGGGCTTGTGAAAGCTGCCGGTACGTCCGACATCGGTCCCCTAGCACATATCTCACCCCTCTTGCACCCCAGTCGCAAAAAGGTCAAGTGCGATGGATGCGAACCAACTTGCTCACAGTGTGCTTCGTCTGGCTCTCAATGCACCTGGCTTCAGACCAAGGATCGGGCTGCACTCAGTCGGCAGTAGGTCGTTCCCGACTCATCGGCATCTTTCACCCCATTGACTATTCTCGTCCTAGCTATGTACAGGAGCTCGAGGCCCGACTGCTGCATATGGAGTCCCTATTCACGCAGATCACGCCCGTCCTTGAACAGCTAGGCCCCCTCGCTAACAATGCTGTCCCGTCCTCGTCGACAGTTCCCTCGACTCCCGGGACTGCAAACAAGCCTGCTCCTGTTGCCGCCGTCCCTTTTCGGTCTCTCGCACCCAAGGTCCAACAATCACCCGAGCCGTCCACACCCACTGCAATGCAACTCGAGGATGAAGTCAGCGAGTCTTTCGGACAGCTCGCACTCGACGAATATGGCCATATGAGATGGATAGGAGGTTCCTCCACCATGTCCCTCATCCAGTCATTCAAATCCCTCACTTCCTCCCCCTTGCACCGCATCTCTCCGATGGAAGAGGACCCCCACGCTCCTGGGCCAAGTGTAAATAAACTTTATTTTCCTGCCGCCGTCTTTTTCGGCCAAGTTCGTGCGCTCCCCGGCCCTGAGGAGGTCGAGTACCCGGCAAGGGATCTCGCTGATAAGCTTGTGAGTTCATCGTCCGCCTTGCCCTGTTCTTGCGTTTAATCTTTCTTTCAGGTGGAGGCCTATTTCGCTAAATTCCATTTCTTGATGCCCGTCATTGACAAGCCATCATTTATTAAAAAGTATCACCAACTCATGGATAATACTCATGACCGACTTGTCGCACGTTCAGAGACAGCATTTTTGTCGCTTATATTCGCGGTCTTCGCTTGCGCCGCCAATCTGGTCCAAGATCCTCGTCTGACCGTATCCGACCGCCAAGATGACGGCGGTATGGGCATGGTCTATTACGAACGGTGCGCTTGCACTCGCATCACTCATGACGTATTTATTCAAGTTCTTTTTTTCATAGCGCACTCATTCTCCAGTACATTAGCCACCCCAGCATTCAGGTCGCGCACGTTCAGTGCTTCGTTCTTATGTCATCCTTCTTGTGTTCCGTAAACTGCCTACCCCAAGCGTGGATCCTGCTGGGTCAGGCCGTGCGCACCGGGCAAGATTTGGGGTTGCATGTGGGTGGCTTTGGATCTCACGCTTCGATTTATGGTAATCTAACTGCATCATCTATGATTAGCGATCACCCCGCGTACTCCTCATCAGTTCTCTCGAGAAGGAAACTCGCCGCAGAATTTGGTGGGGTGTTTATACCCTCGACCGTATGCTCGCTCTCGCTCTTGGTAGACCTCTTGGCATAAATGACTGGGATTGCGATGTTGAGATGCCTGTGGATGTCGACGATGACAATTTACCTGAATATTTCTCAGGAGCGCCGATAACCCAACGTCAGCCCTCCTTAATGGCCGGAACCATCAACATGATCAAACTTTATGAAATTGCTGGTCGGATCCTGCGGCAGGTTTACACTTTAGAAAACTGCAAAGAAAATATGGAACCGGAAAGACGAGCGGAATTACAGAAGACCGTTGAATCATTTGATAACGAGCTAACGACATGGTGCGACGATCTTCAACCAGCATTCAAGTCACAATCAGAAACAGAAGAACAAGTCTCTATGGGCGCTGTTTTGTGCAGTCACTACTATTGTCTCGTGACAACGCTTCATCGAAATTTCATTCCTGTCAGGCACGACCAACTGGTCACTCCAAAATCAACCGTAAAGGCTGTCTCGTCCGCGCGTTCCTGCATTCGTCTGGCTCCTTCGATGAAACACGTTGTACCACCTTCTCATCATTTGGCGTTCTTCATCCAGAATCTTTTCAGCTCCGCGGTCATACTTTTATTGTACGCCATGCATTCAAACGACACACGTGCTGCAACTCAAGCCAAGGAAGAAGTAAAAAGTGCTCTTTCAGCACTAGAAGCTTGGGAAGGCACCTGGCCAGGGGCTCGAAAATGCAAGGAACTATTGCTTGATTTGATGAACACTGCCAACGAAGCGGTAGCCAAAGTTCAGGGTCAGGGTCAGAGGATCAGTGTGGAAAACCTGAATGGTTCAACATCTACTCAACCTGCGAGCCCTATCTCTGCCCGCATGGAAAGGCGAAAATCGGTAACAATAGCGACAGCTCCCTCCAGTTCACAGTCTTCTGGGCGCGCTGTGAGAACACGCACGAGGAGAACCCAATCCCGAGACCATGGGACACCTGGCCGGCGGCTCTCCGCTGTCTCACCATACCGGGTGGATAGTAAGTGATATGAATTTTTGGCCTCATCATCCTTCTTATTCATCTGGATATGTAAAGGTGCTGCACGTGCCCGTTCGACTTCCCGAAGACGAGGTCCTGACGATGGTGAGAATGGGAGCTCAGGTCTTTCGTATTACCAACCGTTCAGTCCAGCCACCACACCTTCGGGGCTAACAGCATCTGTCAGTCAGCACAGTTCACCAGCTTCGAACGGGCTCCCTTCACCCACGATGACAACACTGGAACAATCCACGGAGTCCAGCCCTTCCGTATCCAATACTTTTCCAAGTTTCAACAATCCAATATCTCCGGTGGCACCATCATCCCTTGATTATGATTTTGCCATGCAACCTAGCCCGTTGAGTCAGAGTCAAACGAGCTCACAACCGTGGAACAGTAACGGAAATGGGCGCGACCGACAAGCGATGGACATCTATACGACACCGACAATGCAAGAACCCACGTTATTTTCGAATTCGTTTGGATATGGGCCGACGATGGAAGGCAGTTTTTCCGGATTCGATGCTGCATCGGATGTGACTTTGGCAGGTTTGTCTACCGCTCCTCCAAGCACATCATTTTCAGTTACTGGACTTCCTTTTCGTGGGTTAGATTATATCAGGAATTATAATACCGCTGGTATGAGTCCAGGCGGAGAGCAAGATTCTCTATGGTCAAGTTATGATCCGGGTGCTTTTGGATTGGACCCGGATCTTCCCTTTACCATTAGTGATACTCTTTCGGAGGTTCATGAAACGACTCGCTGATTTTTAAGCTGACACTGACAATGACAATGACAATGACATTTACTATACTGACTGCTGCATCTTGTCTCTTGTTTCGTTCTTTTTATGTGTTGTTAAAGAACCACTCTTGGACTCGATTCAGTATGTTGAACATGCTGTTTTGCTGTACAATATTTGTTATGCATATAGGTTTCGTTTCGTTTGCTGATATACACTTATGCCATCAACTATTTACCCCATTTGGGTACCCTATATCCGCTTCGGTAAAAACGGTTGCCGGAAGACATGCATGATACTTAAGTATACTTAATTTCTTACCCACACCATCGACTTTGTCTCCAGCGCTTTCTCTCGTTTCTCTAACCAAAGACATGGCGCACCCTGTTGTGAATTATACGTCTGAGTCCTCTTGGGCAATGGTAAGGGGTCTTCCTGCAGATCTAAGTAGGAGTGGTTTAACGGGCGGTTGCGATTTTTACAGGTCGAGGACAAGTTCTCGCCATTTGCTAAAGAGACGCTAGCTAAGCTCATAAAGTTTCTCGAAGTGAATCTAAACTTTACACTTCTTTTTGGTTTACCTTCTACATACTGAAGCGTGTGTGTTTTTTCTCTTAGGAGGAGATTCTTCCTTCAACAAAGGTCGCTCATGCACAACTTCCTAATGAACCCGAATTGCGATGGAAGACTGTCAATCCCGTTATCACTGAACTCAAAGAGAAGGCTAAGAAACTTGGATTGTGGAATTTGTTCTTGAGCAAGGCGCATTATCCTAAACATGGTGTTCCTCTCACGAATTTGGAGGTATGTATTCGTGTTACACTGTTATCCTTTTTTTTTTCTTAATTGAATTTCGACTTTAGTATGGTGTTATGGCAGAGATTTTGGCGTTTGGAGGTCATATGGGTTCTGAGGCAGTCAATTGTTCGGCCCCAGATACTGGCAATATGGGTGAGTTTTCCACTTGTTACTACGTGGAGGGTTTGTTCATGGCTGGTTGTAGAGGTTTTGGCAAAGTATGGTAATGAAGCTCAGCAGAAGAAATGGCTTGAACCCCTGTTGAATGGTGAAATTCGGTCCGCATTCGCCATGACCGAGAAGGGAGGTATGTACCATTATTAGGACGATAATGGAGGAGGAGTAACCTTTTTGTGCTACTAGTTGCTTCATCGGATGCGAAGAACATCCGCACTTCTATTCGACTCGAGGGTAATGAAATCGTCATTAACGGTCATAAATGGTTTGTGGCCAATCTTCCCTTCCAGAACTTTCTCTTACAGAATGCCTTTGGTTCAGGTATATCTCCGGCGCTGGTGATCCCAGATGCAAAGTCCATCTCGTCATGGGCAAGAGCGATCCAAACAACAAGAATGCGTACAATCAACAAAGTGTGGTACTCGTTCCTGCGGATGCACCAGGAATAAAAATTATCCGACCTATGCATGTTTTCGGTTATGACGATGCTCCTGAAGGACATTGCGAAATCATTTATGATAATGTGCGCGTGCCTGCTACGAACTTGGTTCTCGGTTGGGGTAAGGGCTTTGAAATTATTCAAGGTCGCCTTGGGTAAGTTGTTGACATGCTCAGGTGTTTGTTTTTTGTGTTCCTAATTTCCGGAATTCAGACCCGGCCGTATTCATCACTGTATGCGTTCAGTTGGTGTTGCTCAAGCGTCTCTCAATCTCCTTCTTCAACGTGTTACCGATCCTAACCGCAAAACTTTTGGCAAAGTCCTCTATGAACACGGTAAATGTCATACACACCAAGGAATGAGGTATATATTTTCTAACAGATAATTTTTTATAGGAACTGTCGTTGCCGACATTGCCAAGTCCCGTGCCGAAATTGAAAGCGCTCGCCTACTCGTCTACAGTGCAGCTCTACAGGTTATTCAGCGCCAACTTTCTTATGTTGGAAATTCAATTTAATTGCTTTTGAACAGATTGATAAATTCATGGCCAAGGGTGCACTAAAGGAAATAGGTATTGCCAAGGTGAGGTGGCCGCCCCCAGTATAATCCGATATGTAATCTAAAATTATGGTTACTCAGTTTGTTGTCCCGTCTATGGCTTTGGCCGTGGTCGACCGTACGATCCAATCTTTCGGCGCTGAGGGAGTCTCACAAGATCAAGAGCTCGCAAGACGCTGGGCCGGTCTCCGAACTCTTCGTATTGCCGACGTATGTTTAGAAACCAAAATTTCACCCGATTGCATTATTGATTTTTTTTCTACGCCAAACAGGGACCTGACGCTGTTCATATCCAACAAGTTGGTCAGCGTGAACTTAAACGGGTACCTTACCTTGCACAAAAGGCGAAGGAGTTGGAGAAGCGAGAGCAAGCTTGGTTCAAAAAATACAATGTCAAAACACATCTCTGAACGTAATTTTCTCAAAATATGATGCCTGTTTTTTTTTTGTTGCCGTTGGGAATGAACGTTTTTCGGCCAAGTTTAAGACCGAGCCGATTCAGTGAGAAATACAGATGCTCGGGTTGTAATTTGCCGAGCCGAGTCCGCCTTGCGGAGGCTGAGTTGACTATTGTGATGGTGACAAGACTTCTTGTGCGTTTAACAGAAAGGTCAAGGCACTATCCTAGACGATCCAGGAGTCATAATATACTCCTCAAGAAAAGTTTACCTCTAGCAGGGCCAGCAGCAACCTCCTATAAAACTGAAAAAGGCGATAAGAAGCATCAGTGGAGCAGGATAGAGTCAGCCGATGGGCACTGGAGTGGATGACATATGTCCATAGAGTTGTCAAGCGAGCGTGTAAAGCTGTGTAAAGTCAGTCTACTTTGCAAGGCAACAATTAAGAATAGAAATTGACTGTAGTGAAGCTATTGTCACTGAGTCGGAAATGATGAAAGTGAAGAGCGGACGCTGGGTCTAGAGAACGTAGGATCGGGGGTGTGGCGAAATAATTCCAGGGATGCACAGCATACTCCTCCTTCTGGGAAAGAACACAGACATTCTCAGGATCGACCACGCAAGGGTCTGTGCACCTCCTGATGATCGCGTAGATCGAGTTTGAGAATCCTGTTCTGGCTAAGCGCCCTGTGCAGTGCCACTGCCAATATGGGGCGATCACACAAGTCACGCGTCACGTGGAGAGTAGAGAAGGCTATTTGGATTTTAGAAATGGAGAGAGCAAGGACCATGTCCCAGGATAGTAGTGAGCAGGAAACCAAGCGAGTGATCCGCCTCGACATCCCACCACGCGTCTTCTATGTCACAGGAACAGCAGTCGCAGTTGGGACTGTTATCGGTGGCGTCCGCGGTGGACGTCTAGCAGGCATGCAGTTCCTGGCAGAGAATGTGCACAGACCGCCTACGACAGTGCAGGGGTGGTATTTTTACAGGAAGACGAAAAACTACAAGGTGATGCTGGGTGGATTGAAGGGCGCGGGAAAAGATTCGCTCCGGCTAGGTCTGGCAGTACTTGGATGGGTCGGGACAGAGGAAGCTGCGAACCGGTTCGGGTACGGGAATGTGAAGGAAACGGGGGCGGGCTTGGTGAGTGCGGGAGCATTTTCGATGATCTGTGAGTAGACGATTGCACGACATGGCAGCGATGGTGACACTGGAGGATACAGACCGACTGCCGTGGAAGACGACGCGACGGGTTCTTGCACTGGGGGTGGTGATGGGGGGTGTGCTGGACGCGCTGGAGTGGGGTCGAAGAGAAATGGGACGAGAGTTGTAAGGTATATATAAAGTGCCGATAGTGTACCAGTTGACACAGCTTTATCCGGTCGTCTCCACAGATATTCCACATAAAGCAGTCTGGAATGGTCTTTGCCTCCGCGGTCTCCAGCCATTTACTTTCTGCCCTCCCCATCATGCTCAAGTTCTGGCCCGCAGCGCCCCAAGACCAGGTGACGCCCAAGGCGCGGCGAGACGAGACAAATCCGTTCGAGGGGACGCTGAGCAGTGCCGGTCGCGAGCAGTGGTGCGGCGCGGGGCTGAGCACGCCGCCAGCGACGACGACAACGCCTGTGCATCCGCTGCTGCAGACGACGAGCAGCAACAACTCGCCGGTGGGCGCCTCCGGTTCGGCCGCTTCGGATCTCACGCCTGGCGTCTCTTCCGCCGGCCCTTTTGCTGCTGCCCAGCCTACCACCCAGCTCTCCCTTCATGCCCCCGTCTTCAACATGCAGCAACCTCCAAAAGGCCGCAGACCCCCCCATCCAAAGTCCCGCCCCTCGTCCTCATCGCCCCCCACGGCCTCTAACCACTCCTCCCCTGCACCTCCTGCCTCCAAGGGCCAGCTGCACATAAAACTCATCCAGGCCCGCGCCCTCAACGTCCGCACCCCCAACGCCCGCCCTTATGTCGTCGTCCAGTTCGAGCAAAACGAATTCATCAGCCGCGAACCCATCTCAGAAACAGACAAGGAGGTCAGAGGTGCCCCAGTCAACCGTCCCAACGGCTCGACTGCCATCCCCCCCTCCACCGCACTCTCAGCCCTCGGTGCGATAGGCTCCAGAGTCGCTGCCTATGATGCGGCCAATAAAAAGAACACAAAGCCGGGCTCCAATGGCTCCTTTGGAGCTTCAATGTCGTCTCTCCGTCCATCGATGGCTCCCAACTCCAACGCCACCGCCCCCGCCCCCTCCAACGGTCTTTTCGGACATGTGTCTGCTCATAATCCAGTATGGAAACACGAAGTCTCCTTGTTAGCCGTTTTTCACCATGTCTACCATTCCCTACTAAACTCTTGCCATAGCGATGTTACATCCACAGACTCTCAAATCACTTATATGGTCTATGATCGCGCCGTATCGGACCAGGGTTTTTTGGGTTCCGTCAAGATAAGACCCCTATTAATCCACGACCACACCGTTGATGACTGGTACAAGTACGTTCCTTGCTTTGATCCTCGCTCCTGTTCCGTTATCACGATGGCGATATCCGCTTCTGCACACTTGACTAATTCTTTCTCTCCAGACTTCAGCCCATCGAACAAGAAATCGTTTCAGGAGAAATTCGAGTTCAGGTGACTTTTGAACAATACAAGGTCCGCAACCTTGTTTTATTTCCATCAACGGACGTCCTTAACAATTTTTCCGTTCCGCATTTGACTTGATCTCGCCTGCGTGGTGATATCATGATTACCTCATAATTCAACCTCGACTAGACTAAACGAGCCTTGACACCTCGAGATTTTGAATTCCTCAAGCTTATCGGCGTCGGAACTTTTGGCAAAGTTTTCCAGGTCCGAAAGAAGGATACGAGGCGGATATATGCTATGAAGGTTCTATCAAAGAAGGAAATCGTGGCCAAAAAGGAAGTCGCCCACACCATAGGAGAACGCAAGATACTCCAACGCTCCCTCGATTCTCCCTTCCTTGTCGGGCTCAAATTTAGCTTCCAAACTGACACCGAGTTGTATCTCGTCACTGATTTCAAGAGTGGAGGAGAGCTATTTTGGCATTTGCAAAGGGAGACGCGCTTCAGCGAAGAGCGCGCAAGGTTCTACGTTGCCGAACTCACCCTGGCTCTGGAACATTTACACAAGTACAATATCGTATATCGGTCAGTGCCGTTGGATTCAGCAGGGACTTGTTTCTGATATCAGACCAGGGACCTCAAACCCGAGAACATCCTTTTAGATGCCACAGGGCATATTTCACTTTGTGATTTTGGGCTCTCAAAAGCCGATCTGCGCCCGGATGAGCTCACAACAACGTTCTGTGGCACCACGGAATACCTTGCGCCGGAAATATTGTTAGATGAACAGGGCTATTCCAAGATCGTCGACTTTTGGTCTCTCGGTGTCCTCCTCTTTGAAATGTGCTGTGGATGGAGCCCTTTCTATGCGGAGGATATCCAACAAATGTACAAAAATATTTGTTTCGGAAAGATTAGATTCCCGAAGGGTGTCATTTGTGAAGAAGGCAAACAGTTTGTGAAGGGTGTAAGTTAATCTCAATACTTAATCTCGGTCTTCAGCTGACCATATTCGTAGCTTCTTAACCGCAACCCAAAGCATCGGCTGGGCGCCAAGGGCGACGCAGCGGAGCTTAAAGACCACCCATTTTTTGATGGCTTGGATTGGGAAGCCCTAGCACGCAAAGAAATTGCCCCACCGTTCAAACCCGTGGTGGAATCCGATGAATCGGTCAACAACTTTGATCCCGAATTTACTACAGCCGATATCAGTAATATGAGTGCGGCTGAAGCATTGGATGAAGACGACCCAAGTGAAGAATGGGTCTCACGTTCCATTAGTCAAAATGGATTTGTTCATACTCCCAATGGGCCTTTGGGAAGCGAACGATCGTCTTCAACATCCGCGAATCAGCAGCATGGGGGTTTCGGGTTGGGTCCGCTTAGTACGATCAACGGAAATGGGAACGCTGCAACTACTAATGGACATACCACTACCAACAACAACACCAATCCCTCGACTACTGGGCCCCAGGGTATTCAGATCAAGTCCAACAACGCCAAGAAGGATGTCTCCGGCACTCCATTAACCAACAGTGTACAAGAGAACTTTAAGGGATTCACTTATTCTGGCGAAAGCTTTGTTATACCTCCAGGAGTGTTGACACATCATAAACAAAAGGGCGATGACATGGTAGACGGCGAAGAGGAGCCTGAAGTGACGACGGAAGACGAAGTTGAGGATACGAAGATGAGTGCTGGTAGGTATGCTTATATGCGTAAAAAGGGCTTGGGTTTCAGTTCCTTGGACGATGATTTTATGTCGTAACTTGTCTTTTGAGCATCTACAGTGGACTCCGACTTTCTTTCTTTTCGCCTTTTCTTTTGTCTTATTCATAATTTTTCCTGGTATTTGATGTAGTGGGCTCCGTCATCATTTTTTATCATTTTTTTCTTTCTTTCTTCTTCGATAGGAAACAAATTCGCGCATATAACGCTTTTGTAGTAACTCATATCCCCATTATCCGCACTGCACATTATAAACTCATTTCCAAATAACAAACCTGCTTTTTTGTCTACCCTACACCGGTAAACCCAAAAAATGTTTCCCTCTAATTATGTTATCTACCATATTACAATGTACTGAACAAGTACAGCTACGCACTACCATTCAAAATGTAGTAGCGGGAAATGCATGAAAAATGTGTGAATTAAACGAGAGAGATTGTTGTAAAAATAGCGAGGCACAAACAAAAACTCACATGAAGGTCCATCTGATCAAAAACAAAAAAAAAATTGTGAAATTGCTCGAAGGGAAAAAAATATTAAGCTACTAAGTGGGGTTTGTGAACACAAATGATGATTTTGTCATGGGAACAAGATGTGTGGCAGAGGAAAAGTGATCCGACTATCGCGGGAATGTTTTCTCTACCAGTCGTTTAATGTTTTGCAGCCTGGGCGTGAGAGGTTGACGCCTCCGCGGAGTAGCGGTGGTAAAACGAGACCGCCAATGATCGTATTAATTACAATGGACTCCACGTCGTGTGGTGTAACACGACCATACCAGACTCCTGCCCCTTGAGGAGTATAGATCTGGGAAGTATACAATCAGCCGGGGGGGAAGCTCACAGGAATCGAAAGATGTGGAGACATACGATACAATTGCCTGCGTATTTGTGACCCCCTACGTGCGACACTTTCACTACGAGAGCGCGCTTGGATAATGCGCTTTCCCTCAGTTGCGATTTGATGATCTCTTCTCGTTGTTCGGCCGTCACGTTCAGATCTTCAAGAGGCGAACCATAGGTATAAGAAGGACATTCAAGTTGTGTATCGGCGTCCCATCCATGGTGTTCTAATGAGCGTATAAAGGCTAATTTTTTGCTGTCAGTTCAATGCCAAGTGAACCCAAACTCATACAAACCATGTTCGAGTTTCGGAGCAGCAATGCCACATCTATTGTCACGTTTCTTGTGTGAACCTGCACCAAAATCAGCAATGTGTTTGAGTATTGAAGTGGATAGTTGACTCACACAGAAGAATTATACATGAATAGGGTAATATCCAAGTCCTCTGTTGAGTTTTTTCAGGAAATGCACCCGCCCGATTGACGGTGGGATCGAGGTAATTGTCCCATAGGTCCTGAGCGCCTTGAGACGATCGCTCCACCTCGGTGACGACCTTGAAGTCTGGAAATACAAATACTGTATCACAATCGTCGTCGTCGCATATCGTTCTATGGCTTCCGTTTAAGACGGAGAGGTGGTTTGAATCAGAGTTTCGAAAGAGACCGGGAATGCCTTGTCGAACTGATTTTGCAGCTGTGTGATGGACAGGCTTGTGTTCTTCTTGTTCCTTTGTCTCTAGGTCATCGAGGTAAGCTGCGAGCGACCCTTGAGCGTCTGTAATTTTCTTCTCCCAATCCGCTTTTCCGGTCGAAATCACAATCTAAGTTTGCCGGCCGAAAAGGGGCCCGAGTAAAGAGGAGGTGTGGTGGAAGAACATGAGGTGCTGACCATACCTGGCGATTATAGGCCACCACAGAACCCAGCATTTGTGATTCCCAATCAACTTCAAAACGAGTAGGATATGCGTCATGACCTATGGGAAAGAAATTATCAGATAGGGCGATTAAAAGGAAGAAAAGTGTCAAGAACCTAGGTCGCAGGGATCGGTGCAAGACCGACAGTCCGCAGTTGAGACGGGGACGGAGGAGGCTCTGAGCTGAGTGCATACTTCTTCTGTCTCTGCTGGGCGGCCGAGGACGTATGCCTGTAGCTTGCGGAGGCTGTACATGGGAAGAGGAACGGGGAAAGGTTGGGGAACAGGAAAAGTCGCGCGCATATCAGATAAGCTCCCTTATTAATACCACACTGGTACTCGTACACACCGTTCCCCAACTGCCACGCCATCCCCACGTCCGTCTATCCCACTGCCCGCTTTGCTCTTTCCCATCACCCCTCGTTCCCCCGCTGATTTGGGCGGGCGAAGAGCTTCCATCTGGGCCCTTGAAACTGAATGACATCTGATGGACCAATCAATGGATCATGAAAAGTGAAAGGGATACAGGCGTTAATAGAAGCGGACTGCCATCCAGCTGGTCATCGTTCCCTGATTGTTCGCAGGCAATTTGGTGAGAGGAAATTGAAATTTCTGAGCTTCTCATGAGCAGCCCAATTAGGCATGCGTCATTGTTGATGACGTCCGCTGAGAACATAATGACGATCTCATTCTAAGCAGACCCATTAATGATTTTTGTGCAAGGCTGGCCATAATTTTCAGAGGAAGCGGCGATAAATCAGGGCAACTTCTCTCAACATAATAATTCATTATCGGATGGTTCTTTCACACAAAGCTTCTCCCGAGTCCCGGCTAGTGCTCAGTTCTCCTAAATAGCACAGTGTATGTATGCCCTTGCTTATTTCAGTTCGCGAAGCCTTGATTCTCGTGACCCACAATATAGACGTGAGGAAGCTCCGTTTCTATAATACAGTCCTTCGTCCCGGATGATCCGGAACAGCGTATTCTCACATCATCGAAATGCATGGGAGGCTCCTCGACGCAGTCTGCACCAAATACAGCCAACTGTCCGCAAAAGAACGGAGAAACCGTCTTTGAGACTTGACATTCCTTCAGACCAATTGCTTCGATGTGAAGATTGTAGTGGATGGTATACTTAAATCAATTCGGCACTCAATCCGGACTAGGTAGATTATACTATTTTGGCCTTTTTATTTCTTCCATTTTACCCGTCTCTTGGATGTGTTTTTGAATTATCCTGCGTCAGAGCGCTAAGAGTCAAGTGCCAACGCTTTTTGTGTATTTGATGCGCATGTCACGCGAGTGTGACGCGTCAAAGTTGTCCGGAAATTGTTGAAAGCAAGAAGAGCGATGTCGTTCGCCGTCGCCCGTTCTCTCCATCGCCCTCTCAGCCGTTCATTTACATCCACTTCCACATCTCACAAATCTCCTCGAAAATCTCCTCCCCGTACCCACAAAACTCGTAGTCGTACTCCCAAAGTCGACCGCACCACAGAACCCCTTCTCCCTCTCCAAGAACTACGCGCCCCCTTTTCTTTCAACCATCAGTCCAACGAAGCCACCTCCAATGACGTTCCTCCCCTTCCCCGCAAAGCTCGTACTCCCAAAGTCGACCCTACAACCGAATCTCTTCTCTCTCCTCAAAAACTACGCGCCCTCGTCTCTCTCTATCATCAATCCGAAGACTTCATAACAGAGGAAACCCTCCTTGATCGCATCGATGCTGCTTTCGTTGGTGGCGATACCCACCAGCGGGGTACCATTAACCAGCTTGAACAAAGGTGGTTGGAAGATGTTCTCAAAAACCAACGCGAGGCTCCGAGAATTGCGCCTTGGTATCATGAACTTACCTCTTTAGACCGCAAAGATCAATTTAGTGGCCAGATGACTAGTAGGGAGAAGCAAATTGTGGATGCGTTATATGGTGTAGAGTCAGGCTCTCGGGTTGGATATGAGACGCTCATGGAAGCTGTCAAAGCAAAGAAGATGGAACCAGAACAGGAGTAGGAGTAGGAGTGGGGAAAATTGTCATTACATTCGCTATGACTGAAGGACCATCTCTGTGAGTGAGTGGGGGTCCTTGCCATTGAGTTGAAAAACTAATACTTGAAGCAAGGGCAGATTCAACCTTACTACATATAATTTTTCAATAGATCTATTTTCTCATTCCGTGAAATATTTAAAAGAAGTTTCGATCAAAGTCATTCATATTTGCTTCCGTCCACCGAAACTTCTCGGTACACCGTATGATTCCTCCAATATGATTAATGACTGGTCTTCATTCTATTCCAAGTCAAAAGAGCGACTATTATCTATGTAAGAATACTCTAAGATTTCTTTAAATGCTATTATTCCCTTATTCCTGAAAATTAAACATCCATACGTGAAGCCCCGTAGGCCACCTCTCCTCGTTCAATCGAACGGGGTTCGAGGACAAGATCCTCGAATATCCAAAATAAAAGAGCCGTATCGATCAAGTATTCTCTGGATATGACACTGTTTCCAACACCATCCTCCCATATATTGAGTTTCTACATCCAATTCGACCCATCATGTCATCGCCGCGTCGTTAATTGGCATCGGTGCAAAAACAACAGGAGGTACACAAGTAAAACACGACACAGCAGCGTCCCATTCACAACTTTCCCGCGATTGATTATTTGTTGAAGGGTTATGAAACGCATCACAGAGATTGAGAATAAGTCGCGTCCCCATGACGGTGGTAACGGCATAGATAAATGAGGGAGGGATGCTTGCGTATGACGCATCTGTGGTGAGGCAGACGACTACAGTTATGGTGTACAATGCAAATGCACTTGTTCATCAATCATGAGCTAGACGCCCTGGTAGAAAACGAGGTCTTTTGATGGATAACACTGACCTGAAGCAATGTCCAAGATTGTCCCGTAGCAAAATGACGACCAGCGTTGGACAGGAGCACCGCAGACGCAATGTTTCTTCTAGCGGCGGCTGGAACCACCATTTGTAGATGAGTCCCAAGGCCAGAATGAACAGGATCGTGTCAAAGAGCATAACAGACACCCAGAACATGAAATTATAAGACGGAACCTCGGTGAAAGTGCAGTGATATACCCCAGGAAACGGCTGTGAGGTAACTGAACATGCCATTTGAGATTTGATTTGAGATTTGGTAGATTTAACTCACCTTTTAACTTTGGTATAGAAAGTCCTGTAAAAATGAGAAGACCGATAACTTCGGCACAAAAAGCGACATAAAGGAACCGCGACACATAGTTACTTTGGTACAAGGCTAGGACGCGCGATTGCAGGATATCTAAACGAACATCAATGCGCCATCATTAAAAATATAAACCCATGTAGCCTACATTGTGAAATCCATGTGGAAACCGCGGCCATCGCCACGTTCGTTCGCATTCCCACAAGACCTTCAGAAAGAAAAAACATCAGATTGAGGAAAAAGAAGACATAGCAAGACTACGTACAGCTGTTCATTGGACAGAAGTTGCTCGATTATGCGAATTTCTACAAGGAGAAAAAGATATTACGTACAACTAAGCACGGTGTTAGGAAAAGATCTGCCCTCTCAAACTCAGTAACTTACCTTGTCCGTTGGCCTTTGGAACATGTATACTGGTGAAATGTTATCAAAGATCGGCGAAGGGTGATTTGAAAAATGACCTACCATATGTGTGCCAGCTGAAAATGACAGATGATATGTCACTGAGTAGTATTCAAGGAACCATCTCGCCACCTACAAAACAAGGATATTCCCGAAATACCGGCACTTAGCGGAAAAATTAGAAATGTACGGCGGAAATAATCCACCGAAAAAATACACACAAAAAAATAAAGGGTTCTAGATTTTGACCAGCGTTTTTTCTATACAACCCAAACATGAGTGGCGTTGCGACCTAAATGCACAGCTTACTTGCCCATATTAGCTCTATCTGGATAGAAATTTCAGTTCAAGTATTGAAGATAGAGGTTTTCGACACACCTCCTGGTCAAAAGTAATTACTGTCACCGCCTCATTTCAATACTATCTGAACCGCAACCGCAACTGGAGCACTGACCGTGATCATAAAATGTGAAAACAAAGCCTGCGACTATTCGGAGTCAGCAATCATGGATAATATACGACGTTAAAAAATCTCACTTTGAACATAATTTTGAAGGGAGAGGACGTGGACCGCAGACGCTGCCTCGTTTGTTGAGCTCAAGGACATAACATGTAAAAAAAGGAATGTCGGTAAAGTGGACGTGAGGTCAACTAGCGAGGTTCGAAGGAGCCTTTATAGCGAATACGCCGGCCTAGTTTGTGGGTTCTCGAACCCCTTGGGGATTTATGTCTACGTACACCTTGCCACCGGACTAAGATATGAACCAATCAACAATTATTCTCATCAGGGACGTTGCACTGATAAGGGTTGTCTTTAGCATCAATAGCCCGATCATCGACAATAGAGACAGCCAACGGAGGACGCCTTGAGGAGAATGGCCCTGGATCTGAATCAAGTCAAGGAATTAAAAAAGGGTGAATAATGAAGCGCTAGCGCATCACACTGCGGAAAGCGCGAGGAATTGTGGATTATAAACCAGTAGATCCGAGGATGGGGGATGATCAATTGAATCTAACGCGCCACACAAGCAACTTCATTCTATGCCTTGGCCGATTAAAGGAGAGGTTTCATCCCCGGTGTAAATGCATAATTTGATGGTTCACAGACACCATAAGGACCGCCTGGGACCGCCTGGGACACATGGCAACGGACAGAGGAAAATCAGAAGCTCTCCACCGCTACCCTGAAGAAGCAAGAAAAAAAACAAACAGCAGTAATGGAGGAAAGGTATCCCTTACGTTGACGAAGACCTAATTCAGGATGACGGTGCTTATCCAAAAATCATGGTCATGACCTAAGTCGTCCCTTGGCGCTTTTCTCTGATGATATGTTTTTATTGACCCAAGCTTGTTAGCCGACTGAATAATGAATGGAGTTCCTCACTCCGCATGTATGATCGTTCGTCTCATTACGACGGTGGCTATATGACACAATCTTCAAGGAATTTTCGACCAAGAATTCTCGTCATTATATCCACTCAAATGCTGAGTTTTAAAATGAACCTTTGAGCCGTGACACAGCCCATGGACTATTCGCTTCGTAAAAATTCATGGGATAGGCACCGGGCTTGGAATCATCCGCCTTAGACTCCAACCAGCTCGGCGTGGTGCCAACCGCAACCGCAGACTCATACGGAGTGAGTAGAGGACGACCAAACGCGTAACCCCAGTCAATCGATAGACGCGGGCAAGACGTTTGGATGAACGTGGATATGTGGGGCTGGAAAAGAGAAAGTTTTGCAGGGGAGAGCTCAGACAGAAGGATGGGAATGTAAGGGATTGGGATCGCCGAAGCTTCCAATTGTCGTGTAATGGCCTGTGAAGGGGGGTGAATTTATGCTGTCTCTTTGAATCAAAAGTAAGGTGTTATATACCCGTAGTTGATTGAAGTTCCCTTGTCTGCCCAGGGTCCCCAGAATTACTCCCCATAGAGGGGTGTCGTTGGAGCGATCTTCAATCATCCCTGGCGACCGATATGCATCGACGCTTCGTTTCGCCGTTTGTATCGCTTGATTTCTGACGGTCTGCATTTCTTCATGGTCGTAGCGTTCTCTGGTAAACTTTTTGGAATAAGGGTCGTAACGAAAGGCTGGGACAGTTGGGTTAGCAATCATAATTGATTCGAGGTGGAAACGACCATCGCCCAAATATCTGATAAAAAGTGTCAGGGCAACAAGTGAAGAACGAATGCGCAGAACACACGTACATAAGGGCATCCACATCTTTCAAGGTGGGTGCAGTACACCCAAGTATCTCTCCGGGAGACAAGGGTTTCGACCTCGGTATCATAGTTTCGTATTGGCCTGTCCAGAATTTGTTTCCTCTACCTGGTTGGGAGAGTTCGCGATCCTCGCCTACATTTTCTATGAGACCGGATGCAGATGTGTGATATTCGCTGGAGAGATCCTCCTTCAACTTTTGTAAGGCTGCGACAAATTGTATTGTCGACACCAGAGCGAGGCGGGTCGGTTGACTGGGCTGTGACGGCGCATCGGGTCCATTATCAAGTGAATCCGTGGCAAGTGGGCCCTCTATACGAAGCTGAGCTATACCAGACGCAATTTGTGCACCTGCAGGTATATTACTTGACTCTTCTTCGCCCTCGAGTAGGCGCTCTCTGAAAGTTTGCCGATCACTCGGAAAATTGAGTCTTATGGAATGATGCAAATGAGACGAGTCGATGCCAATTTCGACAAAGACATAGAGGGTCTTAATGGAAGTCTGATCCACGGGTACTGAACATAGTTTATCAGATAAGGGGAGGTGCCGCAGGTGATTGGGAACGAGCCTAGGCAGCTATGACCATAGTGGACCATCATGTCGCATCCGAGAGCAACTGCGGTATAGTCATCTATACAGCAGGCTCCGTATGTGACATCTCCCATGATTACGGCCAAGGCGGGGGTGAAACTACCATAGCGTTTAACGTATGACTACTGCGGTCAAAGCTCCTGCGCACCGCTCAATGATGTCTGCGATAGTGCAAGCAAACATTTGAAGGCCCTCTGGCATCTGGAGTGCAACCATGGTGGCCTTGTTCTTGCGGATGTGATGTATTGTTTTGTGGATCTCGAAGGAATAGTTTGATGGGAGTTGTTGGATGGCGGCATTGAGCTGGTCGTCGCTGAGGATATCGTGGGGGATCTGGTTGGAGACAACGGGATGGACGCCAGGCTTGGATGGTCTGGCAGACTTGCTGCCGACGAAGCGTTTCTTTGGTTTTGCCGCAGACATGATGAACTGTGGAGGGAAGGAAACTCACGTGCGCGTCTCTGCCATGAACCACTGTGCTCTGCGCTCCTCATGCGGCACCAACGTCTTCAAGCCGCTGCCCTGTCCCTATGAAGGCCCACCGCAAGAGGTCTGTCGTTGTCCATTTGCATGTCGCTTTCTCTACTGACCTCCGGGCCTCTTAGCCTGAAGACCGTGCCCTGCTTACAGAGGTTTGCGGGCCAGAATTCGCCGCCGGTCCAGTATGCTGTTCCTCTGACCAAGTGGAGACTCTCAAGGCCAACTTTGTCCAAGTAGAAGCCTTCCTAGCGTCGTGTCCGGCGTGCAGGAACAATTTCAGATCATTCTTTTGTGCCTTTACATGCTCCCCACACCAGGGCGAATTTGTCAATGTCACCTCTACACAAGAGGGTTCCAATGGCCGGACCGCTGTCAAGTCTGCCGACTTCTTTGTCACTGAACAGTTTGGCAAGGGCTTCTATGACAGCTGCAAGGACGTCCAATTTGGTGTGACCAACGGGTATGCTATGGATTTCATTGGGGGAGGTGCCAAGGATTATCATGCGTTCTTCAAATTCCTGGGTGATGTGAAACCACTTGGAAGTCCATTCCAGATCAACTTCCCAACTACCTCGACTCCCGACATCACACCCCTTGACCCGCCTCCGCGAAATTGTCATGACAGCGAACTGACAAGTCGTTGCACATGCATAGACTGCCCCGACATGTGTCCCGCCTTACCACCCGCTCCTTTACCCAACGCTGGGCCCACATGTCTCGTCGGTCCATTATCTTGCCTATCATTCATCCTTTCTGTCACCTACACCGTCGCTGTCCTAGGTTTCCTAACAGGCTATGCTATCTCTGCCTTCCGCAGACATCGCCGAGAGAAATCATACGAACGTGTCGCACTCTCAGCGGATGCTGCCTCCCCGCGAACACGCAGTCATGGACTTGTTGGCGCTGCTTCTCTATCTCACTATATCGATGAAGACTCGTCGGGTGCCCCGTCAGAAAACCGGCATCTTGGCCGCGGTGTATCGTTGCTAGACCCTATGGAAACAGTTCAGCCTCGCCAGGACCGTATCAACAATGTGATTCGGAGAGGATTCTATCACTTGGGTCTGTTCGCCTCTAATCATCCGTGGCTCATGTTTTCCGTCGTCTTTCTTGTTATTGGCCTCCTGAACATCGGTTGGGATAGATTCGCAGTTGAAACGGACCCTGTTAGGTTGTGGGTCGCTCCAGATTCCGAAAGCAGACTTCAGAAAGAATATTTTGACCAGCACTTTGGTCCATTCTATCGTACCGAACAAATCTTTGTGACCGCTGCAGTACCTCGATCAGAATCTAATCCAAATGATACTACACAAACTACATCCATCACCATAGGCGAGAAGGGTCCTGTTTTGTCCTGGGACCGCCTCAAATTCTGGTTTGACGTCGAGTCACAAATTCGTAATCTTGTCTCGCCCAATGGTTTAACACTAGATGATGTTTGTTTCAAGCCTGGTGGCCCTCGAGGTGCTTGTGTCACCCAGTCCATTGCGGCATGGTACGGTAATGACCTAGAGGATTATGACCCGGATACTTGGGCTGATCACCTAGAGGAATGTGCTTGGAATCCCGTCGACTGCCTTCCCGATTTCCAGCAACCTCTTGAGCCACAATTTGTTTTGGGAGGTGTTCCTCTTGATTCCAAGGGTTCGAAGCAGTACTTGGAGGCTGAAGCTTTCGTCGTGACATACGTGGTATCAGATTCACTTGACCAGCACAAACAAGCTATGATTATGGATTGGGAAACGACTCTGCGGAAATATCTCACTGGTCTCGGGCAGCGTGCCGAAGCAGAGGCCGGCTTGTCAGTCGTATTTTCTACTGGCGTGTCCCTTGAAGAGGAACTAAACAAGAGTACGAATACCGATGTTCGTATCGTTGTATTGTCATATGTGGCAATGTTCCTCTATGTCTCGCTCACTCTTGGTAGTGGATCTACTACTAAGGATGAGGATGGAGTCATATCTTCACTCTTCCGGTGGATTCGCAATTTTCCAAAACTTTTCAAGCGTTCCGGTTCCGCCTCTACCATTTCCATTGATTCTCGCGATGTTCCCACCCTATTTCCCCGCTTTCCCCGCAGTCTCTTCGTTGGTTCGAAGGTCTTACTTGGTTTGTTCAGCATCTTTCTAGTACTTGTCTCCATTTCTACCGCAGTCGGATTCTTCTCCTTGCTCGGAGTGAAAGTGACTCTTATCATTGCCGAGGTTATCCCTTTTCTTGTCCTCGCAGTTGGGGTCGACAACGTCTTCATCCTTGTCCACGAGCTTGATCGTCAAAACACGCTTCATGGACCAAATGCGGCACCAACGTACATCACAGCTCTATCACCCACGAATTCCCACCGATTTAATTTCGAATCGACGCAGCCTGACGTAGATGATACGTCCCTTCCGTTGTACCTGAGTGCGGAAGAGAGGGTTACTCGGACTTTGGCTAAGATGGGACCTTCAATCTTATTGAGTACCATCACAGAGACCCTTGCTTTTGCTCTGGGTGCTCTTGTTCCTATGCCTGCCGTTCGCAATTTTGCACTGTATGCGGCTGGAAGTGTATTGATAAATGCTATTTTGCAAGTGACGGTGTTCATCGGCGCTTTACTCTTGGATCTCAAGCGCGTAGAGGTGAGTAACCAATTGCGCTTTAGTTGAGACAAACTCTAACCACTGTAATCCAGAGTAATCGTGTGGACTGTTTCCCTTGCATTCGTTTGTCTTCCAGAATAGCATTGCCAGAGACTTCTGCTAGTTCTAGCGGTTTGGGCCGGATCGCAAGATTCATCCGCCGCTACTATGCTCCTTTCCTCATGAATTCCGTCACCAAAGCTTGTGTTGTAATCATCTTTGTGGGAGGCTTTGTGGCATCTGTAATTTCTGTTCAGCATATCCAGATTGGCCTTGGTGAGCACCCTGAAACGAGTTTTACGTACGCGTCAAACTGACGCCATTCTCTGCAGATCAACGTCTGGCTCTACCTGCAGACTCGTACCTCGTTCCCTACTTTGACTCCCTGGATGCCTATCTAGATGTTGGTCCCCCGGTTTATTTTGTTGCGAAGGGTGTCGATGTAGCTGAACGAACTGGCCAACAAGCGCTCTGTGGGCGCTTCACAACGTGTCCTGACTTTTCTATTGCAAACCGATTAGAAGCGGAGCGCAAGAGGCCCGAAACTTCTTTCATTAACCAACCCACTGCCTCCTGGATTGACAACTTCCTTAGTTGGTTGAATCCTGTTAATGATGAATGTTGTCGTGTGCGCAAGAATGATCCTTCTGTGTTTTGCACTGCTCGCACTCCTTCAAGAGCCTGCAGACCTTGTTATCAGGATCACGAACCAGCTTGGAATATCACGATGACAGGGCTTCCTCAGGGAGAGGAATTCATGCGATATCTCAAACAGTGGCTGGTTTCACCAACGACGGCAGAGTGTTCGCTCGCTGGAGAGACTGCTTTTGGGGATGCTATATCTTTCACAGCTGATTCCTCACATATCGAAGCTTCCCACTTCCGCACGTACCATAATCCACTCAAGTCTCAAGATGATTTCATCAATGCATTCGCGGCGGCTCATCGCATAGCAGACGAAATATCCGAAGAGGCGGGTGTTGAAGTCTTCCCTTATTCTCTCTTTTACGTCTTTTTCGACCAATATGCGCATATTGTGGGAATCACACAAGAAGTGCTTGGACTTGGATTGGCTTCTGTGCTTATTGTCACTGGGCTTCTTCTAGGGTCATGGCACACCGCGATCATTGTTACGGGAGTGGTTGCAATGACCGTTCTGAGTGTGATGGCGGTGATGCCGCTTTGGGGAATCAATCTGAATGCGATTAGTTTGGTGAATTTGGTGATTTCGTTGGGGATTGCTGTTGAGTTTTGTGCGCATATTGCGAGGGCTTTTATGAGTGTTTCGAGTTCTTCGTCGGTTACTGTTGTGGGAAATACGGTGTCGCATGGACATGGTGTGGAGCAGAAGGAGAGGGATGAGAGGGTACATATCGCATTGGTGGATGTTGGGCCATCTGTAAGTTTTTTCTTTTACATAGTTCAGAAGAAACTCGGAACTGAACGTCATTTTCTTTTAGGTTTTGTCTGGTATAACGTTCACTAAGCTTATTGGCATGTCAGTCCTTGCTCTGACGCGCTCTAAACTTCTCGAGGTCTGTTTGATTTTGCAGCAGTACGGAGGGTGATGCTAACTGGCTGTAGATCTATTACTTCCGCATGTGGTTGACACTCATCGTTTCTGGTGCCCTTCACGGTTTGGTGTTGCTGCCTGTTGTCCTTAGTCTTGCAGGAGGGCGCGGTTTTCCTCCTGGGACGGACGAAGAGTGGATGCGCGATGCGACTAGAATTGAGTACGAGTATCCGTGAGTCGAACCAGCTTTTTTTTTTTCAAAATGATTTTTTTTAAACTTCATGTCATAGAACGTTCAACGCCGATGACGACTCCATTCGTAGCGACTAAAGTGGGTGATATCTATATTCCTTATAATGGACATTTTGTTTTATAAACTACTGTTTTCGTCGTCTCTATGAGAGTTGAACACTTCAAAGCGTAACATTCAGTAAAGATTATTGTAGACAGTTACAAGAAAAACTTGAGCCAAAAACCACTCTTGGATACCTACCTAAATATTTACTGTCTAAGCATCCTTTGCGGGGGACCTAGACCTACTATCCCTAATATCATCTCTGTCTCTGCTGGCACTCCTGCCCCTACTCGCTGAGCGGCCACGGGACCGGCTGCGACTGTATTTTGAAGCGGAATCGTAGGACATTGAACGAGGAGAGCGGGGAGAGCGACTCCTGGACTTGGGCGTACGTGAGCGAGACCTGGGAGTCAGCGAGCGCGAGAGTGGAGTCCTAGAACGGGTGATAGACCTAGTCCTTGAACGACTGGAGCGAACTGAGTAACTTGCGGATCTGCTCCTTGGAGAACGAGACCTAGAATTTGAAGGAGACCTTGAACGTGGAGAGTAGGAACGAGACAGAGGTCTGCCACGAATAGGTCTTCCTCTACGTGCAGCACCACCACGACTTCTACCGTAATCACGATCAGGACCACCGTATCCTCCGCGAGTATAACTTGGGGATCTTCGGCGAGGGAGATAGCCAGGTCGACGAGGAAGTGGTGAACGGGACCTCCGATAGCCTCTATCCCTATTGCGTGGGGGTGGTGGAGGAGGACCTCTTCTGCCCCAACCGCCACGTCCACCACGGAATGATGGTTTTTCTCCGCGTCTACGGGAATAAGGTGATGGTGAACGAGTTCTGGATCTTGACAAGGACCTAGGTGACCTTGGGCTCCTTGAACGAGGTGACAGGGAACGGGAGTAAGGAGAGCGTGAACGTGAGAAGGAGGGAGAACGCGGGCCTCGACCGTTGCGATAACGCGAACCTGGTGGTGGACCGCCGCGACGAGAGCGATGAGGTGGTGGAGAACGAGTGCGAGCGCGAGTGCGAACGGGGAGGTCTGAAAGTTCGAGTTTTAGGACGGCGCCGTCGAGTTGGCCACCGTCCATGTGTTCGAAAGCGCGATGAGCCGACGCGGCGTCTGCATACTCAAGAGCGGCCTTGCCTCTGTTCTGACCGGCTGCGCGTCGTTGAGGAGCGGGGAGAGAGAGAGAAAGAAAGAGAAACGCACATTTTCCAAAGACGGGGAGGTCGATTTTGACGATGTCGCCGTAAAAAGCAAAGACGGCCTGGAGATGGCCTTCGACGACGTTTCTGGTGAGATTTGTGATGACGACGACCTTTGCGTCTGCGTTGGCCGACTCGACCTCCATGTTGCAACGGCTCAAGGGCTGGATGTCACACACGTCACACATATCTCTATAGGTTTAACTAACTACGCATCATCCTCTACATATTTATGGCGCATATCTTTCCATAGTTTCTACAGCCAGAAATGTGAAAAAGGAAATTGCTGAAGAGAAAGGGGACGTACGCCCTTGTTCCACCGCTCCCAGAAGGAAGTCACGCCCATATCAAAGCCGACACCGAAGAAAAAGGCACCCGCAAAGACGGAGCCAACAAAGACGCCTATGGGGTGTGAGCAGCTGCGGGCAGAGGCGGGGGATAAAGCGCACTGTTACGCCTGAAAAACGAGTTGTAGAGACCGGTGGCGAGCTGAAAGCAGGGTGAGCAAGCGATATTGGGCTGCGAGGAGGACGACTTACACTCATCGCTGTGGTTCGGGATTGAAATGTTACTTGTCACACCGTCACCCGCGGAAAAGAGTCACGGATGGTGTGACAGGCGAGTGCTCATGTCGTTCTCGCTGCGTCGGTCGTTCTCGACAACAGCGCAGGAGCTGCTCGCCGCCGCGCACAACGGTGTCTCTGGCCATCTCAAACCCATAAACCCCATCTTTCGCCGTCCAGTCGGCGCCGACGATCCTCCTAGCCCTGGCCCAGCCACCTACAAGAGTGCCGAAAGTAACCCGCTGAGCACACCCGACTCCGTCATCCGCTCTGCATACCGTTTCGACTGTCATTCTTCGCGCAACAACACCATCACCACCCTCTCCTCTCTCACGTACGACAAAGACCCCTTCAAGCCCCCACGCTCCAATGTCATCGCCTGGTACTCCGGCGGTTCTCTCAAGTTCAAAAAGAGCCAGCGTGCGAGCTATGAGGCTGGCTATCAATGCGTCATTCACGTCTTCAAACTTCTCGAAAAGCTGAAACAAGAAAAGGGCAGCTGGGTCACTGTCGAACTCTACTTCAACGGCTTTGGCCAGGGCAGAGAGGCTCTCAAAACGGCTCTCATGGCCACCGAGGGCGTAGCCATCCGGGACACCATCAGGAAGGTCACTGACTGCACTCCCCTCAAGATTGGTGGCACACGTTCAAAAAAGACAAGACGTTTATGATCCTCGGCACGTTTCTCTCTTCTGTTCAGCCCGACAGTCCAACTCATCTCTCATCCAGTCCCTTAATGTCGTCTATAGATATCTTAATATAATATATCCCACAGCCACTATAACTCTAAGTTGAAATGTTTGTCTTCTGCATATGTGTGGTATCCTGGTCGTTCCAAGCATCGCAATGCAACCTGTTTGTCTGTCTCTATATCGGCTATCAGTGCGTCTATAGAAACATTCAGTCACAGCATCATGAGAGCAACACCGACGTGCTCACCCCGAGAAGTGTAATTCAGCTCTGGCCGAATATATCCAAGCACAATGGCCCGCATCTCAATGCCATAGAAATCTCCCTTGAAGCCATGCATGATGTGGATCTCCTACATCTTATCGTTATACAAACTTGACGAACGCAGATAGATCTCTGACTCACAGCAGTCATCTTCTTGTTATCGTAGAATGGATTCCATCCCAAGCTCATCACCATCGGAAGCACCGCCAACTCACCTTTCTCAAACTCTCCCATTCTCTCCGCCGGTGGAATGACTTGGGCATACCCGTAGTACACGCCCGTTTTCGCCACCACAGTCATCGCCTCCGTCGCCTCATCCGGCAGATTTGCTAAATCCTCTCTCTTCAATCTTTCTTCAATCACAACAACCGATTCCAAAATCGCTCACCAGTAGGGCATCCCAAATCCTTACCCCCTCTACCAAAACCCTTCTGGACAGGTCCAGCAAGTTTTATTGGGAACGGTAACTCGGGTTCATCTGGGCCAACGAGCTGAGGTCTAGCCAGCCTGAAACTCTCCGTTTGGAAGGGTGCAGCTGGACGCTCGGAGGCGGTTGTGGCCGACATTTAAGAGTAGCTTCGTACAATGTAGAAAGAGAGATAAATATAAGCGATCACAAATCAGTTTCTTCAGTTTCCGGCCACAAACAACCATGTCCACTCCATATGCCACCTACCCCGTTTCCACTGCCCAGCAAACGCAGTACCCAAATCATTACCCGAATGTGCCTGTTCAAATTCAACCTACATCCACTTACTACTCCCCGTACAATGCTCCCGGTACCGCTGCTGCCGGAGCGCCTAGTCTCGCAAGTTTAACTATTCAAACAGACACGTATAGACAGACTCACCCTGCTCCTGCACGGCCGCCAAGTCCACCTGAACCTGCTATAACACCCGATGTAGCCACACGCGCCATTCGGAGAGTGGTAGAAAATGAAGCGATTAAGGTTGGGTTTGCGAGTTCTGATATTCAAGCTGTGAGACGGTTTGAACTTGAAGTCGTGGCTTGTACGTTGGCTATTCCTCTCCTCCATTATATATATATATATCTATTGAATCTGCTGTCTGTTTTAGTTACTGAACAACTGTTTGAACGAGCACATGAATACGCCAATCTCGCAAACCGCGCCAGTGTCATCCCTCCAGATCTCCTTCTCGCTATTACCGACTTTGGTATCGAACCAAAAGAGCTATACCGCCTTGCTCGAAAACGGCGAACCTCACAAACAACAGGAACTACAGAATCCACAGATATGGTTGTCTCTCCCAAGTTAAAACCAAAGAAACTTGTCAGATCCAGTACGCAAAAAACGCACAAAGTCCTTTCTACTCACTTATATATATATATCTATCTAGAACCAAAGATTTCACCAATGCAACTCACATCGTCAACCTCACGTTCACCATCCCCAGATCTCCTAGCCTCAGACGACGAATCGGGTCCTCCAATCCTCCCCGTCAGTCTCCGAGGTCTTCCTCCCTATCTCCCACAACTCCCTCCCAAACATACTTACCTCCAAACTCCCGTGAGTGCTACATAACCTTCTCTCCAAAGCTTTTTTCACACACACATGATTTTCAGGCTTCACCACCCAAGAAAGCAGCACTTCCTTCCCTCGAAAAGAAACTCAAAACGGCAGGTTTGGTACAAGAGTCATTAAAAAACTTGATGCTCGCTACGGAGGATAGTACAGGTCAAGAAGATGCTGAATTATTGGGACATATTGTAAATTGGGAAATGGGCTTGCACTCTAGGAAACGATGGAGACTAGGTTAGCTAGTGGGATTGGACATTCGGGCAATTGTGTGATTTTTTTTTTTACATTGCTGGGAGCCTTGGAATGTAACACTATCATTCCGCACTGTCCAAGTCTATGGCTTGTATAATCATCAAGTGGCGAGATGGCAATGAATAACATCAACCTTAGGCTAAGAATTGATATGGACGATTGAATGATTTTCCTGATCCTCATATTGAAAAGAATAGTCACTCTCTAACCGCCTTACCATTCTCTGACAGTCAGTATATTACATACAGGTCTGGAATCAGAAACGAGGTATCATCCAGTATGCCATGAAAGAGAAAAAGAACACCTCGTCTGCCGACGAAGCGACTCATCTGAGCTCAGAATCGTCTCGACCATCATATTAAGCTCTTCAGACCTCTCAGTAACAAGTGTAGAACTCGCACTGGAATACCGTAAATGTATACCCAGCGTTGTTTAGAATATACCCTACTAAAGCTCATTCTTATGACCGTCTTCAGTCCATAGATTTTTTTCAACAGCTGAATGCGTTCTTAACATTAATCAAACAAAGGTCAAAACCAGACCTGTGGTGATTTAATGCGCAATGGACCTTACCAAAGTTAATCATCCACAGCTTTTCGGTTTCTTGCCCCGATTCAAAACAGTTGTCCAAGATGCCGTTCACTCCTGTACATGTTATACAGAGTTTGATTTTCTTCTCGATTGAAATTTCAGCTAATCGGTACTATGGTCTGTGGGTGGGGCTTGAATCTGCATTATTGACCCTGGCTCTGAAGCGCTAGGTGCTGATACTGTAGAATTGTCTTGTTTGGCCTGCCTTTTCATCAATCTGTTATAGCGTAGTCGACACTGGAACAATTTGGTGAATAAAATGTTTATAAAAAAAGAACAAATATTTACATTAGGTCCAGTTCTTCTACCACCCAGTTTTTCGCTAACCATTTTCCACTTCTTTCCCAATACTTTCACAGCCTCCAAAAGCTGCTGATCTTCAACTTCTGACCAAAATCCCTTCTCACCTTCTGTAGCAGCTCCAATTTCAGCCCAGCGTTCTCTACATTGCTCATTTGTTCGACCAGGTAACACGCCGGCAACATCGATCCATGAATTACTGAAGACATCAACGGCCTTTTGTAGACGAGTGTCTTCTTCAGGTGTCCATGGTTCATGTTTGATTGAAGGATTCAAGGACCGGACATATCGTGTTTGACATTGAGATGTGGTTGCGTATGGCGAAACGTGACGTGCGACTGTAGATTTGTGGTGAGAAAACTTGCAAGTATAATATGTGTAGAAATATACCAAGGTTCCAGTTGTTCGTTCCAAATATTTCGACAGCCTCTAACAGCTTTTGATCGGCATTCGTATCCCATTGGTGTCGCGGTCTGGTGATGGCTTGTTTCATACAATCGATTGGGACGCGGTTCGTCTAAACAAAATTATTCATGTTAAAACGCCAGATCCATTCATGGAGACGTACGCCAAGCTCTTTGGCAATTCCAGACCAGTTAATCTTCTGCCCAGTCGCTAGAGCAGGAGCAGTCAAGTTATGCAATTTATCCAATTCATCCTGCGTCCAATCTCCGTGATTGACCTTGGGATGAAGCTTTGCAACCCATTGAATGCGACATTCGTCAGGTGTTCGCTTGATAAGTGCGTGGTCAGACACTTTTTCCGCTACTATAGACCAGTCGATTCCTTGGACGTTGTGTACAATATCAATAGGCGGGGCTGAGGGACTTGAATTTGAGTCAAGGTGAACGCTAGCAATGTGAAAACAAAGTCAAAGTACTTGTCGCGGACTCGGTATGCCTCCAAACGCATATTCTCTTTCTTCACTGCATCGGCCAGGACTTCCACTTCCTTCCCTTTCACTAATACAAATCGCATGAATATTTTAAGCATGTATAGAGGATTGAGCTATACTTGGATGCAGGGATGTCCATCGGAGATAATGAGCTCGTTGAGATGCTTCCTTGTAACACGGAGATGCCTACGGCGCGTTGGCTGGGCAGACTTATAGGCAAATGGAGTGCGTACTGGTGCCAAGAGTTCAAAAGAGGAGATAGGGGCAGTCACTCTCTTTGAGCCCGGTATTTGAAATTCGGCCTGGAAAGACTCGTCTGGCAGTTCTTCTCCCTTGTTGACGCTCTCCTGTGTTATGGTCAGCGAGGGCAGAGCAAATGACAAGCGACGTACTATCAGATGGTCGAGGTCTTTAAGCTGAGCTTCCAAGTCTATCGCCTGTGCTGCGAGGGCATTCTGTGCAACAAGGTTGGACTGGATCGTGTTTTGGACGAGACGGCGGGTGGACATGAAGCGAGGCCACACGTGATCTGGGTTTCTCTCCAGCAACGACGACGACTCGATGGCCAACGCCTCTGCAAAGCGCATTGGTACGCGTTGAATCAGTCACCGCGCTTACGTGCTCACCAACCCACACAGCTCACCAGAATGAAACCGCGGTCAGATCTCTCAAGCTTGGCATGGTCATCCCAACCATCATCTCCCTCCTGCTCCGTTTCTTCTTCCGACGCTCGTCTCTTCCTCCCTCAAAAACTTCCCTCGCCATCTATGTCGTCACCTTCTTTCCCTCCCTCTTCCTCTCCAATTATCTCATCAAGATCGGCACTCCTAGACGCGACCCTACAACCGGTACCTTACTCTCCTACGGCGAAGACCTCGCCCAACCTGGTGTAACTGAATGGTGTTTCGACATTCTATATATAACCTGTGCGTTTTTCGTTTGTCTTCTGTGAACAGTCGGTTGAATCCGTCCAAAGGGGCTTGTCAAGTTGGTAGCGGTGCATTCGGAGAATGGTTTTGGTTTCTGTACATGGTGGTACGTTGCGTGTGACTGATAAACCCCGACCCACATCCAAAGTGTTGATATCTCCGCCTACAGATACCTCTCTTCGCTATTTTCAAACTATGGTCTTCAGTCATATCTCCCTTTATGAACGGCCGTTCGTCCAGTATTCAAGACCCAGCTGCAGCAGAAGCAGATAACCAACCGACCAGTAAGCGACAAGAAAAACTCCGCAAGCGCAGTGAGAAGGGTGATCCTCGCGTTCGTACTCAAACTCGAAAATAATTTGCCAATCACACACATATAATATATAAATATGGTATCAATTTCCTCTGCAATATATTTATATACGTAGAATACACCAGAATAAGAAAAACGTGGGTATGCAAGAGAATACTTAAATCCGAAAAAATGTTAATCCTTACGCGAGATCGGCGAATCCGACCTGGTTGGCACCCGCATCGAATTCTACAGTCATATATCAGTTCATGCCGTGGGTCATAAGTAAAACAGGTTTTTTTGCTTACTTGTGTAGAAGTTGCTTAGGAAAACATCTCCGACTACCCAGACTGTCCGAAGCATCAGCATCAAATACATTACTCAACAAAAGCGTAAACTATACTCACGAGGAATATTCGTAGTACCGGTGATTCCACCGACACAATCCTCAGATCCTTGGAAAAGTTGACCCAAGTTAAACGTATTCGTAGGAATTGCAAAGGCCTTTCCGCCAAATGTCAAGCTGATCTGTGGGTCACTGTTACAAGGGACTTTTTGAAAAGATGTCAGTCAGTACTGCTTTCAATTCTGCAAAGAAAATTATCTCACAGGTGAAGAATCCCGGACCAATAACATTCGACGCATCCTTTGCTCCGGGAATGGCCAAGTAGAGCTGGATGGCTTCTTGCTGGGGTGCAACAATGAGTGTCGTTCCAGTGTCGATAGCGGCTTGTACGTTCTGAACCGCACTGCTACCACCAGTATTCACACTATCAAGTGGTATCTGCCAAAAGCCCTGTCCAAGTATATCATGTCAGCAAACGCTTTCCCCCCCAACACTTGACAAATAATATCACACCTGTTGTGTAATATCGATATTAGTAAATTCCCCAGTGAACGAGTTGTTGTTCACGCCGCCCAAAAACAATTCAGACCCTTGTGTTGAAAGCTTGAACCCAAATTGCGGGGCGTCCGCACCACCTTGTGCAACCAAAGTCTGGAAGAATGGGTTCGCTCTAAATTCGGAAATTTGAGGGAACGCCATGCCCATAAGACCATCAGGAGGGAACTGCTCTGCGCTGAAACCAGTAGAGTATTGCGTTGCAGATCCAACAGCTTGATTGGTCACCTAAGGGGAGAAGAAGAAGAAAAAAGTTAAGAACTTGATTCACATGAATGCTGACAAGAGATAATCACAGTTAGGCCACCAAGAGTTACGGTGTCAGAGAATACCTCGCCCTGGATCGAAGATCCATCGCCGAACAGGAGTGAGAAATCCCGACTTTGGTCCTGCGCAGTTGAACTCGCAGACGTATCATAGATTTCGTGTCCTTGGCACGTAGCGCCACAAGTAGCTCCGGGCAAAAATAAATCACTACTACCTTTAAAAGATATCATCAGCATTACTCGCCAGGGGAACACGTCCATCTATTCAACTTCACATACCAGTGTCAAAATCGACTACAATTTGTTAATCAGTATTTTGACAGATTGAAAAGAGTTGTTATCTTTTTTTACCTGTGAATTCTTTGGGGGGTGTACCCACTGAGATCGATCCGTGCCAAAGCACTTCTTGATCGTCAATGAGAGGAACAGATCCTGTAGCTCTCGTCTCCAACAATTCCAACAATTCTTTCATAGCATTAGGATGAGCTTTCCCGGTATTTTTCTGGTAAGCTTGGAAACCGCGGCCCAATTTCCTGGATTAGTAGCGCAAGTCAGTTTCGTCAATTCGTCTTTCATCGTTGGTCGAAAAGTACCTTGACACTTTAGTAACCTGAGATCTTAGCACTTCACAGTCGACCACGCCTTGTTCATCCGCCAGGTGGACGGCACGTTTGGTGAGTGGGATGACCGTGCCAACACGGGTAGGAATAGTCGTGCCAATACGAGGAGGGATAGCATTAACAAAAGCAGGAACGATAGCAACCAAAGCAGCAAAGGTCGAAGATAAGCGCATCTTGGTTCTTAGGTTGGAGAAGAAGATTGGGTATAGAATGTAAAGGAGCTAGAAACACGATGCCAACTCGTGTTTCCTTTCTACTTTTTATATCTGCAAGACACAGTCTTCCTGCCCCTCACTTCACTTGATCTATTTTTAAAATAGCAGCGAGTTGCGCGTAGCGGACTATTACAAACCGGCGTTCTGATATGCGATGGGAAAGCACGGGGATACAACCGAGCTCAGTAACATAGAAAAGGTTCCACTTACCACATGCCAATCCATATCATGATATCAGTGGAGTGGGTAGTAACGTTCTCCTTTAAATCAGCATAATGCAGTGGTTGCTTCTGGAACATCGTTGTTACCATGCATATAGTCGTCGTTATGATAATCAGCTCATAAGCGATATGGTTTCAAAAAGGCAACCAGTCAGAGCCGTATTATCCATGTGGTTTGAGGCTCCATAGTCTATCCGGATGGAGCAATATATCGGCGAGCGTGTTAAGATTTAAACAGTCCAATGTCAGAAACCTCGAGAGGTACATCTGAATGCTGGGAAGAACAAAAGAAGCCCAGAGACTTGAAAGAGTCCGGCTGTGGGGCTCAAGGCAGATGATGGCTGTCGCTAGCTCAACTGAGTAGCAAGTAACCAGTATGGTAAGACAACCTATTTTCGGTTGTGATATGTGAAAGCGCGTATCCACAACGCGAGAAATTTGAAAAAGAACATCGGTTTTGAAATTTCATTGACTACAACGAGAAGTCCGAAAACTGCACGTGCCAAGGAACCGAATAGAAAAGGACTACTCAACTACTTATCCTTGGAACGACACTCCTGTCCTGGAAGCCTCAGCGATTCCCCCACCAGCGAATCCAGTACCTAGTAACGATCTCAGAAAAGTCATCCCCATAAGCTGAATGTTTACTTACCTTCACGCTTCAGTTCGAGTATGTCTTTCTCCTTCAACAGCTCGTCACAAACTATACACTGTTTTGATGTCCGAATAAGAGAATCTGTACAGCTTTTACAAGTGACGTGTCCACATGGTTTCGCCGCTGATGGAACGCTTTAGACTTCATTTCTATCAAGGCAAGTACAACAAGAGAGGGATCCCACCAGAGATAAGTACGTTGTTTGATAGTTGCTTCTTACAAGCCGGACATATAGGATCCAACTCATCCTTTCTAGAAGTTGTCTTGACAGTTCCAGAATCTGATGGAGAACCGTTGGATCCAGGCTGTTGAGACGAACCGTCGAAAAAAGTAAATTTGATTGGAAACAAGGACTTCAAGCTGCCAAGAATTTAGATGGATACTTGGGAATGATGAAGGAGAGCTCACGATACGGGATGGGCTGGAGTCCCGCCTCGACACATCGTCTGAACCTTGACTTGCCGAAGAGAAGTTGGAAGTCCGTTTGAGGTGTAGGTCGGCGTCAAAGACGGTAGCCAGAAATCTGGAAGTTTGCTCTTCAATGCTTCGGCTTGTTCCTTTTCTATTTTACGCATAGCTGTCTCTTCGGCTTCCCGCTGTAGAGTCTCGACCGCTGAAGCGTCAAACTCAAACTTGCGCTTTGTGCCCCTACCTACAAGGATCAGATGAGCCACTTTGTGCTGATGACAAGATATCTCACCATGTTCCGTTGAGGTCCTGCCTGTCCTTCCAATTTCAGTGGATCGAGCTGCTAAGCCGAGGTGACTTTTCTCAAAATCTGCTAACACCCGTTCTCGAGCGGCCTCTCGGACCCTGATTTTCTCTTCCTCGTGTTCCCGTTTCCACGCATCCAATTTTTCTTTCTGGCGCTTAATATCCTTTTTCTGCGTCACTGGAACTGTCAGTAAAAAGCAGATATCCAGGTGCTGTTGCTCTCACAAAGATCTGTATAAATACACTCTTTACAAAACAAATGCCCTTCTTCACATGCCAGAGTTTCCCGGGCGCGATTTAAGCACAGCGTACAGGCATCAAATTGACGCATTGACTCATTTCCAAGGCGTTGCTTCCGGGGTGTTAAGGACTGAGGGCGTGCAATAGAGCCAGCTAACGACGTACCTTTTGAGTGCCATATTCTGTTTTCTTGCGTTCTGCATAGCTGAAAATGGACGAGGCGGTGTTATTCTTGCTATGTTTCGTCATGATGGGGGTCCAAAGGAAATATCAGGGACGTGGAAGTTGCAAAGAGAACAACCCTATTGTTTACATGTGTTTGTTGATACATTCAGATTTGAAGACGCCATAGGCGTAAGTAACGAAAGAACATGCATATTATAGCTTCAAGACAGCAACTACGGCTAATCCTGTGAAATTAGGCAGTCTCTCGTGTCCTTGGGCCGCCAGAGGTTTTGTGATCGGAATTTCGGCAATGATGTCACGCACTTCCTGATACTGTTGTTGCGTGTTATCGCCTGCTCTTGTATTGACACATCCAAAACCCAACCCACGCTGCCTAGTTCTAGTATCAATGCTCGAGATGCCTGTAGACCAGGGGAGTTGCGAGGCCGACGCGGTGCAATCGAGGTTTCGGCTCATCTAAGCTTGTCAGAAAAAAAGTAGTTACTCACCGTTAGAAACAGCCTGCTAGCAGAGACAGGGAATGGTACCATCGCCTTTGACAACCAAATATCCATAGTCAATCCTGAAAGGCCATTTGACTCCATGAACGGAGCACCCCAAACAGTGAAAAAATCCCCTTCTCTTCCACATATTCATGAGGAAGTTCATACCGGTGAAGAACATAGGTGGGTTGGCTCAGTTCCTTGACAAGACTAAGAATAACCTATCTTACAATCCCAGTGAGTTAGACGAGGTGCTTGAAGGCGCATATATGCGTCAAACACATGTCGATGAGCCCTGCACAGAGTCAACGGAGTCGCAAGATAAACCTCTGGTAGCTGAGGAGTCCAATGCGACCACAATAAAAGAGAAGGAGGCAGAAACCACACCTGTGCCGCCTTTAGAAAATGAAGTTGATTTAGAGGAAGGGAGTGGGATGTGCCTAGCGATTGAAAGAGATCATCAAGTCCAGAGGGTAAATTCACGGGACCACACCCCAAAATCAGTTCATGAAATAATCGAGGGCTTGGAGGAAAAGGCGTCGAACCTCGATATGGACACACAGAATATGTCTCTTCAATGCGCCCACCAGGTTATGAACGAGGTCAATGAGGTACAGACCAGATCGCAGGAAAATCAAGCAGATGATCACCCCTCGAGCCCAATTGACTTCCCCAGCCCTTGGCTTGACGACACTCCTAGCATGGGAACTCGGAGAGAGAGTCTACGATCGTCGAGTCCTATGCCAGTACCGTCAAGCCCGTTTGCTTCAGACCCTACTCCACCGTCGTCTCTACCGTCGTCACCGCTTATTGACGGTGCAACAGATGTCACTGTGCCTCTAGTAGCTCAGGATAAGTTAACGCAGCCTAACGAACTACATTCCAGCGGCGACGACCATCCATCAACAGTGGATATTCCGGTGGTCGCGGTATTAGGAACCCGACTAGAACAAGAACGCAAGGAGCAAGTGCGTATGTCAAAGATACGAATCGTAATATGGAGCTTATATCACTATAGACCATTCGTAGTGTACTTCCAAACCCGAGACGTCCCACAGCGATATCCCAAAGAAAGCAACATGAGAAGTTGTCCAGACCGTTTCGACCTCCTGCATTGGTTGCTATCAAGCGCGATCCCAAGGACAATGTGAATAAGGACGAGGCTCAAAACGACGCTATATCACAGTACACAACACCGCCCAGGCGAGTTTTGAAGTCGTCGCCGGTAAATGAAGCCCAGGGTCGCAGCAAGCACAAGACTCCAGGAACAGCCATTCAGTTCAAGTCTCCTCTGATTTCACGTGATGGGCTAGAAGTCGATTCGTCTGTTCGCTTGACACCGACGATCCAAATGTTGGAGAGGAAACTCCAGATTTTGAAACGAGCAATTAAAGTGAAGGAGGACAATCAAGAAGATTTGTTGCGGGGCCTGATCACGAAGTGGACCGAAGCTGGACGTGAAGTTGCCTGGGAAGTATGGGAAATGGTGAAGAACAGCGCCGACGGCGGCCAGAATGATTTCTCGGCCATCGGTGGTAAGAGAATGTTTAAAGAGGGCTGGGGATGGGAGATGGGAAGCGATAAACGATTCAAGGAGGGAGAAGATAAGAAGCCTCATTCCGAAAATGTTAACAATGGAATGGAAGATTCCGACTCAACGGAAAGGGTTGATTTGATGAAGGGAATCGACGAGGATGAAGATCTTGATAGGCCCCATGATACGCTTGGAACAATGCTCCGACAGCTAGGAATCGATCCACAGACGTTAGGTTGGAACGATGAAGAGGAGGCATTCCAGGAGGTTACCGAAGGAATTTGTTAGGTGAAGTCGAGGGAAAGTATTTCAGGCACCGTGATGTAGGAATGACTGGAGGAGCCATGAGAAAGGATTGAAGGGACAAGTTTACTGCGTGTATTGACGAGATTGAAATGGACCTCAAAACGTTGACCTTGCTCCATGCGTGTCGAAACCTGACGGTCTGATGGGCAAGCACGTATTCAAGGATGGTGATAATGCGAAAGTAATATCGAAGCATGGGGGCCTGTTGGTTCGACGCGTGGATCAGCCGAGGCAATTGAGAAGGTTAGACGCTGTAGATCCTATTCCCGAACACTGGAATGGTTGCATTTTCAAGCTTCACGACAGGAGCAATAAGTCAATGGAAGTAAACGGGTAGGTCGAATGGGAGTCGCAGCTTCGTCCCTGTTTGGCTATCCCATCTCGGGTAAACAGCCGAGTTTGATTTCCGGTGTAGCACTTTGTCGTCCTCATGCCAGGCCTGCCTTCACACTGTGCGCGCACACACTCGCCCTTCAAGTCGCTCTTCCTTCTGCCAACCAAACGGACCCTTGTTCTTTCTCAGTCATACCGCAGATGTTTTGCGCCTGGCACACCCTGCAATACGTAAATGTTATGTAATGGGAACTTATCGGCTTCGCACCTCCTCTTGACTTGTTTTGACTTCGAATGGGTCGTCGTCACCCGCTCACCAAACCTTGCAACCCTACTGTGTCATGTTCTCTTTGTGATGCTGTTCTACTCCAACGAGACCCATGCTTGAGAGTGCGGATTCCCAGTGATGTGTGATAGAGGGGTTCTCTCACCTAAAGGCTCTACACGCGACATTATAACCTATTTCTTCCGAAACGAGTAAAGGGTAATTAATCCCAGGTGATGGCATTTCTCAGGATCAATCTGCCGCTTGTGCTTGTTTAACATCAGCGTCACTCATGGTGAATAGCAAAAGCGCCAACTTTTGTTAACTTCATTCCATCCATCCATCCCCTATCCTAGACTTTGTTCTATCTACCATGGACAACGATTTCGCAACTTCCCCACAAGCAGACGATGATTCAGAGCTCCAGGACGAGCTTGCCTCCTCAGAGACAGAAGAACACTCGATCAAACCGCCTGAAGGGTTAAGATTGAGCGTACGTTTAACCCCTTATGAGCGCGTTGTATAGCGCGCTCGCTTCACACGCTCACCCGCCGCTTTCAGCAACAGGCCACGGTTTATCCACCTAAGCCTTGCGATCGATGTATGCGTATGAACCGCACATGCAAAGGCATAGCGGGATCTCGCTGTGAATACTGCAAGAAATTGAAGCAGAAGTGCTCGAACGCCACAGGACCAGCGCGCGGCAGGCATGGTGCGGTTTTTCTTTGTTCTTTGCCGCGGCGTGCCCTGGGAAGAGATCGGTCCTAATTTCCGTCTCCGCAGCAACACGGCTAGCGATTCTCGCTGCCGCCGCTGCGCGAGGCATCTCGCTTCCACAGGAACAGCAGAGCCAGGCTGCCAGTAGCGCTTCATCCTCGGTGCGCTCGAAACGCAAGGCAGCAGATGGCGCAGTAACACCTAACGGCCAAGGGGTAGAAGACGACGAATGCGACGATGACGAATACGACGACCACGACCACGAGCCACCGGTCAAGCTCAATAAAAAGCATCGATCGACCAAAACGGCCCTCAGCCCTGCACAAACCAAGATGTTGGATACCATCACAGAACTCGAAGGAACCGTTCGTGAATTGCAAAACCATACGGCTCGGGAAGTGGAACGGATAAAGCAGGTGATTGGCAGACTCAAGGCGGACATACGAGAGCTGGAGTGATCTGGGCATGGGAGTTTCTAGCGTGAAGGATTCGGACAGCGGCATTATTATCTCCAGACCAGTAGATATTTTTTTGGTTTCATACGTCGTGTGCATGCATACAACTACTTCTACGCTTTTGCACGTGATAAGGCATGAATTGCACAGTGAAGTCATCTGTGAAGGCGGAAAAGTGTCTCATCGAACTCTGCCTCGAACCAAATCCATGCCTCACCCCTTCGTCCTCGTAACCCCTGGAGCTACTCGCGGTCTCTCCCTCGCGCTCACCCGCCAGTTTCTCAAGACCACCAGATATCCAGTATTTGCATCTCACCGCACCCAGAAGAGCGACGACGAAATTAAAGAACTCATCCTCGATGGCATCAGCGGCAATGTCGATCCCACGCGTCTCAATCTTCTTCGCTTGGACCTCACGTCCGAAGACTCTATTTGCCAAGCCGCTGATTCTCTCGAAAGCATGCTATCCAAGTCTCACTGGGAAAACCCTTACATACATACCGCCTTTCTCACTGGCGGGGTGCTGTTCCCGGAAAAACAGCCTGCGGATCTCGATTGGGCTCGACTGAAAGAAACATATCAAATCAACGTCATATCACACCTTCTTATCATTAAACACTTCTCGCGCTTCCTTCCACCTACTGCCTCCAGCTTTACAGTACCCAACCCCTCGAAGTGGGTTCATATCACGGCGCGAGTGGGTTCTATTGCCGACAACCACCGCGGGGGGTGGTATTCTTATCGTTCATCCAAAGCGGCCCTTAATCAGGTTATCAAGACATTCGACAATCAATTGGCGATGAACAAAAGTCAAGCTTTTTGCGTTGGGATGCACCCAGGAACAGTCAAGACAGACTTGAGTCGAGGCTATTGGAAGTCGGCTTCCGTCGATGAAGTATTTGAGGCGCAGGATGCTGCGGAGAATTTGGTAAATGTGGTGGAGAATTTGCAGACACAACAAAGGGGAAAAATCTGGGACTGGGCAGGCGAGGGCATTCCTTGGTAAACAGACAACTATAGATATCGTACAACCTGAGAGCCGTATGTGGTATGCGTGGTTTACACACAATGTGGTGGGATTTCAACTCCGCGAACGTCACGTGAGCATAGTCTATGTTCTGAGCCTTGAGCGATTCCCCCTCCGATCTTCTTACTTGGGTATTGTAAGCCCGAACGATACGTGCATCGAATCAGCGCTTCGTACAATGGTCCAGGCTCATATAACATTGACCATCCATGTTGTTTTCGTGGTCGGATCATCTTTTTTGCGACGGGCTTTATTATACGTCTGATTCCGAAGACAATTCACTGAGAACATGTGAATTTGGTTCTATTGGTTGGTTGCGTACGGAAGATATGTTATTGCGTTGGGTGTCTGTATCTGATATTTGTTGCGGAAAAAACTCGACCAATCTAGTTAGGCAGCTGATAAGATAAGACCGAA
Source organism: Agaricus bisporus var. bisporus H97 (assembly GCF_000300575.1). NCBI lineage: Eukaryota > Fungi > Basidiomycota > Agaricomycetes > Agaricales > Agaricaceae > Agaricus > Agaricus bisporus. The sequence goes on from NW_006267367.1 coordinate 541,713, forward strand.
GGCCGAACTTCGAAGAATGGACTTACGGCTTCGCAGTGTCTGTGCCGCCGTTCGTAGTCAGAAAACCGTCTAAAAATATTTTATTTGTAGGCATTCGAAGGGTTGTCGGATTTTTCTGCCGACCCTATTCTTTGGAACAGGCTAGCTTTTCATCAACACATGATGTCAGGCGATAGGAATCATATGCGCACTCCTCAGGGCAGTACGCTGCTTCCCCATAATTCTTTACCGCAACTACCATCAGCTGCCATGATGCTGCGGACTTTTACAAAACGGATCAAGAAATAATCTGTTTCCACACTCGAGCAGAGTCACGATCAGTGGTTAGAGCGTTTTAAATGGCCACAGCTTGGGGTGATTTTACGCGAGAAGGGCTATGCCAGGGGGGATTTGACAGCGCTGGTACATGTCTATGCCGAGGCGTTTGTATGTGAATACGGAGATGGTCTAACAAGCTTGGCGTTTGGTGTTGGAGAACATGATGCCGCCAGTGATATGTGGTTCTATGAATAGCTCGGAGAACCATAGTGTGGTGATCGAAGGCGTACATCAACAACCTATAGTGAATAGGCCTGGTTCTACCGTTTCGGTTTGAAATATTGTTTTTAAGGATGGTACGGGACCTTGGATTGTAGGTATATGGTCTCCGAATGATGAGCTTACTATCAGGAATTCTAGAGCGCGTGCAGGTGTAGTCCACGTTAATGAAATTCACATGGGCCTTTCATCCCGTCGAATTTTCATATATGGTCATTTTCATGCGGCCAGGAGATGAGTCCAATGTTACAAACACCATTGATGTAGGTTTCGAGGGGCTCTGGAACTACTTCCCCAGTTTACTGCCGGATCCACTAAATAACGTTGTGGTAGGCACCACTCCAAATGAGAAAAGGGAAGACATCCTAAATCGAGTGTGATTGGTACGTGGGCCACCAGCTTCTGTGAAATTGTACGGGAGGTAGGCAGCATGGAGGACTGTATACATCATGTTTTTCGGGCAAGAATCATTCCAAACGGACTTCGTATACGCCAGTCGGAGCTATTACACGCAAAAGACTAGTTCATTGTAGGCCTAGTCATATGTTCTGCATATTTTTGGTTTGATGAAGGCGAAGCGAAGGATGTTGGTATTGCAAAGAGGCAGTTGGTCCGAATCGGTTTGATCGCAGCGGGAAACTGGTGAAGAAAGTTGTTGGCAGTTCAACAGGGGTCACCGGGCGGGTCCATACAGAGGAGAAAGAGTAAACGGTCTTCATCAGTATTTTGGCGGAGGTTCGAGCAACAAGGAGCTATAGCCTAGAGTACATTCAAACACAGTCCGACCGCGTCTAAGTAAAGTAAAGGTTTGATGCCAAACAGTGTATAACGGCAACTTCATCCACATATCCATTTTTGAACTTACTTGAGCCTCACTTCCGGCGAGCTCGCCATGTCCGACGATGAACTCTACCTGATCACCAAAACTGCACTCAGAATCATTTTGGGCGATGAACGCACCACGTTCGCGACACCAATAACGTCAATGGCATTATTGACCAAGATAATGACTACCGATCTACCCAACGGCCTCTTTCCCGCATCTTCAAAACCTACCCCGAGATTTAGACTTACGGACGTACACAGGCTTGAAAGCATACTAGAAGGTCTTTCGCAACCTCAGGCATGGGACGAGGGCTATATATCTGTCTCGCGTGACAATGACACGGGTGAATTGACGATATGGGAATTAGGACTTGGACCTCGGAAGATTGTCTCGGGGACGAAGAGGAAGAGAATTATCGATGAAGAAGCGGACTCTGCTGCTGGAAGTGACAATGAAGAGGATGAGGAGGGGAGTATGGCCGGAGCCACAGGATGGGCAAAGTCTACCTTGGGTGGATTGAGTAGGGAGATGAGGGACGTGTATGCTCTGCTGCAAAGAGGTACCGCCAAAGGGAAACTACTCGCAGAACACGTCAGTTCATTCTAATTCTTCCTTTCGCACTATCTGAATGCTTGCTTGCCCTAGTTCCGGACTATACAAGACGGATTTGAGCCAATATGTTCCCACATAACCAAGGAAGATTGCGCTAAAGCTCGACTAGCAGCATCGCCTAACCCTATCTCGACGACACCTACCATCTGTGATCGTGTTCATTTTCGTCCTCTTATTCGTCCTCACACAGATCCCAGTTTGGGTCACTGTTCTTATCTTAATACCTGCTATTCCGAGCCTACTTACGCCCAGTCACCTTCAATACCCGCATATCCTGGTAGTACATCTTCCAGGGGTCCCGTCTCTCTTCCCTCCGGTCTCGGGGCAGGAGGTCGCGGGAAAGAGAAAGCGCCATGCCGTTATCTGCACTATGAAGTAGATTGGGATCCCACTGACGCTGAGAACGAGAAAACAAAAGAACGCGTCGCTGTCAAAGGCAAGCCACATCGTTTGGAGATTGGTTTGGGTCCTCCAGGACGTGAAGCCACCCCAGTTCGTTCCCTCTTTCCCTCGATTTTCACGGTAGTACCATTTAACCTCATCCTCTATGGTATAGCTTCCGCCGCAATGGATCAACTGCGATCTGCGCAAGTTTGATTATTCAGTGCTAGGCAAGTTTCATGTCATTATGGCAGATCCGCCTTGGGATATTCATATGAGCGTAAGTGGTTTAAACTTGTTATTAAAAGGTACCTGAATAATCCTCCAGTTACCCTATGGGACAATGACCGATGATGAAATGCGTGCGATGCCAATTCCAGCATTGCAAGACGAAGGTCTTCTCTTCCTATGGGTAACAGGCCGCGCCATGGAGGTTGGACGTGAATGTCTGCGTGTCTGGGGATACACACGTGTAGACGAAGTCATCTGGGTGAAAACCAACCAACTTCAACGAGTCATACGCACCGGAAGGACCGGCCATTGGCTCAATCACACCAAAGAACACATGCTCGTCGGTGTCAAAACTCCATCCTCCCCTTCAGATGGCCCCGAGACGGAACTCAAGTTTCCAAAGTGGGTAAACCGGGGAGTAGACACAGACGTTATTGTGAGTGAGGTAAGAGAGACAAGTCGAAAGCCGGATGAAGTGTATGGATTGATTGAGAGGATGTGTCCGGGTGGAAGGAAAGTTGAGATATTTGGGAGGAAACATAATGCCCGACCGGGGTGGTTGACGTTGGGCAATCAATTAGGTCCCGCAGATCAGATTTGGGAGGAGGATTTATTGGAAAGAGTGCGAGCGAAGTAAGTCATTTTTTGGTTAATCGCTGCGAACGGAGTCTCATTCTTGTTCGATTTGCGCAGATATCCAGAAAGGAAGGTCAATGTACCGCCGATACCTACCTCGAATTTCTAACAATCGCTTGAAGCGAATGCTCTGCTCTTAGCGGCGTCTTTTACACCAGTCGTCATTTTCTGAATTTCACCTATCTGCTTTGCTCTCCCAGTTGCTTGCAATGCTTTCGTGTAAATTATATTATTCATATTTATTAATGGTCTTTCCTTAGTTCATGTTGCGGTTGAATACACAACGAACAATACATCTGAATTCAAAACTACTGCGTAGTTACAAAAAGTACATAACAATCAAAACAAGTATTCCGGACAGGTGTCGAAAAATGAACGCCATATTATAATAACATCCGTCACAGTGGCTTAGCTCAGGCTGAGACAGTGATGTCGTGCGCAACTTCTCTGTCAACCAAAGGCGCCTTGAACGTCGCACCAACAGCGGGGGTGTCAAAGTCCTCGGTGGGTTGCAATTCACCATAAACAGGACCCAACAGCACATCAAACCTGCTGCGGGCGATAGTGACAGCCCTCATGTCCACCACAGACTTCTCCGCATTCCTCAAGCTGCGAGGCGCAGTTCCGTTCAGCAAGCCAATCTGCTCGTCCGTCCAAATAGGTTGGACATCATCCGCAGCTCCAGGTATCCCAACACCAGCACGTCCACCCGCTAATTTCCAATCGCTGAGACGGTTAATATTGAGTTCTTCGAAGACCTGGTTAAGCGACCGGATGAGACCTTCCATCTGTTCCATGGTGTGTCGCGGGGTGACGGTGATGCGTAGACGTTCCTCGCCGCGGGCAACCGTTGGGTAGTTAATGGCCTGGACATAGATATCGTGTTCCGAAAGAAGTTTGTCGGACGCTGCTCTGGCAAGAGCAGCATCGCCAACAAGTACCGGTACGATATGCGAGGAACCAGGACTACAAACATATGAGATGAAAGGCACGCAGCAAAATTTAAAAATTACATACACGACAGGGATATCCAGCTCGGCTAGACGACGCTTGACCTCTCGAACATTGATTTGTTTCAGTTGACGATCACCGAGATATTCACTTTGGTATACAATGCTGGCACGTGCACCCGCGACGGTGGCAGGTGGGAGGGAAGTTGTGAAGATGAAGCCAGGAGCGTAAGACCGAATCATATCTACAAATTCTTCTGAACCAGCGATGTAGCCACCAACAGCGCCGTATGATTTGCCGAGTGTACCTGAGCGAATGAATTAGAAGGACTCACACATGACCAAAACATGGGATTCTCACCAGTAATAATATCAATACGATCCATGACCGAACCAGGAATGGGATCAGGGCTTGAACCGGCAGCCAGATGAGCGTCGTAATCCAAATGCTCTGCGACACCAGCACCACGGGGTCCATAGAGACCAACAGCATGAACCTAACGAAATCCGAGGGTCAACAATGGATAATCCAATTTGAATTTTTGCGTACCTCGTCGAGGAAAGTGATTGCACCGTATTGCTCAGCAAGGTCGCAGATTTCCTTAACGGGCCCGATGCTTCCACACATAGAGTAAACGCTCTCAAACGCAATTATCTTAGGAGTCTCTTTTGGATACTGCTGGAGCTTGGTCTCCAAGTCCTCGAGGTCGTTGTGTTTAAAGATAACGCGCTTGGCAGTCGAATGTCGCATGCCCTGAATCATAGATGCGTGGTTCATAGTGTCAGAGAAAATGACACAGCCGGGGAGTTTGGTACCGAGTGTAGATAAAGTGGCGTCGTTGGCAACATAGCAGGAAGAAAAGACCAAAGCTGCTTCTTTACGATGTAAACCTGCGAGCTCGCGCTCTAAACCGAGGTGCATTGCTCCGTTGCCTGCGATATTCCGGGTGCCGCCAGCTCCATGACCGTACTTATCCAAAGTGCGACTGCGAAGCCAATGAGATGGTGAGGAAAGTAAGAAAAGAACATTCACACGTACTGCATGGTTTCAAGAACAACAGGATTGTTGCCCATACCAAGGTAGTCATTGGAGCACCAAACTTCGACTTCGTCTCTCGGATTGGCAGTATGAGCGACAGGGAACTTGCGCGCAAGCCTGTTGATGTTGTTGAAGTAGCGGTACGACTTGTCTTGATGTTTCTTGGCCAGCTCTCCCTTGTAGAAAGCCTCATAATCAAAGCCAGTGTGTTTAGCCTTAGTAGACTCGGTAGCAGCCTTGTGATGAACTGGACGGCCGGCGAGAGAGCCCTTGGCGTCCAGAGACTTTTTTGCAGCTGCCGCGGAGGCCAGGTCATCGGCCATGCGGGCGGCAGCTCGAGCGGCAGCAGCGTGAGGGCACTGATTGATAGATGCCCCAGAGGTAGGAATATTGACGCCCTGTTCCCTGTGGAGTTTCTCAACGTCGAAGTTTGCGGCGACGCTGGCATAACCCGCTACGATTTGCTGGGAGCGGGTGCTCAGGGCGGGGCCCATGATGGGACATTTGGTTGCACGCTCAGTGAGCCTGGAGAGAGAGGGAAACCTATGAGAGTTTGAGGTAGAGAGGGAGCGCAGCGTGGACTGCTTTGTGCGGCCGAGGAAGGGGCAGGAGGCCTTGAAGCGGGTGAAAGACGAAAGTTTATCCATGCCTAACCTCGAAACGGAGCCGCGCTTTTTCTATTCCCCCGACTTCCATATCAGGAATATCCAATCGGATAGCTCCTATTACGCCTCCCACGCACTTAATCCTCTTTTCTCCGTCCGACTCTCTCCCTCGCCGCTTGCACTTTACCCACACATTTCTCTCAGTCTGTGTTCTCTCCCAGCCAGTTGTGCTTTTTCCTTCTATTTTTCCTCACATTTCTTGCACACTGGGAAAGCGCCTCGGCAGGTCTTATAATATCTCGCCGACCTCTGCGAATTATCCCCGGTGCCATCAGTCCATCGATATATCCCTTTGTCGAACGTCAGCGCCCTAGACTATCATCTACCTGTCCCCAATCATCCAGACCCTTCACCTTGAAACTCTTGGTAAATGTCACCCGAAACTCTCGACTTGTGTCGCATACTTAAAGTAGCAATCTACGGTGTACTGCCACTTCCCAGGCTTCATTTTCGGCGGTCACCAGGTGCTACTAGATCAACCAGTGCATTGCGATGCAATGCGTTAGCATGAGCATTGTCATGATCATTCCTTTCCTTCTCTAGTTGGTCACATTGTAAATGTTTCCACTGTCTTCAACTTTGTTCCAGACCCCGAGTCGGTCGGGTGGGTTTCATTACAAAGGGTCCCCGAACTTTAATGCGGCTAGTATCTGCTCTTGGCTACGGCTCAGACTCGTCGATTATTCTTGTGAACAATGTTCGCCACCGACTCTCCACTCGGGCCTCATAAATAACACCTCGGCTATCAGTGATAGAACACTCCTCTCCGCCGTGGCAGCAGTATTTGGAAATAATTTAGCCCAGTCCTACACGTCGGGATGTCGGTGATAATTCAATATCATGATGCATTACTCGGCTCTCAAATAGTAAACATCAATCCTAAATTTAACCTTGCCATGGCAGTATATCACTCCAAAACCAGCCGAAAAACTATCACTTAGCCCCATATCAATGCCAATATCTGATCGTCCCCGCCTGATTCTGCCTCAATTCAACTTCCCACTTGGATACGTCATCCATATAAGGTACCGCGGGACATAACGCTTAAACAGCCTCGGGTCCACCTCAGAACTTTCTGAGAGGTGATTGCTCGGCTTGAACATATCTAGAAAGCGCCTTTCGGTCTTCAACGGCGGCGGGAGTAAGTCTTTGTCCCGGGCAAACACAGGCAATGTAGCAACGACTCCTGGCTGAGGTAGAGTCTTGTACGAATCCTCAAAGATATCATCTTGGGCGCCATCTGCAAAGTTGTAAAGATCATTATACACAGGCGGTGCGTGTTCTCCTTCAAACATGTTGCTGTTGTCATTAAGCCAATAAAGCGGCTGCTTGGCACCGTAAGTACAATTTTGGACGGCCGAAAACTGCTTGTTGTTTTTAGGATCTTCACCGCAACGACGGGGGATGGCAGGTTTAGCAAGAGCGACTTCGGACGTTGCATTGGTAATTTTGCAGCGGAAACCATTCATATAATCTAATTTTAGATAGAGCCAATTAAATGCAAGTTATATCAAAGAATCGAGAAAAACTCACTCTCTTCACCACCAGCATCGGGAGAATGTATCCAAAAAAATGAACATATACATCCTCCATCAGGGCATTCAGGCATCTTGGTAGGCACTTGAAAATCCGTAAACCTCGTCCATACACATGTATGATTGACGCTGAAGATTGTAAAATCTTCAGGCTTCACATCTTCGACATTGCTCTTATACGCGATGGCCAAAGCGCATCCCTCAAGATCATCAATCCCATTGGTGTGGTATGTCAAAGTAGGAGAATTCGGGCAAACGTTATCACCCTGTTGAACGTTTCGACCTCCATCGGGTGCGATATTCCAGAATGATGTGGCGTCTTTTGTACATGCGATTTCGGCTGTAGCTTGTCCACCTGCTGGAAGTTCAAAAAAGTCTCCGGGATTTGGAGGATGTGCGAGGTGATTGTGGAACCACCATTCGTTGAATGTCTTGTTGCGGAGAGGTGCGACAGGCCGATTATCGTATGGGAATGTTTTATCTGTTACATTAAAACCCCACATGCTGGGATGCCACAAGGCTGTTATGGAACAGAGTTAGCATCGTATTTTATCAAAATGGAGGAGATCTCACCTGAATGGGCCGATACCAGCGGCAAAATTAAAGCGAATGTATAATAGAACGTGTAGAGCGTAAGCAATCGTAGCATCATGAAAAGTAATATCGTCGAGATTAGTCGAGAATAAGCAAGCAAGTTATGAGTGTGGCGGTCTGGTGAATCTTTGTTGACAAAATAAATCTAAGCTGCCTGCGCTGAGAGGAGGGAAAAGAAAAACAGGTGGCAGAGGATGTCACCACCAGCCAGTGGCGTTAGCGGGAGTCGTTGGTGAAGGACCATTGAACAAGGTGAGTGCAAGTTATATATGCCTTCTAAACAATAAAGTGTTTACCATGCCATCACTTACGAGCGCTATTATTGTCCGACTAACAAACAAAGCAAATTTCAGACTTATTGTTCGGGCCAAGCGTGTGGGATAGATAAATTGTGCACAACTACAATTTACCAGGCACGTAGGTGAATGACATGACATGCATTCTATCTGCATAAGCCATTCATACCCAAGGTTTCTAGAGATATCAGCTCTTCTAAAACCAATTGAGCCCTCCCCACCTAGGATGCAATCAAGACAAGCGCAAGTTATCCCAAGCTCACAACGCTTTCAAAGCACCTTCAAGCACTTCCACAGCCAAATCCACTTCTTCCTTCCCAATATTCAAACTCGGTACCAGCCTCACAACATCCTTTCCAGCCGTCAACACAAATACACCCCTCTCTCTCGCAAGAGCAACAATCTTTGCAGGCACTTCGGGATTCTTGAACCCAAGCCCCAAGATAAGACCGCGGCCCCGCACGGTAGGTTGTAAATGTTGAGGGAACCACTTTGTGAGAAGTTGTAGGCGCTCGACGAGATATGCGCTGGTATTTTTTAATTGTGATTTAACTCCGGGGTCGGAAAGTCGACTGAGGACGTGATGGCCGATTGCGCAAGCAAGTGGCGAGCCTCCAAAGGTAGTTCCATGAGTTCCTAATGTAACGGAATAGATATCAGAAAAAATATTCTCCTTTTGTGTATTGGCTAGTTGGACGGACCGGGAGTCATTGTGTTGGCGACCGCATCACGGAGAAGGATGGCACCAATGGGGTAGCCGTTCGCGAGTGGTTTGGCCATAGTCAGCATATCAGGATGCGCTTCGACGGGTAGAGATGAATGAGCCCATAAAGTGCCCGTCCTGTATAGACCACACTGTGGGTAATAAAATCAGTTTTCTTCCCGGGTATCAACCACGGGTTCAACGAGAACAACGGACCTGAATTTCATCGAAAATCAGTACCGCACCAACGTCATTGCATCTCTTTCTCAATTGAACGAGCCACTCCGTCTTTGCCATGTTGATCCCACCTTCTCCTTGTATAGGTTCAACAATAACTGCACAAGTATCTTCCGTGACCAATCCCTCCAACGCATTTGCATCGTTCAATTGACCAACAGACACCCCAGGCAAAAGCGGAGCAAATGGCGCTTGGTATTTCGGATTCGTCGTCACACTAAGAGAACCCATACTCCTTCCATGAAACGCATTTTCAAAACACACAATCTTGGTTTTAGTGCATTGTTCTGATCCTGGTGGTGTATCCCATGCTTTGCCATTTTTTAACGACCAGCGTTCTTTTCCGACTTTACGAGCAATTTTGAGAGCACCTTCGTTGGCTTCTGTACCGGAATTGGAGAAGAAGACTTGGAGTCCGTTGGGAGGTGTGGTAGATTTATGGTTGGGTGCGTAACCGAGACCACCTTCGAGTTGAGTGATTTGTACGAGGAGGGAAGCTAGTTTAGGTGCCCATTCGTTGTGGTACACGTTACTCGTATGGATGAGCTTTGACGCTTGTTCATTGAGAACCTAGTTGGCGCTTTAACGACTTCAAGAAATTTTACATGGATATAACGATATACATACCTTTAGAACACCTTCATCAGCATGACCCAACGCGTTCACAGCAATACCAGCAGAGAAATCGAGGTACTTCCTTCCCTCCGTATCCCAGATATACGATCCTTTCCCATGGGATAACACAAACTCAGGCCGAGCATAAACCGGAAGAAGTGGAGCGTTGGGAACTTTACTACTCAAGTCACCAGGACTAGAGAACTTATGTGTCGGTTTCACGTATTTAGTGCTGGGAGCATTAGGAAGTGACCACGACGTCGTCTGTTCAACGAAAAAATCTTATATCAAAATGTTGGTTCCTACTGAAATAACGTATGGATTGACCTACCGAAAGTAGACGAATGCAAGGTGGGTATCCTGCCAAGCTTCGACGGCCGCGGACTACCGCAGAAAGCGAACGAGAAGAAGTATGTCGGTGCATGGTAAAAATGATCGAGGCCGCGCTAAACAGACCGTATGTCCCCGATGTCAATTGATAAGATAATAATAGCTCACCCACGTTGTTGCCGTTGACAACACAATCCCAAAACAATGTTCCGACGCGCGGATAATGAAGGGAGGGAGAGAAAGCTGGACGAAACTGCCAGCCTTTATACCTTCGAGGTACTACTATTCAATTATGCATTGGCATCACTACCCAAGAGTTCTCAAAACATCGTTATACAAATGGCGTAAAAAGCGCACGGTGTATGAGCGTTAACTACTAGGACGGGCCAACAACGAGCCAAAGTGAAACCAAGCATACATAACATGGGTGGCAACAAGGAACAATGGACGAGATATCGTACCCACGCAAGGTTAGAGCAAAACCCTTCCTCTTACTTGCGGACTCTGTGCACGACTTATGAAGCGAGCTTTTAATCAAGCTATGATATAACATCTGGGCCTACACATAAAAAGATAGCATAGTCAAAACAGCATTATAAACAGTAAGCTAATAAGGTCAAGAGAAGTACTGAGCAAACATCACTCTGTACGTTTTTCATCCATTTTCGTTCTTTTGTCTTTTCTTTTGTTGCTGTATTCTTGTGTCCACGACGGTTCTCAATCCCTACTCCTGCTGCGATCACTGACAGACATAGACGAACCAGTCGACACAACTGATTTTGACCTGGACCGTCCACGAGGTGACGCCGAAGCAACGTCCTTCGGAGGACGGGGCGGAGAACGGGAGAGCGAACGTGAGGGGCTACGAGACCAAGATCGAGAAACACGGCGACCGGGAGGAGAAGGGGAACGGGAAACCTTAGGACGACGTGGGGGTGAGGTCCTCCGGCGAGGAGAGGGAGAGCGACTATCATAACGTGGTGATGGGGATCGAGAATCGGGCTTTCCACCTCGGCGAGGTAAAGCAGCTCTTCGTGGAGGGGGGGACATAGAGCGGTTACGACGTAGGGAGGAAGGTCTCTGACGGGGTCGAATATCTGGACTCGGCGAGCGAGGAAGGCGACGACGGGGCGGTGAACGAGATCTTGAACGAGAGGGAGAACGACGGCGACGAGAATTCGGACTTTGCCTGCTAGGTCGGTCTTGAAAGTCCCTCCTTGGTGGAGGAGGCATAGGGCCCCTATCATTTCTGCGTCCAGGTCGATCGCCCCTCTGTTCTCTTTCTTTCCTGATACTATCCTCTTCTCTTCTCCTTATGCGTTCACGTTCCTTCTTTTCCTCCTCCCACTTGGCCTTTTGAGTCGCCATACGGGCGCGGTCTTCCTCTCTTTGACGGTTACGTTCCTCGCGCTCACCAAGACGCTTGAGGCGAAGCTCTTCTTGTTTTTCGCGGTCAAAGGCTTCACCTTCCTGATAATCGACGCGCGTTCCAAGGGCACGAGCCATTTTTGAGAGTTCTTCTTTTTTGGCCGCGGCCATGGCATGCGTATCTGTGGGTTTCTTGGCAGAGTGCTGCGGGAGGGATGCGAGAAGTTTGCTACGTAGAGCGGAAACCTGCTCTTCGATTAGCGCTTCGTCCATTCTACGGAAACAGATCAGCGCCTAATAAAAATAGCGAGGAGGCACAAGACATACTCTTTTTCTTCAAGTTCGAGCTGCAACTCGAGGCATTTAATTTCGACTTTGCGCATGCGCTCATGTTCCAGAATGGCCTGGTCGGGCTCTCGGTGTTTTGGGGGTGCGGCATCCCACGCGGCCTGTCTGTCCTGCGTGGACTGATAGGAGCGCAGCGTCGAGAGATTGCGTACGACGTAGCCGTTGGTTCCGCTGCCGCGGGGAGTAGTAAGACCGATGCCGTTGTACATGGGTGGTTGAGGTAGAGTCAATGGGTCACGTGTGACTGTGCCGGGGTTTGGACGTAGCTGATGGCCGTGCCGAGGTTTTTATATTATTAGCAGGGGAAGCCGGCACATGCTGCGAGCCATGGACTATCTGCCCCCAGCCAAAGCCATCCCCAATGCCTTCCTCGCCAGCGCAAAGTCCTGGTGGGCTGTCGGCGAAAAACAGGCCACAATCAGCGAGGCCCGTCTTCTCAGACGCCTGCCCTTCTACTCGCCCTCCAACACTCCATCGCCATCTCAGCCCGTTGTGGCGACCAGCACCCGCGTCGAGCTCGACGCTCCCAAGCACTATATCAACACCGTATCCATAACCCCCACTGCTCCCGCCTCTGACGCCGTCAGCCCAACCCCCACCGTCCTTCTCCACGGCTACGGTGCAGGCCTTGCCTTCTACTTCCGCAACTTATCTGCCCTCGCCACCTGGGCGGGCAAGAAGGGCGCTTCTGTCTATGCCATAGACTGGCTGGGAATGGGCCTTTCAGCCCGCGTTCCCTTCTCCATCCGCGCACGCCGCGATGACATATCTGGCCGTGTACACGAGGCAGAGTCCTTCTTCGTCGATAGTCTCGAGGAGTGGCGAAAAAAAATGAATCTGTCAAAAATGACTCTCGTTGCCCACTCTCTCGGTGCCTACTTTAGCGTCGTCTATGCTCTTCGATACCCAGATCGGGTTAGTCGGCTCGTTCTCCTTTCTCCGGCAGGTGTCCCCAGAGGCCCCAATTTCTCACAACCCTCCAGAGAGCTCACCGATGAGGGAGCTGGAGCTCCCGTTTCCAACGGCGATCACAAATCCATTGAAAGCCCATCCAAGAAACGGGTTGAGGAGATTCGAGATCATCAGCGTGATAATCAACGTCAGCAAAGTCGCGCAAGAAGGCTTTTCATGTATCTCTGGGAAGAGGGCTGGAGTCCGTTCCAGGTCGTCAGGGCGACTACGCTCTGGGGACCAATGCTCGTTGGGAAAGTGCGTAGTCATATGTCTATCCCTCGTTCCTAAATAACTAATGTGCCTGACAGTACTCGGCACGCCGATTTGCCGGACTTTCCGAAGAGGAAACAAGGGACATGCACGATTACATTTTGAATATCACACTCGCGAAAGCTTCCAGCGAGTATTGCATATGTGCGTGGTTCACATGTGTTCGCCTTTACAATTTTGTTGATTGCAACTAATCTAGCCCATCTCCTTCAACCTGGTGCCCACGCACACATGCCTCTCGTGGACCGTATAGGTGAATTGAAGATACCCATAACCTTCATCTGTGAGTTTATATCATCGCCCGTTTATCCAGGGATGTTCTGTTGACGTCTTTCTGTAGACGGCGATAATGATTGGATGGATCCGGAAGGAGGCGTGCAAAGCGTTGAAAAGCTTCGTCAGGCAGGGAATGGCCAGGGAAAAATGTACCTTGTTGGGAATGCCGGTCATCATGGTTAGCATCTCCTTACACGTGAATGAAACCCTCCAACTAATCAATTGAATCAGTGTATCTGGATAATCACGTTGCAACCAACGAGCTCATTATTAAGGAATTAGAAAGGGAATACGAGAAAGTCGCTGCTGCCCGTTCATGATATCGAGTCGTCCCCGTTCATTTTCTGACTCTTTATGGTTTTTGTCATTTATTGTACTCATGGGCAAAGAGGATTCACTTATAGACCATCCTGGATGTAGATTCAAGTAATGTGTTTTGTTTTATAATGGAGACTGTTTCAATGGATGCCGTACTATTGAAATTGTGGCAGTGAGAACGAGTTCATCAAGCATCTGTTATTGACGCACGGGCATAAGAGGAAGACGGAGTGAAGTCATCTTGCCAGTCGAAGTGTTCACTTGGTGTATGTGTCGACTTCGTACACCTCAAATTAAAATAGCAAATGATCAAGAAGCTGATTCCGGAGTCAATGCTTCGAGGAGAGCTTGAGCTCGAGCCTTTTTTTGATCATCATTGTTAGATGGGGTAGGGGTATCTATGATAGGCCCGCCAGCAGATACCGATTTATCTGGAACTTCACTAGCTTCACTGGTGGTGTTTTCATTTAGCGTATCTTTGCATATTTTGAGTATGTTCTAATAGAAATTGAGAGGTAGAATTGAAATGGAATGGAATGGCTCACCTCGCGTGTATTTCCTTGAACAGCGGAGAGATATTTCACAACAAGGTTTTCATATTTTTCCGGTATCTAAATAAATCTGTCAATCTTAGGGAGATGTGGAATGATGAAGGTCAAGCACGGATTGGAAGTTCCATAGATTGCGAACTAGCCAGTTTTGTTTCGCTTTGTTGAATTTCCAGTTGTTTGGCTCGTGAAATCGACGAAAAGCATAGGACAGTGCTATAAGCAATTATATTTTAGTAAATGTTAGACAAGGGAAACATGGAGAGAGGAATACCTTTGCTTGCTTGTTCAGGTAAATCAGTTTCCTTATCTTGTTCAGGATCGACAAATCCTGTTTTATTTTTGCGACTCTTTTTTGATTTTTTGTGGGTGGTCTTTGGAGTTTCCTCCTCGTTTTCTTCAGCTGATTTCGATTCTATCCTTTCTTTCGAATCATTGGACTCTTGTTCATCTGCCTTGCGTGTCTTTCTCTTTTTTTTCTTCGGCAAAGTTATAGTGTCAGCCTCGTCGTCGTTCATCTCAATGTTCCTCTTGCGATTTTTCTTTTCCCGCTTCGGCATCACTGCATCTTCCTCGACTACAACGACATCGTCTTTCTGCGCTTCGCTCTTGTTCTTCTTTCCCTTCCTTTCTTTCTTACGCGTTTCCTTTTCCGATTCGTTTACAGAGGCATCTCCTTCCTCTTTATCTTGATGTTTTTTGTTCTTCTCCTGCGTCTCATCGTTTTCTTTCCGGTTTTTCGATTTTTTGCGCAGATGATTATCGTCATTAATGACAGAAGTCATTAGGATGATCAAGTAAAAAAAGGAAAAAGAAGCTGGAAACTCCGTAAGGCGATCCTGAATCCTGGCACTAATCCAGGCACACGTGGCCCACGTGCCATCAGCTCAACCTCGCGTGCCCCAAGTCACCTCTGTCATCGACTCACCACACTCTTAGAGTCTTCACTCCTCCCTCAGAATCCCTTTTCTTCTCTCTATTCCTATTGATCCCCTCATCTGAAACTCCATGGGCCTTTCCCTATCAACTCTCTTTAATTCATTGTCATCGCTGGTTCGATGGAGTAAAGATCAGGACGTACGGATCCTTATGCTGGGTTTGGACTCTGCCGGAAAGGTAACGTGGTTGGCTCTTGTTTACCAAAAACTTGAGTTACTTTTTTTGTTTTTTGATGATGGTTGAATATGCTTTATGTAGACTACTATTCTGTATCGGTTACAAGTGAGGATTTTCTTCTTATGTTCTTTCCCTTCCCCCAGGTTTGCTGACTAGTCATGCTCAGATTGGCGAGGTCGTGTCAACTATTCCCAGTATGATGAATGTTTACTCTCGGTAGAGATATAGCAGTATTGACGTTACATCTCACCCAGCTATCGGATTCAATGTAGAAACCGTTCAAGTAAGCTTTTCTGTTTTCTGTTCCCGGCATCTTTCATTGCACACTAAAATTTATCTCATTCTCTGCCTCAGTATAAGAACATCAAGTTCCAAGTATGGGATTTGGGTGGACAATCAAGTATTCGGTAACTATATCTTATATGTTTTCACCGATATTTTCCAGTCAATCCTCATTCCCCCCTTCTTGAAGACCATACTGGCGATGCTACTTCCCAAACACATCAGCAATCATCTATGTCATAGACTCATCCGATCATGCACGTCTCGCAACGTCACGGACAGAGTTGCTAACAATGCTCTCAGAAGAAGAACTCAAGGGTGTTCCTCTTCTCGTTTTCTGTAACAAGCAAGATATCGAAGGTGCCTTGAAGCCGGAGGAAATCAGTGATCAACTTGGGTTGGCTGGTGGGGAGAAATCACGGCCGTGGAGTGTGAGAGGCAGTTCAGCGACAAAGGGTGAGGGTCTTGAAGATGGGCTGGATTGGTACGTCGTTGAATATATACCTGCTCGAATTTCGGGAATCTTAAGACATGACCTTTGTAGGCTTGTGAATGCAATTCAGGAGAAATGAAGCACCTCCGGATAATCTTTGTCTGAATATGAGGTATACCGTATCTTGTAATTTATTTCTTGGCTTGCAGACATTTCTCAAGACGTTTCACAAGCATTGTCAGAATTCCATGCCTTGCGAAGTCTAAAATAGATATGGACAATGTTGCGGCTTCTAATGCTATACAAAGGATATTATTGTATCGCCTGCTTCGACCAAGACCAGTCCCACTTTGCCTCATCAGGTTTCTCCTGACATTGTCGATACACTTCAACATCAGGTCTCCACACATGAACTGTACCGTCATCTGCGCACGTGGCTAAAGATCCATCCGCCCAATCCACAGCACCTATTTCCCCCGCTTGTCCGGGTAGTTCAATTGCACGTTCCGATTCTACTGGCCCACATGAGCGTCCTGCTTCCGAGACCTCGAAAAGGAAGCTGCTGGATTTGGGATTACTTGCGCCGCAGGCAAGCCAATTTCCACAAGGTGAAATTGCTAGACCGGCATAGAAAGAGGCGGTTTGCATGGCATCGTCAACATAACCAATTGTTTGGCTAGCAAGCGTTGGCAATGTGTAAGTATGTATCCTTGAATCCTGACCCAAGCCAAATATGAGGCCTGCCGTCGGGCCAAATCCTTTGGCAAGGCTGATGATACCTCTCGGCCGTCTCGAACCATGGAAAGTTGTAGGATCCATGGGTGTCGAGTACAATACCGGAGGCGGCTTAGGTTTTGTCGAGCGAGATTTTCGTGGGGTTTCGGGTTTGCGTAGATCCCAGAAACGCAGGATTCTGCATTTTTCTATTAATTATCATTTCAACAAGCGAGTTTTATGAAACTTACCCATCGAAAGCACCACTACTGATAAGGCCGTACGGTTCTCCTTCCGGATAGACGAGGCTAGTCACTGTTTTCGGTCTCGGCATATTCTTTTTCGTTTTTCTAACCTTTGGTTTGGTTGGGTCTTCGTGTGCTCCTGGAATTACGATCACCGGCTCCAAGACGTACAAATCATCCGATTTGGTCGTGCTAGTTCGTAGATCCCATAAACTGATCGCCCCATCCCTTCCACCAGTTGCCAGCAACGCATTGTTGATTGGGTCCCAAGCTGCCGTCTTCACAGTACTTGCATGTCCATGAAGAACATGGGTGGTAACATTATTCTCAACACAGGTTATACGTGATGAATGATCGCCCGAGCAAGTCACAATCATGGTATCAGTCGTGTCCCACTTGACGTCAAATACACCATCTGCATGAGGCTGAAAGATTTGGCGTGTCGGTTCTACCCGAAGGAGTGAGGGTAAATTCAAACTAGAAGCAGAAGCAGACAAATTACCAGGATCCCATGGCTTTCGCTTTGAAGTATTGATGACCTGCAGAGTGCCTTCTTCTGTCGCAACAGCAAGCAGTGGTGAACCACCGGACTTCGCTCCTGGTTGACACAATTATTTAAAGTTCGTAAGGGAAAGAATATCACGTACTATGGGAATATGCACAAGCATAGGGAGGAGTCAAGAACGAATCGGCATTGATCGATTGACAGCTGTAGATATCTGCTTTGAGGGAAGAAACAAACGACTCCAGAATGGGTCGGGTAGTAACTGATCTGTGTTAGATATTTGTAGATCCTCAAAAAAAGACAGTACCATTCAGTCTTCTATATGTATGAGCCGACATAGTTGTAAAGGCAGATTGAATATGAAATGCAGTCCGCCGACGCGCCGGTACTACAGGCTCATCCTCATCACTCTCTTCAAACAGAGCTGAGTCTTCTTCCTCAGTCTCATCTTCTGAATTCCCAGAAACCGCCTCGCAAGTTTTCGCTCGCTTTTGTTTATTCTCGTGCGAATGCTTTTTGGCTGAACGTTTCCGAGAGGTTACAGTTTCTTTGGGGAGGGAGGTAGGAAGTGATGTCTTCTGCTTCCTGGAAGTGCTGGCAGTGAGATTAAGGCGATCTTCAAGAATTACACGAGAAACGTTTGCAGCTGAGAGACTCATGGGGAAGATGTACCGAAAGGAAGAGTGAAGCTGAACTGGTACCCCGACGCGTCGCGTCACAGCGTATGCAGCATGTCACAGCGACACGAGTCTCGAAGGAGCCTTGGGGTCTGATTATTCTGCTTGACAGAGTCAAGGCTGGTCTGATGGCCAACGAGAGTGAATGGCGGGGTTTTCGCAGCGAGAACGAGGCCTGAACGTCGAACTCAAAGACTTTGGTGTCCGAATTTGGTTATGACCCATGTCCCACCCGCGTCCTCATTCCCGTCACTGCACGTGAACCCGTCGGCCGACCCGTTCAATTTCGGATCACCCGGGCACTAGGGGAAGAACTTTGCATCTCTTATTTTATATTGCTTGAAATTCTCTTTGGGCGCAAAATGTTCAGAACAGCAACAAGATCGCTTTCGACGGCCGCCAGGCGTTCCCTGAAGATCGGTGTCATACCCGCTGATGGAATCGGCAAAGAAGTTATACCCGTATGTACGCGCTTCTGCTCGTTAATACGTGTGACTTATTGGTGTCATGTTTCTCGAAGGCTGCCACACGAGCCATTGAGGCATTAGGCTCTGACATCCCAAAACCCGAATTTATCGATCTCGTCGCAGGCTGGGAAACTTTTACGAGGACTGGCGTCGCACTGCCGAAAGAAACTGTCGAGTAAGATTTTATGCCCGACTTGGAGGGACCGAGCATGCTCAAGTAATTCTAAGAATCCTGCGTTCAGAGTGTGATTGTGCCCTATTTGGCTCAGTCAGGTATGTCCATTGTAGGCTGCACTCGTGAAAAGCTGACGACCAAATGTAGCTCTCCTTCGCGCAAGGTTGTTGGTTATTCATCTCCCATCGTTGCCCTTCGCAAAGAGCTAGACTTGTATGCAAACATTCGTCCAGTCAAATCGGTACGCTACGACGGGACTAGTAAAATGCGGGAAATGTTTAAGTCATCCAGGTTGCTCGCGAGCCCGGTCATGAGTCACCTGTAGATCTGATCGTTGTTCGAGAGAATACTGAATGCTTGGTACGTCAGCTGCTTAGGGATAACTTCGTATCTTACCTCATGTCATGATAGTATGTTAAGCAAGAGACGCTAACCACCGGAGAGAATGGTAAAGAAGCTCGTGCTACACGATTGATAACAGAACGAGCCTCCGGGAGGATAGGTCAAATGGCCTTTGAGCTTGCCTCAGCTCGTCCTCGCAAGGTAAGTACGCCAGCGGATTAATTCATCGTAAATATTGATAATGCGTTTAGCATCTGACCATTATACATAAATCCAATGTGCTTTCGGTTACCGATGGTCTGTTCCGCGAGACTGTGCGGGCAGTCCCGAAGCTTCCCAAAACTAATGGAAAATACGACGATGTGACAATTGCGGAGCAACTCGTAGATAGTGCTGTTTATCGGTATGACCCTATCATGTTGGTAATCTTTATGCTGACCAGCGACTGTAAAGCTTATTCCGTGAACCTGAGTGAGCCAATCCTGCTTTCCGAGGCATGTTCTCGTGCTGATACCAACTACAGGATCTTCGATGTCATGGTAGCTCCCAACCTTTATGGCGACATCATCTCGTGAGTGAAAATAACAGACGCGTCTTTGTCGCAGAGTCCTGACAGTTTGATAGCGATGCTGCCGCCGCTCTGGTCGGCTCTCTCGGGCTCATTCCATCCATTAATGCTGGAGATAGCTTTGTTATGGGCGAACCGTCAGTATTTCATTCGTCATCAGTACAATCACTAATATTTAAAATATAGAGTTCACGGATCGGCGCCGGACATTGAGGGTAAAGGAATTGCAAACCCCTTGGCCTCAATTCGCTCGGCGGCTTTGATGCTGCGCCACCTTGGCTACGATACTGGAGCCGACAAGCTTGATACAGCTGTTGATGCCGTCTTAAGAGATGGAAAAGTGCTGACACCTGACCTGAAGGGTAACAGCACCACTGAAGAAGTTCTTCAAGCTGTTCTGAAAAGATTGTAACCGTTGGTCAGGTTCAGCCATGATAATCCTACGAAAAGATATCACCATTTCAAAAAAATATCTAGTGTCGCTTTCCTAACGCGAACTTTTCGCAGCCTCCACATCAACTTACTAAATCTAATCCCACCAACGAACCTCGGTTACTCGACTGTCACATGAAATATAATCCTACAGCATTTTTAAGGATGAAGCGATGTTGGCTGTCATTGCTAGTGTGTCCAGGCAGAACCTAAAAGGAATAATAAGAAGCTCTAGCGAAAAGTTGGCATTGTTACCAGCAAGAAGACTCCCAGAGTCGCGCTTCTAGCGAGTGAAGAGAATGCTGCATGTTTCAACCAGCACTGACAAAGTGCTTGATACATAGCTCGCTGGGTCACGTGTAACTTTTGCTCGTAAAGTACAGCGCTGACTCTAAATGCTATTGAGCAGCGATGCGCGCTGTCTTCTCCCTTGTACTTGTTTCACGGCTTTCGGCCGGACGTTTTTCCCTTCACCTAATCTGTTGACAAACTTTCTCGTAATTTAAATTCGGAAGCCGCACGCGTTTCGATATAGAATCTTCCTTCGAAAGCTAAAGGTGCCGATTTATGGCAAAGAAGAACAGAGTCAGAGCCAGAGAGGACGACCAGCCATTCAAACCAGCAGGAAACAAGCCAGTCAAAGTTGTAACCTTTGATACTCCCAAATCAGGTCCGTAATGCCACCCAAAATCAAATATACCCGCATCAATACTCATTCCGAACCATCTTGCAGAATCCCCAGGACGGCCTCAATTTTCAAAGTTCCATGAAATATCAGATAACGAACCGGCGGCTTCAAGTCCGGCAGCGTGGGGACCATCGGCTTCTGATGGTTGGAATAATCCGTCATCCTTTGTCCTTCAGCCATCGTCTCCTCCAGTGTCCCATACTGTCCCGCCTCCCGCCTCTCAAGACGCGTGGGCGCCACCTCCAACCTCTCCACTTCCCCGTGCAAGCTCTACAGCGCCAGTCGGCGAGAAAACCAACCAGCGCTCCAATAAACTTATGATAGAGGAACCACATAATGAACACCAGGATTGGAACTTTCCTCCTCATCACGCCGATGCCAATCAGGGTCAATATGGGACTCCCGCCAGCAATGGTGGAGCACCTCTACCAGTACCTCCTACTCCCCAAGTGTTTTCCCCGATGGGTGCCGCGAAGTCCTTTGGCGCTATGGGAGCAACAACGAAGAATCCGGCACAATGGACCACTGCCAGTGAACAGGCCCGACAGTTTGCTCGCCCTCCCGCTATGTCCCGGCCCCCACCACAACAAGCACCAAAGCCATCCGCGCCTATACCTCCTCCCCCCGTAGCTGCACCATCTCACCCACAAATGTCTGCACATCAATGGGCGACGCGTTCAAAGGCAGCGCCAGCCTCACCGGCTGTTGCTGAGCGTTTTGGAAACAGAGATGACTATGCTATCGTTGCCGCTGCTTTGAATGGAGAAATTAAAAAAGCTCACTATAGTCGCAAAGGAGATCATTCAGGGAATGGTGGATTACCAGCAGCTTCAGGCCCTGGAGTTGCGGGATGGAGAAATAGTGACTGGAGTCAACAGGGCCGTGCTGGGTGGGGTGCGCATAGTAAAGGCAATGATGCAGGTGGGTTTACAAGATCGAAAGGAAGAAATGATGGATGGGGCAATACGAGTGATGCAGGATGGAGTCAGAGCGGGCGTTCAGGGCACCATCACCCACAAAAAGATCTGTCTCATTCTAGTTCAGCGATGCATCACGGATATTCGAAGAGTTGGCAGGCATGGGGCAAAGAAGGAAGAGTAGAGGCTGAAACAGAGTCAGACTTCGATGATGATGATGATGATGGTGATGAAGGTTTGTATGCTGAGCAACCCTCGAATGCGGTCGGAGGATGGGGAAATCAAGGCGATGGCGGGTGGGGAAAGCCAAGTGGTTCCGGGTGGGGAGATCAGGGTGGTAGTGAATGGAATCAAAATGCCGGTGGGATGGGCAGCAAAGGGGGTGGGAGGAAAGAGAAGGGTGGTTTTAACTCATCAGGAGGGGATGGATGGACTATGAACTCTCGTGGTGATGAATGGGGAGGTCAAGGAGGGGGAGGAAAATCGTCGAGAAAAGAAAACGGTGGTTGGGACACTTCAGGTGGGGATGGATGGACCACGAATCCCGGTGGCTGGGACAATGATCAAGGATTTGGAACAAATCAAAAATTTCCGGGCCAATCCAAGATGACCGCAGATCATTCAGGTATGGCTGGGACCAGGAATGATCTAACTCCGGAACAGCGATCTCAAATACTAAACAACTTACTCGACGACCCGCACGAGCAGAAGGCGCAGAAGAAACCTCTATACTCACATGGCGTCTCGTTGAGCGATAATCCAGTTCCTCATAAAGGTCACAATCAGGGACAGTCTTGGGGTCAACAGGACGGGTGGGGTCCAATTCATGAGGAGGATGAAGAGGACTCGGAAATTGATGATGCACACCCGCCTTCAATGGCACGATCCAATGCTCATGATCTCTGGAACAGCCAGCTCGACAACACATCCTATTCGATGCCCTCAAAAACGTTGACATACGCGTATAAGGATCTCAATACGTCATTAGACCCATCCAAACCAAGAAATAGTGTCAGCGATCATACAGCCGTTCAATTTGTGGAGTCTCACGGGACGGCTCTGAAGCCAGTTGAACAAGCTCTTTTCGGCAGAGCAAGGTGGGCCCAAGATAGAATCCATTGGATGTTCTCCCCTTACAAGGACGAACGGGTATCAACGCTTCTTACGTGGATAGAATCGATGTCTTACCACCTAGGAACTTTCGGTGTGAGTTTGGATCAGCTCAAATTTTATTTCCGATAGTTGACCTTCAATTGACTTGCAGCTTCATAAATTCCTACAGTCGAGAGAACGCGGGGCAATTATTACTAATGCCGCCTTTCGACTACCCGAATTTCCTGGTCAACCTGTTTTCGACTGGCTGACATTTGAGCAGCTCCAAGATACCATGGATAAAACCCTACAGGAATCTGTAGTGTTCTATGATCCGGGTGCTCAAGTCATTGTATACGTTCTCCTACCGTCCCAGACTGGCAGAAGTGTAGCCATGTGGAGGAGAAAGATCAATGTTCCGAATAATGCACGAGTTACGTACAAAGCTCCTATAACTCAGGCCTTAGCCGGCTTGAAGAAGAAGGAGGATTATGTCGTGTATGTTGACCGGTGAGTATCTGAAGGACACCTCTGCAATATAAAGGTGTTGGAAGTACTGATGACTGCACTCTAGAATACCTATGAAGCCCGAAGATCCGGATAAACCCAAGGCTCCGGATGTGCAAAAGGCTGCAACCGGGATCATTCCCAAACCTCCAACGAAGAAACTTGTTAAAAATCCATCCGTTCCAGCGAAAAAACAAAAGCGGAAGAAGTGGTGGCAAATATTTAAATGATTTGTGCTATTTTTTTTCCTCGCATTATTTTCTATGTCATTGTTCATTTACTTTCATTTGATGTTTTCATGCTGTAACGTTTTCGTCAATACTGTATTCACTGCTATACCCCATCATGTACTCCTAGCACATTACTCACTCGTTCTAATGCTCGTATGATATAATAAGAAATCTCGACCACGTGAACTACTGAGTATACTTATCGAGTTGATTCAGGTGGCTCTTTCTACTACATATCTCATGGAGGATCAAAGACTGCCCAGCGATGGTCCGACCCGTCCGGTTAGTGCAGCGAGTCGACCGCCGCAGAGTGAACTGGATGTGACCGGCAAGGAAGATCGGTTTTTCACCCCTTACAAACGTCTTGCTATTGTAACTGGCATCCTTCTGCCCATTGCTACAATCCCGTATATTCTTTCAAAGAGGCGCATGTTTGGTCTACAGCGGAGATGCGAAGAGCTGAATTTCAAAGTGAACGTCGTGCAGAGACAACTGAACGCCAGCTTTTCGCAATTGTCGATGCTTAAGGATGAACAGGCGAGGATGAGAGCGTTGCTTCATGATGTGAAGCAGAGAACAGATGACCTGGAACAGAATGCACGGCAACATGCTTTGGAGCAAACCCGAAGGAACGAGATGATGCGGTCGGATCTGCGGAGGACACTGGAGGAGATTGAACAGATGCGGTAAATAGTACTTGTTTAGCCTTGGGTCTAAAGATTGCCTATGGGATCACACACTCACAGGACTCAATCCGCGGCTCTTGAAACGCTCGGACCGTCGTTGGCTGATATCGCAGCCTTTATGCATGAAATGGAACTGCGGATGGGATTACAGAACAGCGATGAGAAGGACAGGCGGGGAATACATCGACTACGACTACGGGCAATGGAGGTGCAGAAGCTACTGCAGAAAGAAGGCGACAAGGTGCGTGTCCGGGTGTGTCGTGGCGAAGCGAGCTGATCCCGATAATCCTGTCAATGTAGAGTTAATGAGATTTCATTGTCTGGGTAGATATAATCATGGAAGACCTATTGTATGATAGCACTTATTATCCGGAAGTACGTAGAGCGGATCAATTAGCCACGGCCTCCAGTAAGGTTCCCACGTGCAAGTACGTTGTCCTCCCTGCCGCCGACTCCTTTCTTCTTTCCTCCCTTTCTACATGCTATAACTCCCAGGCACGGGACATGCGCATTCCATTTTCCCCCTGAATAACATATCTCCCACCCATTTACCCTCGTTTAAATCTTTCCGTGGTGACTCTTCCAATGTCAAATACAACTAGCCCATCCTCCAGCCCACAGCCGGCCAATCAACCCTTTGTCGTCCAAAATCCCACCGCCACAGCTTCTTTGATAGAACCTGATGTTGTTGCATCTATAGAACCGGAGAAACGAGGCGAGGAAGAGGCCTTGGAATCCCATGAAGTCATCGAACTGCAGGCCTTTAGTGAAAAGAAGCCGTGGATAGAGGAGAGAATCAAAGTGAGCATTCGACATTCAAGCTGGTTCTTCAGCGGTTTGACACCTCTCCCAGTTGTTGGACGACATGCCTCCCATAAATGTTTTCGTTGGTTTAGATGCTATCCGTATTTCTGCAGAAACTGTTCCCGGGCTTCCGACTCGTGTGCTTCTCGAGGAATGGATAGCAAAGCACGATGCTGTCGATAGAGAGACAGAGATTTTTGATACAGTGGAATTAGAGAAGTTGAGGCAATTGACAAAAGGTACGCATGGTGGTCATATTCACAAAGTTCCACGCGACTGATGTTCGCCTAAGCTGCTACACACAGAAACCTATCTCCAGCAGACACTGACGTTATTGAACTGACACTCACGACCATATTTTCTCTCGATAGATTATTACAACTGCTACGCGACCGCTCCGAATCTCTTGATCTCCTCAGCACTCGTATAACATGGGAAGAACATCGGTCAGCAGCTTGGGTTGAGCGGCGCACGATCATAGAAGACTTTACGCAGTTCATCATGAAACGGGCACGATGGAATGTTTCTATCTATGAAAGTCCGATGAAGGAGGAATATACTACCGGCAGACGGGGCTCGATCAATTCCTTCGCCTCCGTCGCCTCCGATTCATCAACAAACATACACTCTGCTGCGTATTCTCGTAGCGCACGCTTCAAATTGGCAGAACTTTTATCACGCGATGCAGCACATTTTGGAAGTCGTGTTACAACCCTCCGCCACGGAAGTATCGCATCGGCGGGCAAAGCCTTAGACAAACTCATTGATATAAGCAGGTCACCTGTGCCGGAGGAGCTTCTAGATGAACAGGATCGTATCGAAGAGAAGGGTATCAATGAGCTAGAGCAAATAGGTAAATTCGCTATGAGTCTTGTTATGCAATGGAGAAAGTGAGTTCGGACCCACTATAATTGCCTAAACGTGTTGAAATCGTCTTGTCTAGGGCTGATGAAATCCATGTTGAAACTATGAAGGACCAGACAACCGCTCAGAATCTTCTCGAGGAAATAGAGACAGCTAAACTACACCACCCAACTCAGAGACAATGCAACTCTTTCATCTCGCGAGCGGAAGCGCTTCTCAAACGGTTATCTGTTAGAGTCAATCCAGTTGTAACTCCACAGTTCTTCCCTCATCCAACACATCCCCTATTCGAGGACCAACGAGATTGTAACTCTCAGCTTGCGCAAATGTTGGCGGCAGAGATTCAGATGGTCACTGATTTGGTCAACAAGGCCCACATCTCTGCCAAGCAGTACCAAACGATGTATGAGGCGGTCAAAAGGCTCGATGTCGTCCTCGAGAACGCTATCAAAACCACGGCGGATTTCAAGTTCTACTTGGAA
This sequence comes from Agaricus bisporus var. bisporus H97, assembly GCF_000300575.1. NCBI lineage: Eukaryota > Fungi > Basidiomycota > Agaricomycetes > Agaricales > Agaricaceae > Agaricus > Agaricus bisporus. The sequence continues at coordinate 568,208 of NW_006267367.1, forward strand.
CAGTTGGAAAATGGAGTATCGAGCAAAGATGGCGATGGTTCGGCTCCAAATCTTAGCACTGAGCGTTGTTTGGATTCTGCCCGCCATGCAGTCTTCTTGGCCCTTTGGCCTTCGGTCTCGGAAGCGATATCAGAGGCTGTTGAACGTACAAATGCTATGTTGCCCGAGTTCCAGATCTCGTTGACTCTTTTTGATGCGTCAGGTGTCAGGGATCCGGAGTACAGAAAACAGGCTGTAAATGAGGTTCAGCAGCTGCGAGATATCAAGGAAGAAGTGGAAGCTGCATATCGGGACATGCTGGTCAGGTTGGACTACTTACGACGAGCGCGGAGGATTGCTAGTAGTATTGATGGGGTCCAACAAGAGTTTGTGAACCTTCGACTTCAAATTACAGAGGCCATGGAGCGAACACGTTGGCGGCAAGATTCTCTCGGCTGCAATATGCCATTGACTCCCGATAGCGCACATACAATCATCGAAGATACTATTCAGCCTCCCGTCAACTTCTCGAGACAACTAGCTATCGTTGAACAGCGTATCGTTGACGAAGTTGATAACCCTTACTCTTCTCTATCTCGGCAAATCGAACCTCCGCTAAAGGAGTATTTCGCGCGTCGAATTGCCGCTATAAAGGCATTTTCTCAATCATGCGGAGAAATGATCAACACACTCGCTGCTCTACAACGACAGGCATCCGTGATGAGTTCGGTTCGGGAAGAATGTCACAGTCTGCAGCTTCGAATCGAGGACGCCAAGGTACGCTCAGCAGCCATAGCTGAGGGTATCTTAAACGATGTACCTTCCAATGATCAAGCGATTGACGATGTTGCTGAATTTCATGTTGAAGCTGACTGTATACAAGAGCTTGTTCGAGCCTTTACGGATGGTTTAGTGTTCCAGGTTCCATTTATTACTCGACAATCACCCTCGGCATCTTTGGGTGGTCGTTCTTCGCAGCGGCGTTCACTTTCCATTGATCCTGCCACCTCTTTCCCAGGTGCCCACGAAAGACACTTCGATCTCCCTGCTGTCGATGCTGCTGTACGAGCGGATTGTAATGCTTATACTATAAGACTTGCAGGCGAGGTGGAGAGTCTTCTGAAGTGCAAACACCACTTGGCATTGGCACACTTGTCAAAGGATCTGGATGCTCAACTCACAAACACCATTGGCGAGATATACAGTGCGACTCAGGAGTTGAACAGCTGGAAAGCATATCGGGACCGATTTGCGAGGGATGAAAGCTATCTGGAATCTCTCAATTTCCTCCTGAAAACTGTCGAAGATTATCTTTCCACGTATCGAAAGAGTCTTAGCCAACGTTTCCCACCACATCGAGAACTTCTGCGTCAAATGGAATCCTTATCGGCAACGCTTGACCAACCTATACGTGAAGCGCTCTACATAGCGCGTGTACGAGGTGTGGATGACGCAGAGCTTCGATTTAATACATGGGTCGAGAACGCTTCATCTTTCAAGAACGAATTGGATCAAGCGATACGAGGTGAGCTTTTCCGTTTGAACGGGCTCAAGGAGGCGGAAGAGCGGCTACAGAAGGAAGAAGCACTACGTAAAAAGGCCGAAGAGGAGGAAAGGAGACGTCTGGAAGAAGAACAACGTTTGAAGGAGGAAGCTGAGAGAGAGGAAGCAGCGAGGATTGCCGAGGAAATGCGCATTCACCAAGAAAAAAAAATGTTGGCGACAATGGAGGCTGAGAAGTTGCGACTAGAGCAAGAAAGGATCGAGGCAGAGATGAAGGCTATGGCTGAAAAACAAAAAGCGGAAGCGGACCGACTACACTTGGAACGCCAGTACAATGTGACCATGGAGGCCGAACGATTATTAGCACAAAAGCAACGGGATGAGTTATCATTGAAACTGCGGCGACTGGAGGAAGAATTAAATGCAACCAAGCGGCTTCAACGTGACCAACAGAGGACCTCTGCCGAGCAGACTGCAAGAACGGTATCAGAACTCGAAAATCAACGACGAGACCTCGAAGACCTACTCAAGGAGTATCGTGATAAGCTAGGAGCGCTCAAGACTCTGGAGAGTGAAGCACAGCGAGCCCAAACGACGCAGAAACAGTCTAAGAACATGCGCGAAACGCAAACGGAGACGGAACCCGATCAAGGTTCGTTGGTTGTAGCATATTTGTGGTGTACTCTGAATCTGATGTTCGTGGGTAGATGTGTTCGTACTCGAGGTATCCCCGGATATAGTCAACACTCGCACTGAAGCTATGTCGGAACTCGAAAATCGTATACATGCACTCCGAAGGCGACTGAGTGCACTCGGCCTAAAAAAGTTTTCTGATTCATCTGTCAACCTACCGACCGACAATCAGGTGCAAACCTACGACTATGAGTTGACAAAAGTCCAGGCTGAGGACGCATCGTTACCTGTCAGCGTTGCAAACCTGACCACCAACGCCATCTTGAGGTCTTTCCGGACTGAACTTAGAGTGGCTTCAGAACAAATGGAAAGGCTCAAGCGGCTAGCGGAATTGAATTCCAATTTCCAAATTTGCGATACAGCGCTCAGCGATCTGCTGGAACACATCGACAGTTATCCCGCTCTTCCTTCTATGACTATGTCATCCTTCTCAGATTCACAAGTGGCTACACCTGAGGATCAATTATCGGCGCGCATCAAATTCACCAATGATACTATCAACACAGCGGAAAATCTGGTTCGACCGTTTCTCGATGATTCTCGTGCGAGCGCTGAGCATTCGAGAATAACGCAAACCTGGGACGAGCTTCGTGACATGGCAAACGACAAACTAAGGGATAAGAAGTCTCGGCCTGGTAGTGCAGCCAGTACGCATGGAAATTCCGGGAGGAATAGTGTTACCTCCATTAGAACAGGTAGCGACCGATCCTCGCAGGGCAAAAAAGCTACTTACAGTGGCATATCTAATGCGAAACCATCTCAAACTTCACGGGGTCGGTTGCTCGCACCGCCACCTCCCATACAGTCACAACGAAGAGTTGTATCTGGGGGAGCTGAATCTTCACGTTCGTCAAGCAGAATGTCGGTCTCATCGGCGCGTGCAACATCTGGATCATTCAATACTTCGTTGTATCAACCAACCTTTGCATCACGCCAACGAACTACAAGCTTGTCCTCAAATGCCCCAAGCGCTGCCCCAAGCGCTGCTCCCCCCCTACCCAAACGAGTTTCTCAGAGTCACGCTCGTACGAAGCCACGAGCAAACTCTAAAGCCAGTCGCCCTACCTCCCCCGCCATGCCGGAATTTTCTCGTACCACAACACGCTCATCACGTCCTTCACTAGGGGGTGGTGGAAATGGTTCTACTTGGGCTCGCGCTCCCAGAAATTCACTATCTTTTGTTCCCCCGCGTCCTCAAACACCAAAGAGGGAGAAGCCTCCTGTACGGAGAAAATACGTACCCAACCCTAAGAGCAAGCTCGATGTTGCCGTTGGAGACGTTGTAAACAACCTGCCTATGGGTGTCAACGTGGAAGGGCTAACAGAGACATGGAAAGATCAGAGCGGAAAGTACTGGATCGGGAACTCGGACCCTAAACTTTGCTTTTGTCGTATCCTGCGGTCACAAACAGTCATGGTCCGCGTCGGTGGTGGATGGCAAGAATTGTCCAAGTGCGTTAAATTCGTCTATTGCACCTCTAGGATTTTATATTGATTTCCTTTTTTTGTAGGTTTATTAATAATCACATTGCCGATAGCTTTAGGATGTTGCCCGAATCACCCTCGCGTGCGAGAGTACAAGACGAAAAGTGGATCAGCTCCACAACGTTGTTAGAGGCTGCCGAAATCTCAGACTCGACAACGAAACCTCCGCCTATGCCTCCACGAACTCCTGAGCCCAAGTTTCCTTTTGTCCCGTCGTTTTCACTACTTACTCCTAGTGGTCAAAGTCCCCGGTCAATTGGGTCATCGCCTTCAACCAAGAGCTCTCCGTTAACACCTCTGCAATTCATGCGCCGGGCGGGACCTGAGTCGACATTGCTTCGACCTGTCACACCTACAAAACAGACGAGAATCAACAATCCACAGTCACCCCTCCGACTCTGGAGACCTTGAGGACTGCATATACATATCTATAAAGGACCTTTTTCGCTTTAATACGGTCGAATTGCTCTGTTGCATTTTCCCCCCCGGTTATTCATGCTTATTTATCGCTTTCATCCAAAATATTCTCCTTAGCATTACTCTGCCATTACAGAACTTGTATCTTGTATACCACGCTCACGACTTCGGACGCTACGTATCATGTCGTATCCTATTCATATCAAATATTGACTATACACGTTACTATTGTGTCGATTACATCCTTGATAGCTGTTAGGAACGCTAATAGTCTAGGTGCGGGACTGGCGCTTGAGTATTCGGCTCCGAGTGTTGTCCAGACTATGAGTTCGTTTCTGATGTCGTTTGAGAAGATCCTGTCGGACAAAGGCAGATACTCCAGAGGGACACAAGTCACATGTGAAAGGTCGGGTGCCGGTATGACTGAGTTCATGTCTCTTGCATTCATTCTTGCGAAGGAACCTCGCTGAACTGACGTAAACCAAGTTCAGAAAAGCAATACAACCATGACGGGCCACTCACCAATGAGAACATGCGAAAGGTCGCTGATCCAAATGACCTCCCACGTGTATAAGGATATGGTCGCGCCTTCGATTGAATTGATTGCAGCCATTTATATAACAACGGTACTCTTCCGTCAGCAGTCCCTGAGGGGTCAACTTTCCAGCGAATGAGAGTAACCATTTCTTGTCGTAATCCCGGCCTTGATTGCGCAATCGGTACCGTTCAGCTTTAGCCTTGAGTTCTTTGAGTTCGATTCCACGGTGAGCATCTAACACAGGTGTCCCATGGTTGATGGGAACGTTTGAGAACATAGATTCTTCCATGACGGGAGGAGAAGAGACAGACGCGAAAACATGCTTTACAACTTGCTTGGTGGCCCTTTTACCTCTTGGGCGAAGCTTACGTTTTGGAAGGCTCGGCAGAAAAGTAGACTGGTTGCTCGATGAGACACTGGCGGGAAGACTAGGCTCGTAGTCACTTTCTCGTTTACGTGGGATTGGCATTTCCAAAAATCGAAGATTTTCCGTAGTGAGAGGAACGGGATCGCTGGCAGGTTCCAGCGGCACTACAGGCACAGAGCCAGGAATTGTATTGCTCGTTTCCGTTTCGATGTCTCTTGAATCCAACTGTACCGAACAAGAAGCCTCCGGGGGCGGAAGTTGAGGAGGTTCAAGGTCCGACCGCGGGGGGAGAATATCTGCAGGATTAATGCCAAAGACAGGTGAATCGCGCAGGCGGAAGAGAGCATTTTGCGGATAAGCTGCATTGGACTGAAATTCCGGATTCATGTCATTTGAAATCATGCTATTGTACTGATGGTCTGCAGTCATTGACATATCAGCAGAATAGAAAGCGGGGAAAAAATAAGAGATACCTTGAGGACTAGCCCGAAGCTCTGAAGAGAGACTCTCGATCGTATGGCCAGAGATTTCTAATATCTTCTGCAGGATCCATGCTCCTTGTATATCGTGGGGAATGGGATTTGAAGGCTGTGGACTGACAGGAGTAAGAACAGAGGAGTCGCCAGCTATCTCGACCACAGGTCCTTCGTTCATGAGATCATAGATTTGCGGAGTCAATTCCGTCGGATAAAGCAATGTTTCTGTCAATACTTCTCCAGGGAGACTTGGGCCAGGGCCAAAATGAGAATCATAGCAGATCGCTTCCGTTGGCATAAACGTGGGTTGATTGTATATCATGTTGTGACCAGAACCAGAATTGTAAGAGCGAGTTGAACGTTCCAGCTGTTCCTTCTGAATGCTCGAAGGGTATATTATGCCAAGTCCTGTAGGACCACCAGAGTGAGAGAGACCATGGGAGATTTTGAGGGGTACATTAGATTGAAAGTCATCGCAGATATCCATTGCATCAGCAGGAGAAGCAGCACCGAAGGACCAGAGTGAAGACCTCGCCAGACCAGGGGGAGAGTAGGTATTGAGAGACGCCAGCGTCATATTTCCTGCGGGGCTAGTAAGCATAGATGTGTTTGTAGAGTAGAAGAGAGTGGTAGAAGATAGAAGAATGAAGTCTAAGGAATTAAAGGGAAATCTAAATCTAAGGAATGGATGTATGCGTGCGGCCTGAACTTGGTTGGCGAACCAAGTTTAAATGACGTTGTTTATTCCTATGTATTCAGTGAAGCAAAAATAGCAGTAAAATCTTGCCCTCTCTATGCTTAGACTCGTGATTCAAAGTCGAATACCGTGTCGACTCTCTCCAAGACTTCCGCTTTGTCGCCACGCATCGACACAAAGGCTTTCTGCGCGGAAAGACTGGAAGTTACCCGTTGCAGGGGGTGTTTTCATCGGTCTTGCCTCGCTTTATTTTTTTCTCCCGGACCCGTCTCGAAGCGCACCAACCTCTGCGAACAAACCCCTCTCGGCAAGCCACTTCACGCCCGCAACCGTTATTTCCAATGAGATATCCGGTCCCAATTCAAAGATACTCAAACTCCGCGTACCTCCACACCTCGTGATTAGAGACGAAAATGACCCAATAGGATTTGGACCTATCTGGTCCGTCTTCATAAAAGACGATGACATACAAGTAGAAAGGCCATATACACCGCTGGAAAGCATAGATGAAAACGGAAATATGGTTTTTTGGATAAAGAGGTACCCAAAAGGGGAAGTAGGACGGTGGTTGCATTCGAAGCAAGTCGGTGATACTGTTGAGCTTCGAGGCCCATTGAGAACATGGCCTTGGGATGAGGACAAATGGGATGAAATTGTTTTAGTAGGTCCTGGTCTATGATTTAATAAATATCCTCTGAAGCTTGCTAGATTTCCGGCGGCACAGGAATCACACCTTTCTACCAACTCCTTCGTCAAGTGTTCGACCACTCAACAATCATACCACAAAACACTTCTTTTACCTTGATACATTGTTCACGAACTCCCGAAGAAATGCCACCAGGGCAAATCCTTGGACCTTTAGCAGCCTATGCAGAAAAATATCCAAACAAGCTTAGACTAAAGTTGTTAGTTGACACCGATGACGGTTCACAACCAACGACTTCCTTACCTCTAGAAGTGGGACGCGTTAACGAACAGCATATAAAAAATAGTCTAGGTTTTTCTGAGCCTACACGCTGGCAAAAATTGTTTGGTAGGAAAGATACACGCCCTCCCATACCCGCTAAAACGTTATTTCTGGTGTGCGGTCCTGATCAGTAAGTGTACTCCCTCCTGCACATTTCATTAATATCCTTCATATGCTGAGCATTCTTGCATAGAATGGTTGCGGCGGTGTCGGGACCGTATGGACGAAATTTATCGCAGGGACCAACGCTTGGGGTCCTGGGCAGGCTTGGGGCGACATCCAAGCAAGTTTGGAAACTATGATATTTTATTTGGATGACCGTCAATTACAAAACCTTCGTCTTATGATTCTACAATCTTCCAATTGAGACGCTTTCCAGCCCAAAACGGAACAAGTTCATCTTGTCCCTGAATATACCTCTCTTCAACCAAGTACCCACCTTCAATTTTCCTCAATTGCACCGTCTTCCCATCCCTCGCAGGGCGCCGATAGAATGATCTGCCGAAATCACTCACAAAACCGACAAGATTCTGAAGGGCACCAAAGGAATCGAGAAGGTCTGCTACGAGTGGGAGGAGGATAGGTGAGGTATAGATACCCGCTGCACATGCATGGGTGGGGGTACTGGTGGATTTTGTATGTGGAGGATGAGGAGCGGAATCCGATCCCAGGAAGAACCGAGGGTGACCTAGCCGTTAAAAATCAATTCAGTCATAAATCAATAAATATTGACCGGTTGACCTTCTTTGATGACGGATCTCAAAGCCTCACGGTCATCAGGATACTTTGCGACGGGTTTACAAAAATTCCAAGATTGCCCTGCCCAATCATCTACGACGAGGGCCAGATGATGGGCCGTGATAGTACAAGCTACTGTCGACCCACAGGACTTTACCGCTTCGATGGCAGCCCGCGTTGTGGCATGTTCAAGGACGATACGAAGTCTTGGGAACGCATGATGAAGTTTAAATAGATGGGGAAGAAATTGAACTTCAGCATTAAGAACGTGTATATTCTGGTTTTTGGTTGGTTAAAATCAGGGAAAATTGCGACTGCAGCTCACAGTCTTAGTGTCAGAAGGCACCTCCCCGTGCAAGTTGAGAACCATATCAACCTCTTGCATGGCTTCGAATACCGGGTAGTAGGCTTCATATGATTCAATACCGCCGTCCGAGTTGGTTGTTACGCCTCGCGGATATGATTTGACGCCTTTTGGTGGTTGTTAATTGCAGCCATAGTGAAGTTGTGACTACCTTACCAACAATGCCAGCGGCACTCGCCTTCCGAATCTCTTCCGGTGTGAGATCTGGTGAGAGGTAAAGAGTCATCAAGTACTCGACATCGGAGTCTATTTTTTGGAGATCTGCTTTATATTTGAGAGCTTGGTCAGTGGTAGTGATGGGCGGTTTGAGGTTTGGCTGAACAGGCGATTGAACATTGCGGCGCAACGGAATGGAATAAGAGTCACCATGACGTATGCAAGGTGAAAGCCTCCCTTGCGGACATGAGGGGTGATGAGCTCCGAGAACGAGCCTTGTCTGAGATGGACATGAAAATCAGCCGGGGAGCTGATGTTGAGTGCCATTGAGGTTTCTATGTTTTATCTGACGCCCAATTTATCAATGTCGCGGGCACGTGACGTCGACACGAACATGAACATGCCGTGATGCAGTTCAATGCGAATTAGAATTAGACTCCGCCTGTCCCTGTCCATCCTTCCACCTCAAATTTCTAGTCCTCATGGTGGCCGCCGGCTCCATCACCGTTGCAGGTACGTGCGTTTCTGCGCCCCTTATCTCTGACTTCAATAACGCGGTCTAGTTCGAGTGCGGCCGCCCACATCCTGGGAAGCAGCTCGCTTGCCTGAACCCTGCTATGAAACGTCCTTCCGAGGTGATGGTGCCCTTTCCACACCCGCTAAAGTCGTCAACTCCGCACCATTACGAGATATCGTCCAAATAGTTGACGATCGAATTATATGTTTTGACCCAGATGAGAAAGATAAGGCCCGAGCATTTATGGAGCGAGGCTTCCTTCCCCCTGGTACAAAACGATACAAAGACAAGCGGTTCATGTTTGACCGCGTGTTTAGACATGAAGCTCGACAGACCGAAGTATACGAGTCCACCTCTCAGCCCCTCCTTGCAAGACTCCTAGATGGATACAACGCAACAGTCTTTGCATATGGCGTGAGCTCCATTTTTCCTAAGAGGACTACCCGGAAGTTCATCCAGCTATTACCCAGGCAACTGGTTGCGGTAAAACGCACACAATCAGTGGAACAGAGTCCGATCCTGGTATTATCTACCTCACCATGGCGGATCTATTTCAGCGTATCGAAGACCGTAAAGAGGAATGGAATGTCGAAGTCCTGGTCACTTTCTTGGAAATCTACAACGAGGAGATTCGAGACCTTTTGGCAGAGTCTGGTTCTCATCAACCTCGTGGTGGGCTAGCAATCAGGGAGGACAAAACAGTCAAAGTCGTGGGATTAGTAGAATTGAAGCCACGCAGTGCAGAGGAAGTTAAACAAATCGTACTACTGGGAAATTCTCGTCGAACACAAAGTCCTACTCATGCCAATGAGACCAGTTCACGATCACACGCTGTCCTCCAAGTACACATTGCACAGTCACCAAGGACTGCATCGGTCAAAGAAGAACGGACGATGGCAACTTTGTCCATAATTGACTTGGCAGGTAGCGAGCGAGCTGCTGCAACAACGAACATGGGTCAAAGAATGGTGGAAGGTGCAAACATTAATAAATCCCTTCTGGCCCTTGGTAATTGCATCAACGCACTCTGCGAGAGTGGAGGCGCAATGCGTCATGTCCCTTATCGTAACAGCAAATTGACGCGTTTACTCAAGTTTTCCCTTGGAGGAAATTGTAAAACAGTCATGATCGTCTGTATCGCACCGACATCTGCCCACTTTGACGATACTCACAACACTCTGGTTTACGCCGAACGGGCCACGAAAATCAAGACTAAGGTTGTGACCCGAAATGTCGTCAACGTCGACCGTCATGTTGGTCGTTATGTAGAAGCTATCAATCGCCTCAATCTCGAAGTTGCTGAACTCAAGGAGAAGCTTTCCGGTAAACGACAACTTGAAACTGATAGCCAGAGACGCAAGGCTACCGAGGCAAAAGCTGAAGTCGAACGAGCACGAGAAGACGTTCGTGCTAAAGTGGAGCAGACTAAAAACTCCATCGTGGATGGCGCCATATGTTCTGGAAAATTGTCCGTGGCAAAGGCCAAGCTTGCGGCAATCCGGAACCGTCTTGGACAGCTCGCGTCTACCGACACTGTGCCAGGAGATGTTGAAGCAGAACGGGGCCTCTTGCGAGCTATGGCAGAAATCGAGGAGGATGCCATCAAACCCAGCTCAGTGCTCAATGTCAGGCTTCGACGCTCATCAAATTCGAGCGCGATGTTCGACGCAACAATGAAAGCAGTATCCGAGCGTAAATCGGAAAAACTTGATGAGCCAAGCGTTGGACTCGTCAAGCTTGAAACCCTATTACGTCGCGCGGAAATGGAGAAGTTCAAGGCAGAAGGGGAGCGAGATGCTTTGAACGAGTCAATGGAAGATATGGCGAGCGTCATTGTGAAACTAGTCGGGATGCTGGGACGATGTAGTGTGGTGATCGGTAATGCGGCGAATGCGCTTAAAACGAACGACGACCATGATACCAGTCCGCCACCAGTGAAGGAAATTGGAGGACTACTCCAAAATGTTAAGCAAACTAACGATGCTACATTCAAAAATCTCCTCGGGCATTCAACGGAGTCGTATGCATTGGCGGACACGAGTGCCCTCAATACAGCCGTCAATCATTTCCAAATCTATAATTCATCGTTTTCTAGACGTTCAAGCTCAGGTCCTGCGGCTTTGGAAGCTGCTCACGCCGAGAAACGTGGTTCACGGAGGTTGTCAGCTTATGGAGCGAATCAGTCCGCTTCACCTCGCCGCTCCCATCGTACCCCACGCAAGTCCTTACGCTCTAGTCTTACCTCACAACCCTACAGACGGGCGTCCGACAAGGAGCGCAAAGGAGCCAAGCCCAACAAAAGTGTGCAATGGCGGGATGAAGCCGGTGGAGACCTCATAGAGGAAGAAACCAAGCACCCGATACAGCCGCCAGTAGTGGTCAACGTTACTCCTGCAAGTCCAGGTGAAGATTTATTCAGCCCGCCAAAACCCACATCGAAAGATGAGTTGTTGTCGGTCCCTCCTCGACCTTCATCTGCTCTGGGTTCCGAAAGCGATTGGGAGGACGAGGTCGAAAAGGTCGATGACTCCTCCAATGCTAGTGCATCATTCCTATTTCGCGGCTCTTCGCGCGATATAAAACCTTCATCTTTGGCTTTACGTCCTCCTTCAGCCAAACGTTCGCGACCAAGTCGACTCGATCCTAGTTTCCTCAAGTCTCGTGGTGGAAGCTCTGGGCTTGCAAGTTTGGCAGAAGATGATGAATTTGATATTGGGTCTGAGCGCCGAGGAAGTCCTCTGTCGAACATGGATATGAATGCGACGGACGAGATGGATACACTTCACGTGCCTAAAGGTCGAAGGAGGAATGACCCGGCAAGTCCAGCACGTCGAGTGCCTTCCTCGCCTAGCAAGAATCACCTTTCATCTTCGATGTTTGGTAATAAACGTGCTAGTGGTGCCAATGAAAGTCGACGTAGGTCGAATATTGGGCCATTGAGGATGGAAAAGACCCGTAGGAGGTCAAGCATGATGCATACTTTGGATTCCTCCACTGGTGGAGAGAGTGCTTCGGCTGGACCGATGAAATCTTCAGGCGCACGAAGAATGCTCATGGCCAGTCCTAAAAAGAGGACAAAGAGAGCTTCGTTGACCCGGACAACCAGTGCTTCGACGACGAAACGGGCGATGAACGTGGGCCCTTCGGCTTCTTCGTCAATGGCACCACCAAGTGTAGATCCAAATGGGAGCATGGAGATTAGTATTAGTGGTGGCAAAATTCCGAGGCCCTCCTGGAGATGAGGGATAATTATTGAATTTCACTGTTCACGTTTAATGGCGCATCGTCTATGATTTCGGTTTTGTTTGAATTCACCCTCTTTTTAATTCCATGTATTCTTTGTATTCAACCCTATGCATTACTCTGTTTATTCATTAGTAACTATACCCATGGTAACTTACCGTGCCATCTGTAGTCGTATGCCGGACTTTTTATATGTATCGTGAACTTTAAGCTTTCGAATACTTGTGAAATAAATAATATAACGCCAACGCAACTCCGATTTGAAATAGAAGACATATTAGGCAGCATGTAATCTAAATTATACGCTTTACCTCGAAGAAAGACTTGAAAAATGAATGAGGACTCGCATTTGGCGAGCAGGGATTTAAAGCATACCTTGAGGTAATATATCTGCCACGCGACCACTGAGAATATCACAATGGCCTGCAACACTGACCACCACTTGACGCGAGCATTTGTCGATTCAGCGGTATTCCGGTGCGTTCGTTCACGAACAACGATATATTCTTGTTCGTCTTTTACAGTGAGAAGGCCGATTGAAAGAGAGCGAATTTCGCGCTCAATTGGAGCAACGGCCTCTGGATTGTTGAGTTCAATATAAGAATTACGAAGATTAGATTAGAGTGTTGTTGATCTTACCGTCTTCGTCGATATAAATGACACCATGCACGTTGAAACTGTGTAAACCTGATGAATGGCGGGAAAGAGATACTGAGACGGGTTTTGCGTACCTGACAATCTTGTCCGCGATAGCGCTCATTTGATTAGAGAAGCAGTATTCGTGCCTGCCGTCTGCTTCTGCTGTTATTGAAAGGGAGCCTGTATCTTGACGAATGTGTTTTCCAAGGACTTTGTCATTAGGTCCTGTAAGCTGTCGCATGATTACCTTTCAGTAATATGAAGCAGGGGCGAGATGAAGAGAGGCGAACCCAGAAGTCGATATCTAGATGGCCACCTCCGCCAACTTGATAAGACACAGTCATCTACGAGCAAATAAGTCGTGTGCAAACCCCAAGTTGGTTAGGACACCTACTTTGTCGTGTACATGCAAGTCCTCGAAGAAACATTCTTTTTTGCCTGCAGGGACTTCGATTGAATGGGCAGAAGTTATTCGTGGAAAAATGAGGAGAACGGCAAGGATGGCGGATAGGGTATAGAGGAGCCTGGACATGGCAGTGGCGGGGGCGAGCGTTGGGTGGCGGTGCCAAATGAGCTGGAGGGCCGAGGAAGTTCGCACGGTGGCGGAGATGGCCTGGATTTGATTTTCTCGATCAAGTGGCAGCAATCTACATCTTCCCTGCCCTCCCACCCATCACCCAACCCCAATGTCCTCCGAAACTCCCCAGGCCCTCGCCCCAAGAGTACGTGTCTTTTCCGGAGCCATGCCGTCTTTCCTGTTCGACTCTATTGCTAACATCGCTTTTATCTGCGGCAACAGGATGAAGAGGCAGACGTCCACTTCGAGCCCGTAATCAAACTCACCGAGCAGGTAGACACAAAAACCCTCGAGGAAGATGAAGACGTCACCTTCAAAATGTGTGTATCACTCCCGGTGATCAGGCTCATCTCTTATCGCCACACGATTTGAATCCACTCACATGCAGCTTTATCTAGGCGTGCTAAACTCTTTCGTTTCGATTCTCCCTCTTCTGAATGGAAAGAAAGAGGTACCGGAGATGTGAAGCTCTTATCACACAAAGAAACAAAGAAAGTCAGGCTTGTCATGCGAAGAGATAAGACTTTGAAAGTCTGTGCCAATCATTATGGTGCGCCCTCTACTTCATTCCACGCAATGAATTGCGATTCTCAAAATTTACGAAATAGTCTCCAGTGAAATGAAGCTACAACCCAATATTGGGTCTGATAGAAGTTGGGTCTGGAAGGTTGGAGCAGACTATGCCGAAATTCCTGCCACTCCTGAGACTCTCGCAATACGGTTCGCTAATTCTGATAGTGAGTTTGACGATTGCGCACCATCCGAGGAAACTAAGTTGTAATGTCACCAGATGCTGCTCAATTCAAGACTGCTTTTGAGGAGGCTCAAAAATCCAATGTAGAATTGTCAGGCACAGCTACCCAGCCAGCAGATGACAAGGCAGAGGAGAAGGAGGAGAAGGCAGAGGAGGCAGAGGAGAAAAAGGAGGATGCGGAGGAGAAAGCAGAGAAGGCCGAAGAACCAGAGGCGGCGGCAGATACCGAGAGAAAGGAAGAGCAGACAGAGGAAAAGAAGGATTGAGTCCTCTATTTGATATCTATGGTTTTTGTTGCCGCTCTGCTCTTTTCTTTCCTCCCACATAACTCAACTTGTTGAATCGATATATGTGTCAATGATAATCGCGTTTGAACCCTCACATACTATGTTCCTTAGCTTGAATTGCACAAGTACAACGAAAATGAGCCTGCAAGAATGAATGTATCGCGTGTCGATCCAGAGGTATTTGGTACGCCATCGCCGTGGAAAGCATCGTATATCATTTCTTGCCCTTTTTGTTCTCTTCAGCGGCCCAAGCCTCCCAAAATGCGACTCCTTGGCCTTTCTTCCAATACCCTGCTGAAGCAGTCCCCTTCACCACGTCTTCTGTGATAAGAACATGGCATATGTCCTATAGATCAAATTAGACTAAGCCAAAATCGTATTCTTCAGTATGACTCACCGATCCCCTGCAAAAACGCGAAATAAATCAATTTGGTCTACTCATAAATTAAAGAATGTAAGACGTACGGCACTTCATACATGGGCTCAAGTAGCAAAGTCTCCTGGATCGGTGCATAAGTTTTAATGACGCGTCTTTATTGACGGAAAACCCACCATGATCCCTCGTAAGCCGCGAGCACCACCGCCACGGGCGGCAGCCTTTGCACAGATTTCATCAACAGCGGCATTCGTGAACCGAAGTTCAACTCCGGAATACCCAAAAAGAGCTTGATACTGCGACATTAAGGAACCTTTGACATCCATTAATATGCATCGTAGGTCTGACACCGTGAGGGGAGCTAGCGTGGTAATAGAGGGTAATCGAGAAATGAACTCGGGTATGAAGCTGATATAATGTTGTCATTGGTGGCGAAAGTGTAACCTCTCTGGACGCACCCAAATTTGATGAGATCTGATGATTCTAGATGGTCAAGGACGCCTGTGGACACCTTTCGATTTGATGTGAAAAAGGGGAGCTGCCGAGGTAACTCGAAGGATTGAGCCCCTAGATTTGCTGTAAAGCCAATTGACTGCAAATCATCCATCACTTGAAGGCCGACAACCGGTTGAACTATGAGGGACCTACGCCTTTTGCAACCCGCTGTTTAATGATATCTTCTAGACCGACAAATGCACCGCTGAGTATGAATAACACATTTGAAGTGTCTATGCTATAAACATCGGATTTCGCTGGGAAGAAGATGAGTCACACTGAATTGGCTGAATGACCTGAGTGTCGTACTTGTGGCTATATGAGGTGCACGATGACCACTTCTCGGATGTGTCCCCGGGGGTGAAACCTCAGCAGCAGCACCCTTGGATTGAACGGACACAATTGAACCCTCCATCATGCGCAATAGAGCCTGTTGTACACCTTCACCACCAACGTCGCGTGATGTGTCGGTACCAACTCCGCTGGATTTCCTTGCAATTTTATCGACTTCATCTATATAAACAATTCCCATACTACAGCGCATCAAATAATGAGCTGATAATACTGGGTTAAACTCACCTGGCTCGCACAGGGTCCCAGTTAGCCGCTTGGAGCTAAAAAGGGCGTCTAGAACACTAACATGTGACATTCCAGGCTCGCTTACCAGTCGTTGGATAGCCATATCGACGTCTTCTCCTACATCTAGGCATAGTCAGTAGAATGTTATGGCTCGCGAATCCAATCATATCTTACACCCAGCTTGTGTAAAGGAAGTGGCATCGCTCACAGAAAACGGAACATCCAATATCCTGGCGAGCGTTTTGGCTAACAAAGTCTTCCCTACGTTCAACATGAGTTTCCCGCATGATTTAAGTCTCGATGAACGCGACACACCTGAACCAGTTGGGCCACTTTAAATAAGTTAGGGAGCGCATTGATGGATACAAAGACACACGCACACCACTAGAACATTACTCTTTTCGAACAGAGGAATCCGTTGCGTGGGTTGGAAAGTTGCACCCGTCAACCGTCGCATTGGCCGCACGCGAGCGGAAGTAATACCATTATTTACTATACGGATCTTGCATGTTATTGCATGGTTCACAAGAAAAGGATATTACGTACAATCCAAAGACCCATCGGGTTCAACATCTCGTTCTAACTTGTCTTCCTCCAAAATTGAAATGTTGGCACGTACTCGACTATAGTGATTGTAAACACTTGAGATAAAGGGTTAGAGGCATATCATCGACTTAAAGAATCCTGCTCACGCCACAGAGAGTACTTTCTTCGCATTTTCTTGTCCAACAACGAATTGATTCAGGTATCGTACCAGCTACTCCATTCCAAAATCAATTTTATATCACAGTCTCGCAGCAATTGACATACCTCGCGAGGTGTTGCTAAGCCATAGGCTGGTAAATCTGCTTCAACAAAGCTAAATTCGGGTTGCTGATACTGTTCGTCCTGTGGTTGGGTCCGAACGTGTCTGACGAATAAACGAAGAGACCGGGCGTTTCTTGCAACGTTATGTCGTAAAAGCATGATTAATGTACAATCGTTGATTGAACCTCAAATCCAGGGAGAGGTAAAAAAAAAAGCAACGGGCGAGACCGAAGGTGAGTGACTGGGAAACACAGTCAGGTCAGAGAGTTGATCAGAATGAGCCAAGAATAGACAAACAAGCTGGACCACGCCGGTGGCAGTGTTGCATTCTACTTCACTTCGACGACATTGAAACCATGGGCCGTCATGATTCGCGCTCAAGGTCCCCTCGAAGGTATGATGCAGTCGACGGTGATGAGCGAGAATACCGCCTAACCAGACAAGACAGGAGGTCACAAAAATACGACGATAATGCCAACGACTCTTACCGGAGCAGACGTCACAGAAGCAGAAGTAGGGATGGACGGGATAATCCCAAAGATGCGGGTGAGTCGTCTAGACGCAAGAGAGGCAGAGAAAGGAGTAGGAGCCCAGAGGGGAGTCGGGAAGGGAAGGACAGGAAGTCAGTATCCATAATTCTTCTCAGTTACTTGAACTCATTATTCTCTCAGGCGGAAACGAGATAAATCAGAAGACAGAAAAGCTAGAAAGGCAGAGAAGAAACGTATAAGAGAGGAAGAAGAGGCCCGTCAAGTTGCCGAGCTCAGCTCGTACAGCACAACGGATAACCCTTTCCACGACGTTAACCTTGGTCAACAATTCCGCTGGCACAAGAAAACTGAGAAAGAACGGAAAGAGGGTCTAACCCTTGCTGAGGCTCAAAGGCGGGATGCCATCCGACGCCAGGAAGCCAAAGAGGAACTGGAACGGCTGAACAGGCGTAGGGCTCAAAGAGAAGAGGAACAAAGATTGCGCGAGGAAGAAGAATCGCGCATGCAGCGTCTGCAGGACTCTGTGCAAATGTCTGAATGGCTTTCAAAAGAGGGTGACTTCCAACTTGAACAAGAGAAAAAGAGGGCTGCTATTCGCATCAAGGAGAAACGAGCCAAAGCCATTGACTTCCTTGCTCTCAATTTGAAATACGTTAACCCTCCTGCAGCTAAGGAAGACGAGGCCGAGGAGGATGAAGCCACTGGCCTTGAAATTGACTTGGATGAACCATACAAGATATTTGATGTATGCCCTTCCTTCCTTACTCATTATAAGAGTTTTTCTGATAGCCCCAACAGAACCTTACTTCTCAACAGACCGATGAACTTCATGAGGACATCGAAAATTATCTTGCCCTCGAAACGGATTCGACACACATTGATTTCTGGACTGTCAGTGAACCTTACATTCTCCGAAACTCGAAATTCATCTTTTTTTCAGCATATGATGGTCGTCTGCAAAGATCACCTGGAGAGGGTGAAGGACAGTGACCGTATTGGTTTTGAAGGTACTGCAGCAGTCGAATCAGAAGTGACAGCTCTCTTGGCTGGAAAATCCTATGACGATTTGGCTTCTCTGCAAAGAAGAATTCAAGACAAACTAACTAGCGGAGAACCAATTGATACCGATTACTGGGAAAATCTTTTAAAAAAACTGCTGGTTTGGAAAGCAAAGGTGAAATGTTTCCGTAACCTGGCTAGTAGCCCAATACTAATTCATTCTTAGGCTAAGCTCAAGAGTTTCCATGAGGTTGTCGTTCGAAATCGTCTTGAACAGCTCAGAAAGCGACAGCGGGACGAGGCACTGCAAGCACAAGAGGAGCTTCTTGCAGGAGTTGCCAGGGCGGCTTCCAAGAAAGTTAGCCTCGTCATACCGGTTGACGTCAAAGGAACCGAAGAGGTCGGTGAAGAAATCGAGCCGTATGATAGGGCGATGAGCCCAGAATTGATTGACATTGCCAAACTACGAGGAGAGGAAAGGGATGTTGACATCATTTCGGCGGTGGATGACCTTCGCAACATCGTAGGTCGACCTCTCTCTGGAAAGATAGGCGTACTTATTCTTCTTATAGATTCAACAACGTCGTACCGTTGCTGCTACGCGGTACGTTCCGAAGGTTACACAAGAAATGACCGAAATGCAGGTTGAAGATACACCTGGAAACGTTGACCTTGCTTCCGAAGCTCTGTACCGTGCAGAGGCTGAAAGAGAACTAGACGAGGAGGAAGAGTTATTCAATCTCGAGGAGAATATAACGCGTACCACAAGTTACAACTGGGAAGACAAATACCGACCTCGAAAGCCCCGCTACTTCAACCGTGTCCATACAGGCTACGAATGGAACAAGTACAATCAAACTCATTATGAGTCCGTTGCCTCTAATTCAGTCTTACTTTTATTATGACTCATGTTGCATCAGCGTCGATAACCCGCCTCCCAAAGTCGTTCAGGGATATAAATTCAATATCTTCTATCCAGATCTCATCGACAAGTCGAAAGCTCCTACATACAAGATTATCAAAGAACCGGGTAATGATGAAACCGTTCTGCTACATTTTAGTGCCGGACCGCCATACGAGGACGTAGCATTCCGTATAGTAAACCGAGAATGGGAGTTCTCCCATAAAAGGTATGACACTCTTGCAATGCTATTCACAGATGCTCATTCCATCATAGAGGGTTCAGAAGTGCCTTTGACCGCGGGTGCTTATCACTCTGGTTCAACTTCAGGCGCAATGTGAGTATTCTTGAGGTGGCCGCACCAACTTGTGCTGACGAATGTTCTCTCCAGTTCTATCGCAAATAGTCGGCGATGCGATTAGTCATAGATTACTATCACCTGATCCTGTGTCATTTATCGCGATGCACCGTACATAGCTACAAAGTAGACCCATCTGTTACTCAACTGACCATCTTCTTCAATCCTTCTTAATTACATACCACCGAGAAAGCGCGAATTTGAAATGGCAGCGCCCGCAAGCCTTGGACAACAAATGGATATCGACGAGGCAGCTATCGATGAGGGCTTGTACTCGCGTCAACTGTGAATAGCCTTCTAACCGTTTTCTTGTGATCACTTGCTAAACCGCCGATTTCACTAGATATGTACTTGGACATGAAGGTATGCGGATTATACGGTGTAGAAGGCACTCAATATCGATTTTCACTTGCATTAATTAGCCATGAAACGAATGGCGGCATCAAATGTTCTGATAGTAGGGTTGCAAGGACTGGGAGTAGAAATTGGTGCGCTTGGGAGAATTCTTGGAGCTCGCTCATCGTCTGACTCGGCGCATATAGCCAAAAACATCATTCTTGCTGGTGTTAAATCTGTCACGCTATACGACCCCGAGCCCGTCGCCTTACAGGATCTATCTTCACAGGTATGTGGCGTCTTGCCTTACTTCGAGCTGCTTTTGATTAAATTAAATCACAGTTCTTCCTCCGACAAGAGGATATTGGCAAACCCAGAGCTGCGGTCACTCTTCCTCGCCTTGCTGAACTCAACGCCTATGTCCCAGTACGAGACTTGGGAGGCCAGGCTGGACAGCATATCAGTGTTGACTTGATCCAAGGATTCCAAGTACGCTCTCTCAAAATGCTGCTCTAACATGTACCGACCCCGTCCCCGAATAGGTTGTCGTGTTGTGTGGAGTTCCACTAGAAAAACAGCTGGAAATCAATGACTGGACGCATCAAAATGGCGTGCATTTCGTTGCAACTGAGACTCGTGGATTATTTGGGTGCGTTGCTGCATTCATACGTGCGGTATCATCAGCTATTAAACTCATGGTTGATTCAGCTCCGTCTTCAATGACTTCGGCCCTCGATTCACCTGCGTGGATGCTACTGGAGAACAACCATTGTCCGGAATGATCGTGTCAGTGGATAAGGTGCGCTCATCGACTTGCCTTCTTCCGCTGGTAACTAAACAAAGTTTGTAGGACAAGGAAGCACTCGTTACCTGCTTGGATGAGACTCGACATGGCCTCGAAGATGGGGATTTTGTGACTTTCACCGAGGTGCAAGGAATGACCGAACTAAACAATTGCGAACCCAGGAAAGTGACTGTAAAGGGCCCATATACATTCACGATTGGCGATACTTCTGGTTACGATAATTACAAGACGGGGGGCATCTTTTCACAAGTCAAGATGCCTAAATTTATTGACTTTGTGAGTACTTAACCGTCCCTTGTGCTATGCGATCCTGACAGGGGGCCAGAAATCCTTGAGGCAGGCGTTGAAGGAACCGGAGTATTTTATCACAGATTTTGCCAAGTTCGACCGTCCGTCGATACTCCATGCTGGCTTCCAAGCCCTTTCCCAGTTTCGTCAAAGGAAAGGCAGGCTTCCGCGACCGAGAAATGCTGAGGACGCTGCAGAAGTTGTGGCTCTAGCTAAAACTATTGATGCTGACGCAGACGAGAAGATCTTGACGGAGCTGTCATACCAAGCATCTGGTGATATTGCGCCTATGAATGCTGTCATTGGCGGCTTCGTTGCGCAAGAGGTGCTCAAGGCTTGCTCTGCTAAGTTCCACCCCATGGTTCAGAACATGTATTTCGACTCTCTGGAGTCTATGCCGACCGAAGTGCCGACTGAGGCTGACGTACAACCTGTCGGATCAAGATATGATGCCCAAATTGCTGTGTTCGGTAAATCGTTTCAACAAAAGATTGCCAACTTCCGCGAGTTTTTGGTTGGAGCTGGTGCAATCGGATGCGAGATGCTCAAGAACTGGAGTATGATTGGCCTTGCATCGGGCCCCAGAGGAATAATTCATGTCACGGATTTGGACACTATTGAGAAGTCTAATCTCAATCGACAATTTTTGTTCAGACCCAAGGATCTGGGCAAGTTTAAGTCAGAAGTAGCCGCTTCAGCCGTGGCCGATATGAACCCTGATCTTTCTGGGAAAATACTCTCCAAGCAAGAGCCCGTCGGCCCCGATACAGAGAGTAAGTAGTCGCTGACCCAGTGATTACTGAGGGTTTTCACCAGTTGTTTGTCCAACAGAGATCTACGACGAAGCTTTCTTTGACGGCATTGATGGTGTGACCAATGCTCTCGATAATATTAAAGCTCGTGAGTGGGTTAAATCTTATCTCCGACTTATACTCAAGGACATTCAGGCTTATACATGGATCAACGCTGCGTCTTCTACAGAAAGGCTCTACTAGATTCTGGCACATTGGGTACAAAGGGAAATACCCAGGTTATCATTCCTGACGTAACGGAATCATATGCTTCGTCCCAAGACCCTCCAGAAAAGGAGACACCCTCATGCACGATCAAGAACTTCCCAAACGCCATCAACCATACTATTGAAGTTTGTCATACGATACTTAATCCCTATCGTTTTCGCTGATATTAGCTCTAGTGGAGTCGCATGCAGTTTGACAGTCTCTTCGTTAAGCCCGCACAAGCGGTTAATGCTTACCTTTCGGAACCTAATTACCTCGAGAGTAACCTCAAGTTTTCTGGCCAACAGAAAGAGCAAATTGAACAATTGACTTCGTTCCTTGTCACCAACAAACCTTTGACATTCGAAGAATGCATTGTTTGGGCACGATTACAATTTGAGCGTGACTACGGCAACGACATCCGCCAGCTCTTGTTTAGTCTCCCAAAAGATGCCGTTACAAGCACTGGCCAGCCATTCTGGAGCGGGCCAAAGAGAGCACCTGATCCATTGACATTCGATTCGAATGATGTAAGTGGTTGGTTATCCATGATGATATGCCAAATATTGATATTTTTGCAGCCTACTCACCTTGCATACATTATCTCCGCCGCCAACCTGCATGCATTTAACTATGGTTTACGGGGTGATACTGACCCGGCCTTGTTCCGCAAAGTTGCGGACACTGTTATCGTCCCCGAGTTCACACCCAGGAGCGGGGTCACCATTCAGATCAGTGACAGCGATCCTGTACCACAACAAGGTCAGGCATCAGCGGCAGGTCAGTTTTATATTGTTGTTGGTTTATCCCTCTACTCATTTTTCTACAGACACCGAGATTGAAAATCTCATCGCCCAATTACCAGCACCTGCTTCATTGGCTGGCTACCGATTGAGCCCTGTCGAGTTCGAGAAGGACGACGACACTAATCATCATATCGACTTCATCACTGCTGCCTCTAATCTGCGTGCCATGAACTATGGCATCAACCCAGCGGATCGCCATAACACCAAACAAATTGCTGGTAAGATTATTCCTGCAATCGCAACCACTACCTCCCTTGTTACCGGCCTCGTTTGTCTTGAGCTTTTCAAGATTATCGATGGCAAAACGAAGTTAGATGATTATAAAAATGGCTTTGTTAACCTTGCATTACCTTTCTTCGGCTTCTCGGAGCCCATCGCCGCACCCAAGCACAAGTATGGTAACACGGAGTGGACGCTCTGGGACCGTTTCGTCTTTGATAATAACCCGACGCTGCAAGACATTGTTTCTTGGTTCCGCACGAACCATAACCTTGAAGTTGGAATGGTCAGTCAGGGTGTTAGCATGTTGTGGAGCTCGTTCGTCGGCAAGAAAAAGGTAATTCTTTCAGGTGACATTTCCCTCAGCGTCGGCACTCATTCACTTGCCTGTAGAGCCAAGAACGGTTGCCACTCAAATTCAGTAACCTCGTCGAACTTGTTAGTAAGAAGCCCATTCCACCTCACGTTAAGCAGCTCGTCACGGAAGTCATGGTTTCGGATGAAGATGGCGAGGATGTCGAGGTGAGAAATCTATGCAGGATTTCCATTAACCTTATGCTGACCAATGGATGTTTAGGTTCCATTCCTTGTTGTCCGCATCTGAAATTGCATCTGCATTTACAGTCGTATCGCTTTTCAATTTTTCTTACAAACTGTCATTAGAGATATAGCGACCCGCTGTTTGTATTAGTGTACTTGAGGAAACTTCTATCATATTCGAGCCTCACGAGAAAACGACGCATGGAATATCGTGAAGACAGAGACAAAAACATGTATTGCAACCCAATCTGGTCAAATAACGAATACCAACTGAGCTACGCATATCTACTTACCTACGGGAGATGGGAACACTGAAGCGGAGTAAATGTGAAGGAAAAACTAGGGCTGAGAAAAGGCGTATCAGACAGCGAAAAGGCGTATCGGATATGAAAGGTTAGATCATAAATGAAGTATGAGGTCGCAGCTATGGGATAAGAGACCGAAGTAATGGTCAAATAGCGAAGAGATGAAGCGAAGTAGTAAAGGCGTCAGGGAAAATAAGTTTTTTTGAGGCATTTGTATAGGCTATATATCAAAAGTAGGATAATAAGATGTTGCCTGGTTCGAAAGCGATGAACAGTCAAAAATGAATATCCTTGGTAGTTGTTGAGAAAGAGATCGATGATGAGTGCAAAGCCAAACGTTATGGCTGTTAAAGAGAAACACAACAATTAGTTGACGAGATCATAAATACTGGGCTCGGTGAACCAAGGCCAAAGTCGAAAGCAGTCCAAGAACACATCTCAACAGTTTTGGGAGAAAGGTGAAGAGGATCTGAAACCCAGCACGACAAGAATCGCCGGGTCAGCGTCACTCTCACGGAGGGTGTGAGGAACGTCTCAGCCTATGCAAGGGCCTTGTATAAACAAGGTGAGAATGGCGATGAGATATTCGAAGAGAGAATTGGTGTTGATAATGCGTCCTTCGTAGAGTGATGGTCCATGGTTCCCATGCCAGACGTCGGAGAAGAGGAAAGACGGGAAATGCTATGAAAACACGTGAAGACGAACAGCAAATGATGAACCGATATTCACAGGCTAGTGGGAATAGTACACGCCATAAGGCAAAAGAGGAAACAGAAAATAGACCATCGACTGTGGCCGGATGTAGTGTAGTGACAGAGGAAAGAGACAGAAACGAGTCGAAATCTATTTGAGTCTTGCGATCTGCACCACATTTTCTCGTGAGGCCATTGGACCTAGGTGCGTAACCAAGTTGTGTGTAAGGCAGGGATGGGTCCGAACGGGGGTATAGCAGGATATGCATGGTTATTGGACCAATGAGGGCCCATTTCGAGAGTTGCGTGCTCATTAGCAGCCACTCGCAAATCACTGCAATGATATTCGAAGATTGTTTGCGAATACGAACGTGCATGGTTGCGCATTTCATGCTGATTATTAGAAAGAGACTGGGAACGAGAGTGAGGCGGCAATGGCACATAGGGGATGCCATACAAATTTTGCGTCATCGCAGGAATGTGCGCGAAATCTTGAGCATAACCTTGGGGTACCTTGACAGGCATGTACATGGCAAGGCTCCAGCTCGGATTATAAGGCATGTTGTGGTGTTGAGGGTAGGTCAATGGATATGACATGATATGAGGAGCTTGGACCGCAACGTAGTGTCCGTTAAGACGGTCACGCTCTCGGAGAATGGGCTCATCACCAGCAGGGCTCCACTTAGCAGGGGGTGGTAACTGCTTAGACGGCACGACATCAGCACGCTCCCAAAAATTCTCGACACCGCGAGATGGAACGGGTCCTTCACTCTTGACTGAGTTGCGGACGGATCTGCGCCTCGGAATGTATTCTTCGCGAAGGGGACCGTCCTCATCAAGATCAATCTCAAGTATTTCAGTGGTTTCCAGTTCCTTCTCTACCTTCTCCTTACGACGTTCCTTCAGGCCAATGAAAACCGGTTGGGGAAGATTGGCCGTGAGCAAAATATTGCCTGAAGCGCCCGCAACTTCTTCGATGGTTTTGCGGATGATCGCGTGGGGGTTAGAGCCAGGGCGTGAAATGGGTTGCGGGTGACTTGGAGACGAAAGCGACTTGTGATAGGATAGGAGATGAGCAAGCCATTGGGACCATACGCTACTAGGGACAGATAAGTCATAGGCAAAGACTTCCAATGCCAAAGCCTCCAGTCTGTTAATGACATGAACAGGGACATTGGAGATAGAATGCCTGTAAAGCCAGCTTAGAACCAGGTTACCAAAATCATATATCGTGATGCTTACCATGTCTTGTTGGAAAACGTATGATCATCTAACCATTTGTTTGCCAGCATGCATCCAAGAACAACAAGGCGAAAAGGGGCATTATTCTCCAACCCACACTTTTCGGAGCTCCACGACGGATCTCCCAGTAGGGCAGCACGGAAAACCGCCTCCCTGTTGTATTCAGGGCCTAGAGAAACAGGTCCAAATTGAACTGGGAGCCGAATGATGTACCAGATGGCCAGAAATACAGCCGAAGGTTGCAGCAGCGTGGAGAGTAATAGGGAATGGACCGATACGGCAAGATGCGAAGGCGGTGACGCAGTATATTGCACAGGACACCTGTGAGGTGAAATGAATCAGTTGACCCTTTTAGAGAGTAAACTTGTTGGCACTTACGAATGGGTGACAAAAGACGCAGGTAGACTGAGTCCTGTAGTGCAGACCTTCCAAACATAATCGGCGATCCAATTGGCAAGAGGTTCGGCTAACTTTTTATACTGAACGTTGATAGAAGAAGCAACGGTCTCAGCGGCAGGCAGAGGCTCCTTTGGAACCTCAACTTCTACATTGAAGGCGAAAGGGGCGAAAGTTCCGTTACCTCCGTCTTTAGACTGTCGGAAGGCAGAAGATTGCATAGCCATCTCTCCGGGGTAGATTTTCTCGCAGGAAGGATAGATATGTGCATCTCCAACAGCACGGTCTACGAAAATTCCAAACGGAGTAATAGGACCCAAAGGGCTCGAAACAGGGTCCCCTGGAGATCGGTCTTCATAACCGGGCAAGCAGGTACCGCCTTCATTAAGTGGATGATCGAAAACGGAATCATCTGAAGCAAAACCATTATGATTCTGGTTGGAATGGACGTTATCGATGTCTTCCATCTCTTGTAAAGGAGAACTAGCTGTCCACTGACTCAAATTATCAAGGTGACTATGATCCATGGAACAGTCCGAATCCATGTCGTCGTCGTCGTCGTTGCTGTTGTCCGAAGTGCAGCGAGTGGGTGTAAACCGGTTGAGCAAAGAACGCAAGGGCGGAAGACACGCTTCAGCGTAAGTTCCTTTAATAACCGGCGCGTCACCCGCGGCGGTCAACCCCCGAGGAAAACCCAGTTCGGTAGAATCGACTAGACGTAAATCGTCCTCCCAGATGCGACGTGGCTTTTCTCTACGCCAGGCTGGAAGAGACTTGATCCACTCCTCACGAGTGCTGAATGCCGCAGGAGGGCCCGTGGGGCAGGGAGGAAGGGTACTTGTAAGAGACTGTAGATCAGCGACTTGAGTCTGAGACTGTTTGCGCTTGACCACAGGGTGAGAAGGCGGATTTGAAAAACGGGGAACAGGAACCGGCATCTGAGTGTGGGGAGTAGATTTGAGTCCGGAGCCTTCCGCACTTGTGTGAGAAGACGACCGTGCCCGAACCTACAGAAAGCTCCTGCGTGTGAAAGGAGCGGTGTGGAGTATAGAGAGAGAGGAAGGGGTCGTGAGGTAAGTCGTGAACCAGAGGCGAGAGAGGGCTACTGAAGAGGAGATAGGTATGTTGGCAGACGCACAGCGAAGGCGTGCCTTTTCGTAGCCGGAGAGAAGAAAAAAAAAAGAGGCAACTTTCACCGGTAACAGCGTCTTAAGGCCAGCCAAAAAGCCGAGCTGCGAAGTGAGTCTAGAGGAAGACTAAAGGACGGGCCTCTTCAGTCCTGGCCTAGGTTGTCGGGGACGGGGGCAGAGGCGGAAACCTGGCTTGTGAATCGACGGAAGAGGGTCGATCCGCCTTGCTTGTGGATGCCCAACAACAACCAAACCGGCACCTTATATACGGCTTACGTAATGCTCTCACTGATGGCTCCCAGGCGCCACGATCGAGACACCTGCCCGCCCCTGCCTGACTCTGAGTCGGCCTTCCAGATCCAATCGATAAGCCCACATGTTCCTTCGTCACTCACAGACATCTGACTATCCACTGACCCACCCAAACAGCGCCCCATCTCTCTCCCCTGCAGTCCCATAGGTCCCGCCGGATGCCCGGCCTCTGCCACCGTGACTACGCATCTCTTTCTGAGCGTTGATGCTTACTCTCTTTTGCAGCGCAGCGCAGCACTGCAGACCTGCCAAGTCGGAAAGACTTCCGCGGTTTGCGTACGTAACCATTCGCTTAGTTAACCTACATGTGCCGCATTGCTTGATTGCTTCGTGCGTAATGTTATTGTAATACCGTCGTCTATCAATCTCCTGCAACGAGTGCGAACCGTTCTCAACACGTCAAAGCGTTCCAAATAACATACAGAGCAGAGAAGAGTAAACTTCTAGTCGAGACAACCTCAAAATCCGCTTCTGTATTCAAATTTCGCTTTTTTTTTTCCTTAGTCATCGCACCGATATACTTGTGCCCCATTTTAGATAATAACGGCAGCGGCCCCATAACATGAAGCAATGACCGTTTCATAGATCATTAGAGTTGGCTGGAGCGCTGACGTCTAGCAGTGGGGTCAACTTTCGAGTACTACGTATCATGCATGCTAGCTTTGCTGGCGCGATGCATTGGACGAGTTTGGAGCTATGGCTCAAACTCAAAGCGAGCCATGCACCAACCGTAAATGGGTTAAAGCGTGTATTTATGGACACAGCGAGACTGATATCTAGTCACTCAAGCTCCGGGAATTGAAGATTTGCTGTACCAAATTAGAGCACAGATTTTGACTCAGTACTAAACCCTCTACTGTGCATTTTCCGGCCGGGGCTAGTGAGTCAGAGAGGGGGTCTTTTATCTATCTCCGTATACGGCTGCGGCGGAAGCTGCACACCGGGAGAATGGGAGTCACCTCAGAGAGGCTGGCGCTTGTGCCCCGTTGCTAAATCTGTTGAACAAACGATAAGTATGCGCGCCACTATCTTCCCGTATCTCTCCGTGAAGAAGACAGCGTGACTGAACAAGGATGGTACCAAGAATGCATCATCCGGTGATACGGCGCCACGATTGGATTCACCTATGACCGAGTAGGGTTGAGGGTTTTATACCTATCGATGAGATTTCTCGCGAAAATTGCAATCTGATAATCTTCCACTCCAAAAAGGCACAGTCTGTCTACACAAATCAGAAGCAAAACGCCATAGAATAATAGTACAATTCCGAGGGACCATACTTCCAGACCGGACCTTTCACTCCTCCAATAATCGTCGTCCATTCGGAGATAGCATGTTTTTATCTCAGGACCAGAAAAGATATCGTCGGGAGACCGACTATCAGTAAGTGCGCCCTTGTTTGGTTGTAGGCAGGATGACAAATACCCATGCCCTATCAAGCCAGGAGTGAGCGCTTGAGCTTCGCGACTACTGCGTCATTCCGTTGCTCATAACATACTTCGTCTCTAAGGAATTTCGACGATAATAGCCCGTTCATTGATATGGATGCACCTTCCAATGGCAATGGCAATGGACCACAAGCTCCCATTGATCCCATCACACTCGGTCAACTGAAAGCTGCTATGGCCAATAGCATGAAACCGAAGGTATAGGACCTAAGCAACGCGAGGTCATTCTGCTAATCGAGCACCTTTCCTTCTTTCAGGCTTCGTGGTTTGACTATAAGTACGATGACGAGGACACGGTTATGGCTGAAATTGAAGAATTCTATTCCTATGTCGAGATGCCACAAGCTGTTGAGAACTTGAAAGCTTGGGAGGACTCATATATGCCAGGTACCAGTCATATCCTGGAGAAAGCTATCCGGCTAACAACCATTCACCGTCAGAATGGATGAAAGCTAGCCCGCTGGAACGTCGAACGCATGTGCAGCTATTACTTGAGAGCCTGGAACATAAAGATACTGAGATACGATTCACGAATGCTCGGCGTCTTTTCTATGTCCTACAAGGTTTGTGTATTGAATAGTTATTCCGTTGCGATTGGCCTTTTTGACTGGAAGTTATAAGGCAGCTTTGCGGAAACGGGCTCACCAGAGGACCAATTACACTGGATTTTTGAGAACGCGAAGACGGTCAGAGATGCGGATGGCGTGAGCTGCATTGTGGAAGCCATCAGGATTGCAACAAGAAAACATGATTTTCTCTGGTGATTATCCTTCGTTTATTAGTTCTTCCCCTCGTTGAAACTGGGGTCAGTGGTTTATCAGATCAGGACGCTATGCGCTTTAACATCAGCCAAGCAGACAAATCGGATCTGTTGGAAGAAATACTCACCGAGCTTTCTGTATATTATGGCGCACTATATCATCTAATTGAAGTATTTAAGGGCCACGAGGATTTCGCCGAGGAACTGAGTAGGTTGGATCAGTGTACTCTTCTCTCTTCGTCACTGACGCGATTTGATCGACAGTGAGCCTGGATCCCCCGTTGCCAATCTATTTGTTCAGCATCATTTCCAATTTACGCGATAAGAGTGCGAAGGGTTACCCCATCAAGAAGGTATTTTCACTCAATTTCACTGTCTGCGCGAATATAAACAAGAGATTAGCTTCTCCTTTTAACTTGGAAAACTTTGCTAGCGTGCTGGGGAGGCATCCGCGATTACGCCCGCGTCAAAAAATTATCAAGAGAGCTAGCTGGACTCCCACCAGTAACCGATCCTAGTAAGCCATATCACGGGCATTGATTTCAGAGCCTGGTCTGACTGAAAGCTAGATAGTAAACTCAAAACGTCAGCTATCGACATTGAGCAATATCATTGTGAGACATCTGTAAAATATCCGACTTTCACTCCTCCCGCTTGTCCTCCACACAACCTCGCGGACTTTCCTATTGCCAAGTCTAATTCTTCAAACCTCACCCAACGCCTTTCACAAGCTTACAACCCTATACCACTGCGCCACCACTATCATCACGATGATCTAGAACCCTCGCATACGGGGATGCTTCCTGGATCGCAATCTGGCTTCCAGACACAAATGGGTCCCAATGGCCCTTTCCGAGGTAACCCTCAACCAGCTACACCTGCGCCTTCCCCCCCTCCTTCACCCAAACCGAAGAAACAGCAGTATCAGACTGACCAAAATCGACCATTTTTGTTGCCTTTCACAAGGAGGACTGGGAAGAATGCGAGACTTGTCCCCTTTGCCATTGACGAAGCTGAGAGGCTTTTTAATAAACATATGTATGTGAGTTTGGCCCTGACACAGATGTGGCGGACGAGAGAAGATTGTATGACGTTCGAGAGTGGGTTGGAGAGAATGCCAGGCATGGACGAGTCGTACAGATCATCGACTTTCTTATCACACGTAAATTTTTGTTTCTGCTTGCTGAGAAAATGTGCTGACTCGCATGTTTCAGGAGGTAGAGAAGGAGCCACTACCGGACGTTGAGCAGCTTAGTCGTGAGATAGAAGCAGCAGCAAAAGCAGAACAAGCTGCCACAAGCGGGTCGGAAAGACGCAAATGGCAGGAACGCAAGGAGGATCTAATGCGACTAAAGCGCGTCGAACAGGTATACGTAAGTTTAGTATACGCCTAGCATCTTAATCTGCACTCTGATGTTGATCTTTGTAGGGGGCAGTACTTCCATACCTGCCTGGTTGGGTTCTCGTACTACTCAAATTACTTCTCGCAACAGTGTCTGCCAGCACAAATGGTCTACAAAATCCCCAACCATCCGGTTCATCCGGTTTCCCTCCTGGCGTTTCGTCACGTATGTCGCTTGATCTTATAGTAACTTCATCGTTGTATCAAGCCATATTTTTCAGCAATCAATTCAACTGCTCCAGAACAACCTCCCGCTCACCCACCCTCACTCGAAGAGCTAGACGTGACTCGACATCGTGAAATCACTTCGAAAGCTGTATCGGCAATTCTTCTCATCGTGTTGAAATGGTTCAAGGTATCGCGTGAGTAGAGTCCTCCATATCTGGTAACTTTATTTATCAATGACTTGTTAGATGTGATGAAGTTCCACCATCTTGGTCACAACTTGCTCGATACAAATTGTCTGCTCCTGATCCTGAAGATGTTCGGTCTCCAAGAGATTTCGCAGCTTGTGGTATCGAAAGCGGATTCCCCCGAAAATAAGTGCGTACTTGAATCCATGAATCACAACAAGTTTCTTAGAGTAGTCGTAGCTTCTTCCAATTCTGTATGAATTATTCAAAGAATCCTCAGCCGAACCAACCTGAAGAAAACTCTCAAAGAGCTGCGCGGCAAGTTGTCACCCGAACTATCGTTTACCCCAATGGCGAAAAATATGATGAGGAAGTCGAACAAGTTCATGAATACTCTTGGCGAAACTTTTTTGCAACTATTAATTATGCGAAAATTATGCAAAAGTTATCAAAGGGACGCCCGCACAGAATCTGGATGCTTGTCCATTACAAGAGTTCGGCAAGTGTCTCTTCAGTGTTGTTCGGGCATACATACTCATTACGCCGCTAGGCCGTTCTCAAACGCGTTCTTCGCGTGATGCATCCGATGTTGCAACTTAATATACTCAAGTTAATTAAGAGTCAAGTTCCTTATTGTGGTCGACGGTGGAGACAATGTATGTGTCCTTCTATTCTTCTGCGACATCATCCATACCATCGAACAAAGCGAATATGAAGGTCATTACTGCGATATACTTAAATTGCCGACCCGATCTTCGAGACGAGTGGTTGACCGGCAACGAGATTGAGGAAGGACAAGGAGCTCAGGTAAGTTTGTCGCAGGTCTTCCTCACCCTTTATGTTGAGCAGATTTCAGGCTCAAGAACAAGCCCTCCGCCACCTCGTAAAGTTCTGTGCGTAGAGTTCCACTGGGAGAATTTTTATTACATGATTAAATTTACTTGACAGACAACACCAAGCGATATGGAGCAACAGCACCAGGCAATCAGAATAGCCCCAAGCACCGTAGATCGGGTAGCATTTCCCAGCAAATGGAAGGTTTGCATCCTCCTGAGCTGTCGGGCATAATCAGGCCTATGGGGACACCGAATCACACAGACATTGACGTTTTCCCGCCCCCTCGGTCACAAGCTCCTGACCCAAATAATTTCCTGCCATTCATAACGGAAGACATTGCATTTGAAGAGGAATATGAAGAGTACTTGAAAGATCTTGGTTATTCTGATGCGGAAACTACAGATCTTCCTTTGTTCGGTGGAACATCTGCTTGGAGTCGCCTGCCGTTCGAGACTGATATGGCAGATGGCATGAGCGATACTGATAGTGTACCTAGTATAGGCGAACTTGCAGACGACTCGCGTCTCGATCCCAATCGAGATGATAGGGATATCGTTGATGAAAACCGAAATAACTGGGAGGTACGTTTTTCTCAATATCGCAGTAGTAATGCGTTGGAACTGAAGATCTGTTTCTTTAGCATTTGAGTCCAAAGACGATGGCGGCTTTGCCCAAATCCCCAGCAGGAAATAGACGGTCTAGCTCTGGCAACGGTCTAAGGCCTATTATGCCCAGTCCATTTGACCTGGATAGTGGAAGTGCGCTCGACCTTGACGAAATTGAGGAAGCCGAGTTGGGCCCTCCACCCCGTGAACAATCTACTCCATTTGCTGAAGGGGCGGGCGTCGACGAAGTCGAGTATGCATATGGGTAAGTTACCGTTTCTGACTTCGTGATATCGTACTCAATTTCGTTCCAGTGTGTAAGGTTGAAAATAGTTGTAGACGAAGGTTTTCGTTGTACCCATTACAATCCGGCATTGGCCTTTGGCATATTCTTGATTATCGATTATAACCGACATCCAACTATGCTCATCTGTCACTGGTTTCAGTATTACCGAATATGAGCACGCGGTGGGGATTCTAACCATTTGACATGTGCACAAATGATCTATGACATAGCGCTTAGCTCCCCCATATCGGTCTCCGATGTCCACATTCTGACCGCTCGTACCTAGGGTTTTCTTCCCCGTCGGTAAAGATAACTCAATCAGACTTACCCCGAGGATACTCCTCCAGGTGTATAATACTTCCCTGATTTTCTTTCCTTACACGAGGTTTTCAATCAACCATTCGCAAGAAGTTGGTCAAAAGCCGCGGTTACGGGCAGAAGCCTTCGAGTTTGCCAAGATCCACCCGGTGAAGACTTATACAACCCAGGATCGTGCACTTTTCTAGTCACTTAAAGTCCAATCAGGTGGCGATTTGAACAGTCAAGAAGCTTGAGAATTTGCTGCCAAGTTCACATTCTCGCTGGCGAGTTCTCATGGTTTGACACGCTATAATAGGAGGAAATTTCAAATCATTCTTTTCCTTTCTCAGCCGCATATCTTGATGTAAGTTAACAATCACGAGTCTTAAGGACTCGCAACAGGCACTGAGTCTGTTTTAGTAAACAACAGAATGAAGGGAATCAACTGCGTTCTGCCAATCAATCAAGTGAGAGAACCGGTCGCCTCTCGACGTTCAACGCTCAACGTTCAACCCCGGTCCCCACATCCTTCGTTTAGAAAATTCCATATGAGTGGCTCATCTCCAAGGTAGCGAGCGCCACTCTGAAACGCACCTCAGCACAAATACACCGATCCACGATTTCATTAATGAAAAAGTTTTATCAGAATCTTGTGGTGGAAAATACCCTCCGAGTCGCTTGGCGCATTTCGAGGAGTTACTTTTTCATTTTCATCACCGCGTCCGCCCGATCGGAACCTACGTGCAGGAACCTAGAGTTCGATGTTATCTATTTCAGCGTCCTTGACCCGTTTTGAACAGACATTCAGCCTTGTACCCGAACAACATCGACGATTGGAACAGTTACCTTCTGATGGAATTCAAGCTACCATTACCTCTCCAAGTACATGATGCACCTGGGCTACGTACAAATGAGCCACTTATTTTAGGTTTGTCAGGTCCCCGTTGTCGCTACCAATTACAGCGAACACAATAAGCGACGACTGCAGGGTTTGGTATTCTGTACGTCATACTCATGCTGGTATTTTACTTGAACTGCTACGAATCAAGTACCGACTGGACCAGCGGCCTCGTTTTCTACTTCAGATAAAGTGTTTACGTCGTTGTCCTGCCGATGAGTGAATCGCGTTGGCCGCGTTTGTAAGGGTTTAAATAATCGAATTCAAGTTCCTCCCCGTGCGTAACCCCCACCCCGTATATCACCTTGATTCAGGCTCTAGCCGGAAGAGATTCATCCGTATCGGATTCCAAGTTGCGTGTAAGAACTTGAAGCTATCGCCACCTTGCCTGCGTTTCGGTGAATTCCATGTCATCTCTTTGGAGGCGACTGTATGCGTGTATTGATTGATCGTAACAACTTGAAGAGTCTTTGGTCGCCTTGGTTCTATCTAATAGACGTCAACGTCGACCACAACGTCAGTCATTTAGTTGAAATCTTTGCCTGGGTCGCTGGTTGCCTCATCCTTATCGTAGAATGAGTTCTTTCCACGATGATCAAACATGCAGGGCTTTGAACCCGAGCGGCGTGCTACTGCGGACTGGAATTTGACAATCCTTCAATCAGGCAGGATCTCAAATTTGAGAAGTGGGGACAGAACGGATCCAGACCCACTCCGGACCCACTTCTTGCGATTCAAGTCATAGCAGCAGATTTACACTTTACGCCAACCAGGCACGTTAGGCTACTTTCGCCGAAAATACATGCGGTAACGCAAATCGCTTGACTTGCAACACATACCAGTCGGCTCCGACGCACTACGTTCTTGAAAGTGGGTGTCCTTGAAAATGGTCTTACTGGGAGTAAACTCCACACCACAGCATTGGCGCACGTATATTAGTTTCCGTCGCAGATAATAATTGGTAGGGTATGCTTGTGACCTGCACAGGTTAGTAGATATGACGTTCCGCGTTAGGATATCTAGAAGTTTGGAAGTTGTACCGCGAAGGTCGGTCAAAAGCGGTTGGCAAACGGTAAGGACGAGATCCATAACGTCAACTATGGCGATAGGTGTCCATAATATCGGCACGACGATTCGTCACTGACCACGAACGTGGACGTTAGAACCAGACACAGATCGTGAAGGTGGCACTATATCTCTGAGCTCCGCAAAAGCAATGGCGAGGATAGCAGATATCATAGATGTTGTTTCGCAAATGAATATACTTAGTGCCACATGTCTAATGCACATTGCAGATGTACGGTGAATGCAGACTCATAGCCTAGGTATAGTTCAATATTGGACCTGACAGAAAGGGTGAGTATAGTGTGAGTCAGACATGCACGTACCTTGGTTGATTTGCCAAATGATAAGAGCTGTCCACACCCTTGAAAGTAAGTAGGCGTGTAGTAATACATCTGGCGGCAAGTAACCATGCGCAATTTCATACTAACAGCAGGATTCTCATTCACGTAGGTCTGATAGACGGAGATATTGGGAATTACAAGGCAAAGAAAGAACGCACGATCTTTGTTTTGGGCAGTTCAGATAATATCAGTGTATTTATGTTGGTCCTAGGGCGAACACTGTCAGATACCGAATTTAACTAATGCTGTGGGACCAACATACCGACTGTCTCGCTCTGGCGACCAAGGAAGTGTCTTTGAAATTATACTATTTGTCGAACAGTGACTCCCAAGGGACAACTGGCCACGTCAAAACAGATTTCATTGTGCATGAACTTGTCAAGAGAAATAGTACCCTGCTAAGGGTTTGGGGTTAACCTATGATAGACCAACAAGCAACCGAAGTAGTGGAGTCGTCAAGAGCCTTCTACCATGACTAGTTCGACGGGCGATATGACTGTTTTTAAGCGTCGGTATTGCCTCCGCGGAAAAGACACAATGCAACATATGGATGTCGTCATGGTACAATTGGAGCCGTGCCAAGCAGGTGGTTGGGTAAATCAGTCGCGCAATCGAGGAAGACCTAGACTAGCTTCACTAATTGCGACAAAATGTCGGTCTCCATGGTCCTGGTCACCGATAGAAAAGATAAGAGACAAGGAAAGGAAGGGGAAACAATGCACCCACTAAAGAAGGCCCAATAAAGTGTATATGTAGATATCCCATATACAGTAACCCACAACTAAAGTGCCACAGGCTTCCTCCATCGAAGAGCTATTAAGAGATCTAGACGCTCTGAGCTATGATTAGCATGGCGCCCAGATGGGATGTCATTCCCTATACAGATCACGACTGAGTAGTGCTTGAACATCATATGTTGACCTTCTGGAATAGTAGAAGAATTTCTGGGAAATTTAGAGACGAAAATGGATTGCGGAATTCGGGTTTCCGTTCAAAAGAAGAGGCTTCAAAGGTCGAAAGTTATAGACTGGTGAAATTATTTCAAAGAACTAGCGACAGTTCTCGGGCGGGGACTCAATAGGCTATCAGCCGCGTTGTAGGAATAATGACGCACTTTGGATTAATACAAAACGCTATGAGAGCGAAGAACAGAAGTGTGCCGATAGAATGAGGAGATTCATATTCGGCTCGTGCTGCCTGGCAAAAAATAAGGCATCACGAACTCTCACCCAGTACTTTCAGACTATCAGAGATATACGCTTCAAGCATTGTTTGTACAGCAAACTAACTCGTTTTCGGATGGACGAGAAGAAGGAAATGGTTCCAATCCTGATAGTGTCAATTAATATTGTGTCTTCAGAATTGTCCGAAGGCCAAGGTGACTGGATAAAGCTGGAACGCAGTGGGATAGGTCGAGCTGAGGTCGAGCTTGACATGGTTTGTTTGTTGATTTGGGCCGTGTTTTATCGTGTCTTCCACAATTTGGACGCTGTCGATGCGTGTTGAATACAGTGGCTGCAGACACACTCTGTTCCCGCATCATCTCTTCCATCGTACTCCCGAAGCTGGGCTGCCACAAGTGACCGTAGTACCTCTTAGAATCAGTCTTGGCCCATTCAGGGAGCATGAGGGGTCCGTGCGCAGGAAACTTGAGTTCCCACGTATCTGACATAAGCGTCTGAATCGTGGCTTGTTTACTTGTCCTTGACCACCATCTGCCCCCCGCCAACCACCAACAAACATTCGCATCCAGCAGTCTCGTAATTAGGTCAATGTCACAACAACCTCAAGCAATCCAACCCATGATGGATCAACAACAACAACCACCCCAAGACAGTTCCTATTACCCACAAGACAACGACCTCACAGGAGGCCTCCCCATCAATCTGGATTCACTCCGCGACGGCCCTCCAGGGAGCAAGCCCTTTTATCCATACTCAACACTTATTCGGTATGTCTACATTATCTCGTCTCGACGATCCCTCCATGTCACCTAACTAACCCGACCCTACAGTTATGCTATCAAAGGCTCACCTAACCAGAAGCTGCTTCTAGAAGATATTTATTATGCAATTGAGTCCCGAGTCAGTACTTGAATTTGCAGGTTTTTCGCGCAATCATTGACAATTTGCCAGTTTCCTTACTTTAGGACGGCCCCGAGTGGTTGGAAAGTGAGTTTTACTAGTACATATTTTATCGGTAGCTGGTGGCGGATTGAGATCAATTTGTATATGACGCGGGACGCGTTCGCGCTGTTATTGTTTGACTGTCTCTGTTTGTTGTCAGGAGTTTATTCCCATCTTCACCCAAATATTTCATGTTGGCCCATGTTGTTTGTGATTTCCGGCGCTGACACACCTTTTACAGAATTCCGTCCGTCATAACCTTTCGCTAAATCCATGTTTTGAAAAAGTGCCCCGTCCTCTCACGGATCGTGGGAAGGGTTCATACTGGACCGTCAACGAAAATGTAGATCCACGTACTGGTGTTCATCGAGTTCGCAAAAAGAAGGCAAAAGGTTCAAAAACTCGCGGTTCGGAAGAACTTGAACAACCGCCTCCGGGCCAAGAATATCAACCTGAGGCACAACCTCCTCCCCCTCAAACATACGACGATCCCAATGCCCACGCTCAATTTGTCGCACCTCCCACAATGCATCCTGACGAAGCAGGTCCAAGTAGGCAGCAGGTCTATCCTCCACCGTATCCTCCGTACGTGGCACTTGGAATATTCTAATTTTGTATCGTCTAAAAATGTTATCAGGTTCAATCCCAACTTTCCGATGATGGCGCCAGATCCACGTTTTCCGCCCCCAATACCTGGTGTGTTACCCATGGCTCCTGATGAGGGGTTCGAGATGGATGAGCACGGTAACGTTAACTGGCGCCTGGCTTGGCTAAAAGAGCTTGGTCATCTTCAACAAATCACAGCGGAGCAAGAGAAGGCCGGCGTCGATCCTGAGTGGTACAGAATGATGCTCTTCCGTGTCCGTAGTGCCCTAATGCCGCCACCGATGAATCCTGAGGTCATGCATGGTATGCCACCACCACATATGCAGCCACCACCACCAAACGCGGTTGAGATGGCTCAGCAGGCGCAAGCGCCGCAGCAGCCTGCTCAATAGTCGGTTGGATTTCTTCTGTATCCGGATAATTTAAAAGTTTTGGTTTTTTGGGTTACTCTATGATGTTAATTTTTGTTTCATTATTCGCTATGCATTTTGTTACCTCACTCGTCGTTGACTTACTTGTAGTGATACTCGGGATGAGCTTGTATGTACTCGGCACGACACTTAATTATTACGATTGATGATGATATACTTTGTGATTGTGT
This sequence comes from Agaricus bisporus var. bisporus H97, assembly GCF_000300575.1. Lineage (NCBI taxonomy): Eukaryota > Fungi > Basidiomycota > Agaricomycetes > Agaricales > Agaricaceae > Agaricus > Agaricus bisporus. Next base: position 607,308 of record NW_006267367.1, read on the forward strand.
GCAATTGAATGAGCTGACTAATGCCGGCCGTCTGCCGATTCGTTGATCTGTCAGCAATGTTATTATCTTGCACTGTGGAAGCAGCTCTCACATTTCCGTTCCTCTCCCGAGTATTTTCGTCATCCGACCCACTGTCATTTTTACCCCTAGGCGACATGACCAACGGACAAACGGCTGTGGCTAGCAATCCCGTCAAAGGACCCGCACTTGCGATTGGCACGCTTTCGACTGCTCAAGACGGAAAATACCAGTCTTTGGTGTCAGGTTTGGAGGCGACCAGGAGAGTGGACAGGCACCTTTTGGACCGTCTGGTTGAAGGGGGTGAGCGCTCTTCTTTCTGCTGCATGAACCAATTGATCCCTACTTTTTTTCGTATTAGCTATAACATTGGAGCCGTCGTCTTATGCATCGGCCCATGTTCTCTTAACCGAGGCAGAATACCAATCCCTGACACCAAACTTATCCAGCTTCTTGACTCATCTTCTTTCCGGTCTCAGTCCCCTCGGAATTCTTTACCTCTTGGATCTCACGACTTCTGTCAAATCACTTCCTTCAGCACTGACACTTTCTGGATTCGAGATTCTGTCCGTTCAGCAAGATGAAGGCGCTATCATAGCTCAAAAGCCATCTTCACCCAGGACTTCAACGATTCCGGCAGCTTCAGTTCCACTTCGAAAGAAGACTGATCCGGCGAAGAAGAGGGCGCTCTGGGCATTGACTTCTTCTGCCCCCATATCTGATAAGATTGACCCTGAATCACTCCTTACCGAGGCTGATAAAGCCCGCCCGGAGCCTGTCTGTGAGCCTTTCAGTACCAATGCTCCTCGACGCAAGAAAGCATGCAAGGGCTGCACTTGCGGGCTGGCGGAGTTGGAGGAAGAGGAGAGACAAAATGGTAAAGTCGTACTGCTGGATGGTTCTCAGACGGGTGAGACCATGGTAGTTACGCAAAGTGAGAAAGAGAGACTGTTGAATGCGGCGAAGAATGCGCCAAAGGCGACAAGTAGCTGTGGCAGTTGTTTCCTCGGTGACGCCTTTAGATGTGCAGGTTGCCCCTATCTGGGTATGTCACTTTGTATATGATTGGCAGACCTCGAATTCGCTAATAACTTTTTTGTTTCGTTTGTAGGTTTGCCTGCGTTTAAACCTGGAGAAAAGGTTGAGATTGATGTTGGTGGCATGGATGACATTTAGATAGGTTGAGCTTCGCAATGGTGTCCAATGCTTTCGTTTCAGACTTCTGTATTTCATGTAACCTTTGATTGAAGACAGTGTCTTCCTAGTGCTGAAGATCAGCGGTGTATGTGCTTATATGTGGAAGTGTGCGCCTAAAGCTCTCCATAGCCTGTTAAGTTGAGGTGGCATAATGGGCATCAAAGACCCCCGGGACCCCAGATATAAGCGGATCGCTCGTCCAATTTTATCTCTTCTTTATGAGTATCTTCACCAGCATAAATGAACTCACTGTCAGACACACCTCCAACATCTTCCTCGAAACAAAATTATTGCGCACTCTGTACAACTAAACAGCCCATCAGATACACCTGTCCCGGCTGCCACACGCAAACATGTTCACTCTCCTGTTCAAAACTTCATAAACAATCGACTGGATGTTCAGGTTTACGAGACAAAACGGCTTATGTGCCATTGAAACAGTATGGCTGGGGTAGTATGATGGATGATTATACGTTCTTGGAAGATGTGGGCCGGAAAGTGGGAGAGTGGGGGAAAGAGATTGTGAAGGGTGGGTTTGATATGAATGTTGATAATGGGAGGACGAGTATGTCTCAAAGAGGAAGAGGACGGGGAGATAGAGGACGACGTGGGTTTGTAAGAGGAGGACGAGATAGAGGAGGTAGAGGAAAAGGTGGGAAAGGCAAAAGGGAGATATTGAAAGTGCGGTTGGAGGAGAGGGATATTGAAGTCGAATTGTTGCCGCATGGCATGGAAAGACGACAATTGAATCAGTCGTTTTGGAACATGAAGTATGTACGCTCTATTTCGTTTCTACCACATTCAATGCCTGATACTTTGCTCTAGAACTCAAACAGCATCCTTGACTATCCAATTCAAATTCCACCCGCCTACCGAAGCTTCAGGATCCCAATCCTTCACCCTCCTTACCCATCGAAATAGCCTCCTCACGCCGTTGTTAAGCCTCGTGCAGAAACATATCCAAGATTACCTCAATAGAAAAAATGTCACCAAAAGTAGTAAAACTGGGGATGCCTCTTCGCTCCCGGCATGGCTACCCTCGCTCATGATTCCGCCACTTGAAGACCCGGAAAACTTTACAATACCTACGTTTACTATCGCAGCACCTTCTGACCTTCTCCTTCTGGCGCGTTCTGCTGCCCTCCTCTCTGCATCAGCGCCGGCACAGGGTTCGGGCCAAGTGAACGCAAAACCCAAAGCATATTACAACCTGGACCCGAATCAAACTCTGTTAGAATCGCTTCGGGGGACGCAATTTGTGGAGTTTCCGATGATTGAGGTATGGCAGGAGTTCAATGGCATTATAGTTGATAAGAAGACGGGTAATGTCCGATGCATGCGCGAGGACGCAGAGCCTCGAATGAAGAGAAGGAAATTGAATGCGGAAGAGGGACGGAAAGCAATTACCGGGCTAGTCGGCGATTATGGTAGTGATCATGAAGGTGATGAAGGCCAAAGCGGAAAGGAAGGATTAGTGGGATATGCAGAGAGCGAAAGCGATGAAATGGAGCAGGATAATACTGTTGACGAAGAGATTGAAGTTGAAGATAGTGACGAAGACAACGAAGTTGCTGTTGATCCGGCTGCACTCCTTGAGCTGATACAGCGAGCGAAACGGGAGGGAAATTGGGAGGAGGAATTGGATAATGATAGTTGTAGCGATAATCCGGGAGATGACGACACTTGATTTTAGATATCTTGCCGTCGAAGGTCCAGTAGGCCCTTCATCAAAAGCTGGACTTCTAATGCTTCTTCTATCGCTCCACCGAGGGGTGTCTCTGGCGTGTTGCGAATAGGTTCTGCGGTCTTGACTTCGACCTCCCAAAGGGTGTCCGCATGAGCCGGGATAGGTTGTTGGGTTTTCGGGTCCACCTGGGGGACGTGAGTTTATTCCTAGGTGTCGATACGTGAGACTGGCGCACCTGTTCTTGTTGAAACATGAGGATTATGAGAGGGCCTTTACGAAAACAGTATCCACGTTTGTAGATCTGAGAGCGCCGTCTGTATATTAAAAAAGAAGTTCGTTTAGATCGATGAGTGAGATCAGTAGATGGACATATGCACTCGTAACCTAGGGCGGCAGCAAATCCAATCGCATCGCCCTCAACTTGGACAGTCGCCCATGGCCTGACAGTTGCCTCAGGGTGGACGCGGGCGGACTCCGGTTTCAGATACGAATACAGATGCCTACACTCAGTGTCATGTTGGAGGGTGGACAGGTTGCAGTGGAGATGAAACATACTTACCAAGGGCTGTCTACCTTTCTGCCACCGACAATCAATTCTTTTCTGGCCCGAAGGAGAGTGGGCTCCTGGCCTTGATCGCGTTGGAGTTGGGCGTCGAGAGGCTCGAAGACTATTTCTCGGGCATGCATAGGTTCCGAGGATTCGCAATGAAGAGTTATGCGGTTGAGGATAGCTTTGAGATCTTTGGAAAAGAATTCGCCGAAGAGGGCGACTTCATATTGGTGGGAGGTCATGGAGGTGGCGGGTCAGGTTCGTACGCGGCGGGGGCGGCGGGCGCAGAGTGATCCGGTGTTATTCTATTTTTGGATTGTGGGGCTGCTGTGTCGCTGTTGTTGGTGTGACAGGCATAGCTTGCCTGCCTTGCTTATTATTACCATGCATAAATACCAGAGTACGTCTTCCGAAAAACTCCCCAATGAAAGTCCTCAAATTTAACCGTTTTTCTTTCTCTCATATTTCCAAAGTCCCGGGCAAGGATGTCCTCGAATACCATCACCCCCCGCTAGCAGCTCAGGGTCCCTTTTATCAGCTCGCACGGCATACCAGGAATTCTTCTGTCCAGTCTACCTCTTCCTCGGAATATTCGAGCTTCTCCGATTCGAAAGACTCGGATGTTTCGTCGCAGGTCTCCCATATCTCGCGCCGCTCGAGCCTTCCCCCGGTGGGCACCGCAGACCGCAGACATATCGCCATGGCACAGGTGGAGCACAATACCCCGATAACACCAATTTCCTCCCATCCCCACCCCACCACGCCGCAAGATACCCCAAGGTCGTCTGATCTCGTGGACAGGGCCACCGCGCCCCTTTCGAACCCTGACGCGACGAACTCTCCTCTTTTCCACCATAACCTCCCGGCCTCCGATTTTCCTCCTTCTTCCAAGATACCTTCCCGGGATATAGGCATCGTCGGCACGGTGACCGGTGTCAAACAACAAGGTTCAATTCAGATGCCATCAAAACACAACAATAACCACTCTCCTCCCATCTTCCAAGAACCCAAGTCTGCCTCACCTACGCTCCCTTCTACTCCTGATCTCACCCTTCCTTTGGCGCCTGTACGTGGGCTCAACATCATGAAGCGTGTTCAGCCAAAGGAAGACCCTGCAAACGCGTCTCGCTTAGGGAAAGACAAAGAAAATTGCGCCCCTGCCGAGCACCTTGGGTTGGATACTGCCGCAGATCTTCTAGGAAGCGGGATCAGGCTCGTCCCACGGTCGAAGCCCGAAGAGGCCCAAACCCCTGACTTTGCTACTCCCTCCCCTCTAATCTCTCCAACTTCGAGTTCAGATCCTACACTCCTTTATGTCAATTATCAGCCAGGCATCCATTCTACTGCCGGTCCCTTACCTCCTCCGCCTCGCCTACCCGGCTTCGATGCTCTTGCTGCTTCATCAAGCTCACCTCCTCCCCCGCGACCCCCGCGATTAAATTCTCCATTACCGCCTCGAAATGCCGCTAGGTTGAAGGACATAGAAGTTGCTAAGCAAGCTTTGCAATTGCCGCCATCGGTCTCTGCCGCCCTCGCTTCAAGAGATCAGAAAGCCTCTCTCCCGGACGCCGTAAACTCATTAGCTCCAAAAGAAATAGTAGACTCTGTTACGCCTGCCGCTATTGCAAGGTATGTTACTCGTTGCAGACCTTTAGTACTAATACGGGTACAAAGCATGTTCGATATCTAAATTTATCTTGTTTATAGGTCAACTTCCAATTTCGCGACGCCTTCAAGTCCCTCTATCTCAGACACTTCATCTTCTTCGTACTGCATGCTACAACACACCTCTCCAATCCATCGACGGGAAGGCGCTTTGCTGTCGTCATGGGCTTCAACAGATGCCGGTTCTGACTCACACACCGACAGCGTGCGAGGCGCTTCAGAAACATCATCAAACACGATACCTAAACCGGAGCAATTTAGCAACGGCGATGTCCCACAGGTCATATCTGTCTCTGAACCGTCTCCACCCTCGCCTATCCTGGAATCTGCTGCTGAAGATGTCAACGATGATGGCTCTCACCTACGTCAAACGCCTCAATCTAACCATGGTCAAGACCATGGTGAAATGAGTGATAAATCCGTTGATGGAGATGAACAAGATTCTAATGAACATTGGATATCTGTGAGCCGAGCATCGTCGCCACCATCATCCGGTGACGGGTTGCCACCGGGGACCGATGTCAACGTAAATGACGAGGGTAACAACATTGACATCAATAAGGAATCGTCAGGCGCTCTTAGTGAAGCACCGAGTCCGCCGCCGAAGAATTTCCGGAATAGTTTAACGACTGGATTGAAGAGGTTTTCATCGAGGTCGTTGCCCCGTACACCATCCGTTTCTTCTGGATCCAGACGATCCTCTTCGATCATCAGTAAGCGATTTTCGACCCAAAGCGAAAATCAGAATAGTGTCAGCAGTGGCGGACTGGATTTGCCTTCACCGTCGGTACACTCTGCACCCTTGCCTTCGCCTGTCGTCAACAACGATCTACATGCATCTAATGCTGGTTTTGCTGCCCGCGAGCGTTCGCAAACTAGAGCTACGCGTAAGAAGGTAGTACAGCAATGGCCATCGGCAATGTCCTGCAATGAAATACATGCTCGTGGAAATAAGAAGATGACCCCGGGTGAAAAGTGTGCTATCTACACTCGGAAAATCAACGAGCTATATATATACGATTGTGGGTTGTCGGGTTGGGTTGAAGAAATGAAGTTTCGTGGTAAGTTGTTTTGTTTCATACATTAATGCTAAATCATTGAAACTGTTTCAGGACCCAATAATAATCAACACGGGAACGGCACCAGCAACAAGAAATTCCTTGATGCGCGCTCACCGACAGATTCACTGTTCGTCCCGAAACCCCGACAAACGTCGCGTTCCTCCATGATATCAGAAGCAACATTCCCTACGCGTCCTGACGCGTCAACAGCTACGGACCTCTTATCCCCTTCTCACGATAATAATGACGGCTATCTCGAAGACATTCCCATTCTACCTTACCCCTCACTTGCCACGGCACAACGTGCTGCCGCTTCAAATGTCCCAGCTAACCCGACACCACCTGCATCTATCCGCTCTTATGATTCGAGTTCGACTCTACCTTCGGTGACTGTCATTAGTAGCAACAACGCTCACGCGTCCTCAAATACACTGACCTCTCCGACTCAATCTCCTGGTACCACTTTGCATCATGCATCTGCGTCACTTCCACTGAATAGGTCCTTCACGACTTCTACTGGAGGGGGTTTCTTTGCTTCTCTGAGTCGCAAAGCATCGCTGAGCTCTACGAAGAAACCTGCGCTTGGCCTCGGCATCAATTTCAAATCCCCCAATTCATCACCACCATCATATCCAACCGCAATGTCCCCTTCAGCCATTCACCGCCATTCCACCAAATCTTCTTTGGGTAACCCTGGAGTCAGCAGATCAACCGCATCAATACCGGTCAGCGTAGGCGGAATTGCAATGGATCGTTCTGCTCCACCGAGCATTGTTCCCGGTGGTCCTCGTGCTCTTTCCAATAGTGGCAGTGTCAGACTTCAAAGATCTAAAACGTATATACCCAGCAAGAGTCCGCACTTCAGCAGTGTTGGTTCTAGTAGCCCTGGTGGTATCCATGATATTGAACGTCGACCTTCTCTTCGGGAACTTCATTCGAATTATGCTGCTACCGGTTTAGCGAGTCCTCCTGCTTCGAGCTCGACGACTCCGATGCAAAGCTATTTACCCTATACTCCCAGTTTATCCTCCCCTTTAAATCAAGGTCAAGGCGTATACACGCTTGTCGATCAAAATGATATCCAGCCTCTCCATCCTGAACCCATTAGCTATATCCAGCAGCAGCAGCAGCAACCACCTGTGTACGACCCACAGACGGATCTAGAATTTGTACGACAGATCAACAAACTTGCCGAGCTGTTACCGAATGCCAATAGGATGGTTCTAACTGGATATTTGAGGAGAGCGGGGCAGGATGTTCTTGCCATCGGACAATACCTCGAAGATGAGAAGAATGGAACTTTGAAAGCTTATTAAACTTAATTGCGAACCTTCTTATGATTATCGATATCACTCGGTTTTTTTTTTCTCCTCGGATCTGCTCTAATTCATAATGGTCTCTTTTCTTGGCCTTAAACCCAGGCTCATGTATCAACTTTTTTCCCCTAGGAAGTTTAATCGTCTTCGCGTATGCAATCTGATTCTTTTTTTCTTAATCTTCGAAATTTATGTTTTATACGACGCGAGATTACCGGTTACGCATTTGTGCAATGTTAACGACATTAATGTCATTTCTACATACTTTCGAATCTATCTGTTGTTACCAGCGGGACGAAATCCCATGGACGCTCGTTTGGGAGCGATTGGCGGGGCAAACACTGCTTGAGTATTCAGTATTTGTCGCAAAACACTGAACTCGCACTCACCGGGTCTGCTGCGAGCGGCACCAGCACTCCATCCTGAAGTTGACCTAGAGAACGATCCCGGTAGTAGCATATGCTCCACTTCGTTGCCACTATCAGAGTAATCGGATGTAGACCGGAAGGAACGATCCAGCGCTAGAACTTGAGGAGTTGGTGGTCCGAAAGGTTGACGATGTTGCCCTCCCATTGGTCCAGTAGCTTTGGGTTTATTCCAACCCGATCCTCGGTTTGATCCCGAGGCCGTCATTGCATGAGTCTGGACCCTAGGAACAAGAGGTGTTCGCTGGACCTAATGCAAGGAAGTTCCCCAATCCCTTCAAAAAAAAAAAATCACACAAGTAAAATATTCAAATCATACACCATTCATTTCCATTCCGCTCATGGCCATTTCATTTCCAGTTGCCCCTCCCAGGGTATTGAGCCTGGCTCGACTTTGTTGACCTTCCGGTGTCTTGGACTGTGGTGCAGAAATTGGTTCTATAGTTGTAGGGCCCAGTATTGTTTTCCGCTTCAGTTTATCATGCTGCGTCTATAATTATCGTCATGATAAATGACCTCTTGTGGAATATAATAAAAACCCATCCCTTGAGTTTTTGGTATTCTTTGTCCCTTTCTCTGGAGGTTTCTTGAAGATCGCGGACTTTTCGTCGTTCGAGCTCAAGGTCTCTTTCGAGTTCTGTTTCAAGAACACTTATAAACTGCTCGAAATGCAATTAGCCATTGAACTCACGAGCAATCTTATTACCAAGAAGATTTATTTCTCCATTGGCTGATGGTCACCGTCATTACGATCTCAAATCTAGAACATATCTGATTGACGAGCCTTCGCGAACGACATTGTCCAATTGTTTCTGTAATTGTGCATTTTTGTCGCTGAGGTTACGAATCACTGCTTGTTGAAAAGAGCTTTGCAAAAAAAAGAGAAGAAACAGGTCTAAGTCGATAGAAAAGTTGACAGTGGCTCAAGAGTAGAGAACTTTTCTTGATGAATTTGATACTGCCAAAAAGAGATCGCGCTAACACTGTTTCAATCCACGACCACGAATAGGTTTTGATACACGTACCGACTGCATATCTCCAGGATTATGCACGGTGTAAGTCCTGAGAGGACCGACTGGAAAGAAGATTATCCTTTTATCTTTCTTCTGCATATATGCGAAGGAAGAACATGCCGTTTTATAGTCATTCGTGGGTTGGAGTGAACAGACCTGATATGCTGAGTCCTAAAATCTGGCTATATGCGCTTGTACTTACAACAATATCATCACTGACAGTTTACCAATTGTCAACGGAATGTTCTCGATGTGTAAATAGCATTTCGAAAGCTCACGGTTCCGTTAAACACGTTTCGCAGGCTAAGATTCGTTAAGCTAGGAGCTTCTTAATAAGGTGACCTTGATTACCAGGACAAAGGCGAGCGGTCGTGAACAGCTCGTTGGCACAGTCGACTAAAAATAGTCAATGAAATTCATTATCGTGTTTCAGGAAAAATGTAGAGTGGTACCGCAGAATATATGCGAGCCTACACATGACCCGTAAAATCATTGCGCCACAGGGAATTCAAAACCAAGAACACAGCCATTTGATAAACACGCACAGGTAGTCTTAGCCAGTAAATGGGGTTCAAGTATAAGTCTTTCAGAGATATGAGCTTACAACAACAGCCTTGTCGGCAAGAGCTCTTCGGCAAGTCAGACGATTACATTTCAGTTCCGTATCCATCGGTCTTCAACTGTCCAGCTTATGACACTGGAAACAAGTGGAGGATACGGACGACGTAGTGATAATGCAGTGCCGAGGGTCGAGGGTAAGCAGCCGCTGACTTTGAGTTTTTGAGTCTAGATGATCACGCGCACGTGCAGTAAGCCATTCAAAAACTGAAAACTGAACACCGTATGCATTGAAGTAAAAAAAAATCTATAAACACCGAGGACACTGATACCATTACTGTAAGAGCGATCGGAGATATCCTGAGGAATACAACGATAATTATATGTACGAGGAGCATGCCTACATATAACGAGGCCAAATGCGTAGAGGCCAATGCTATCTGGAATGATTGACAAAATAAAAAACAGAAACAAAAGCAAGATGCAAAGATGCAGAAATGATGAAATTAAATTGAACCAGGGAAAACAAATAAAAGACAAAAAAAAAACAGAAGAGACCCGATCATGATGAAATCATCCCATCATCCTCCCCGAAGATCTCGTCAAAAATCTCCTTCCCTTCGGTGGGCAGGGGAGGTAGGTGGTTCTCTACCTTGGACGGATCATCTCGTGCAACCTTTGCCCTGCGGATACGCTCCTCGTTCCAAATGTGTTCCAACGAAGCCGTGACATTCTTCAATCCGAAAAGGAAGCCACGATCCGGTTGATCGGGGTAATGAGGCGGAAAGCGAGCATAGAGGTAGCCAGTTTCAGGATCGAACTCAGCTTGATAACCTTTGGGAGCAGAGCTATCTTGTTGATATTGCTCTTCAGGGTATGGTAACCAATCTCGGCCGGTAGTCGTATGTGCGAAATCTACAATGCGTACATTTACTTCACCACGCTTTCGCCTACCAGTAGACCGTTTCGCCACTGACCCAGTCAGTAAATCCTCGCTATGAGAACGTCGCAAGGACTCTTTGACTGTGACATGTCGTGACGTTGAACGACGTTCCAATGATGACCCGCGCTTGCTCTTGGATGATGGATTCTCCAAAGCCCAAGATCGAAAAGCTTCTTGTGAGTCAGGATCTCCATCATAGATCAACAAAAGGCTGCAACCGTAAAAACGATAACCCTTCAAACGACTAACAATGCGAGCCAGGGCATATAACTTATGCAAAAGCACCGGTATCTGGTGGACCAACAGCTGCTCGCCATCAGAAAGATATGACGCAAGGACGGAGTTGAACTCCTCTGGACGGACTTCTCGACCCTCGTATTTGTCCTGGATAGAGTACGACTGAGTATTAGCATTCCAGACCTATGCATAACATCAGCATTATACGACTTCAGGAAATGAATTGCCTTACTTGCATACCACACACGCGCACCCCCAGAGAACGGCTGGTGGTCCTGTCACATTTCTTCCGCTGACTTCTCTTCTTGGTTGCTGTCGCGTCCATACCGTACTGCCGAGTGCCCATTTTGAGATCCATCACACAGGGATGCTTTAGTCGTCCAGTGAGATCTTCCATGAGAATAAAGTGGTTTTGGCGAGTGAAGGAATGGTTGGACTGAGGTTGCCCTGGGACAACGCTATGATCACGAGGTAAAGAATGTAGAGGAACTTCACGCAAGAGAGAATCCGAGGAAGATGAACGTCGAGAGGGCATGGGGGTACTGTCCCATGTTTCGATAGATGGATGACTCGGCTCAAGATCCATCTCAAAGATCCCACCAGGATGGCTGCTATCGTTGTCTCGGTTTTGGGACGGAATGATTTGATCGGACTCTGTGAGGGTTGTTTGACTTTCCATATGTCGGATAGGGGTACGACAGCCATCGGAATGCGATTTTGGTACTCGATACGTATGAGGAAGCAACGACCTGGACTTCCTAGACCGTCTTCGGGAAATATCCTTATCAGGGCGAGAGAAATCGCCCTCATCCTCCGTCTGGGAACTTCGTGGGTAATTCGCGAGTTTTCTGACCCTTCGGAACGCACTGTGCATTGCATGCTGAAAAACATGGTCCTTCAACTTAGTATTAACCATCGTTGATCCAGTTCCCCACGGTGAGCCAGGATGACCAATATCGGAAGAGAAAGACCTCATATAGGGTAGTGAAAGGTCATGCTCGTCGTCGTCAGCAATAGGGTGAATTCCTTCGGCCAGACTGGCAGGAAATGTGCGGATAGAGTGATCCGGTGAATTGACAGGAGTAGGTGCGTCCATCTCGCGAGATTCAAAAAGAGAGTATTGAACTGGGCTAGTTTCAAAGGACGAGGATGTCGGTTGGGAAGCGGAGGGAACATTGAGGTTGGGCGTAGAAGCAGTGCTGTGACGCGCCTTATTTCGGATTGACTGGTGCGACGATAGAACCGTTGAACCATTATTATTAAAGGACTGAGACGGAGATCTGTGTCGACTGCCGCCACCTAGCATCCATTCGGGTATAATATGTCTATTGCGATCAAGGACGACTTCCGGAAGCTCTGTCTCATCGGTATCGAGCTCATTCATACCACTATGCCCATCTAATTTTGCAGGCGGTTCAGTGACAAGGGCATGAGATTGTACATTCTTCACCAAGTTGGGCGGGAGTGGTTGAGCAGAAGATGGTGAACGGCGATGGATACTGCTGGTAAGGCGAGCTTTTGGGACACGCCGATAACTAACCAACATAACTCCCAGATACCTGGGTATAAAACCTAGAAGAGGGGGAGCTTCCCTCTCGACCGCTTCATAAAATAAATTCTCGCGTGAAACAAGGGGCTGTGGTTGCAAAGCGGCGTCAGAAAAGAAAAAAAAATCGATCAGGTGTGCTAGGGGCAATAAAATCGTTGAATCCGAACCTTACACACTGCCTGTTTCGTGAATTTGTAGATTGATTTATGGCCTCCCACTTGGTTTCTGAAAGGTCGCAAAGGAATATGTGGTAGATTTTCTTGAGACAAGTCAAAATATAGAGATTGGTTAGAGTCGCCGCCTTTAAACACGAAAGAATTGGAAGGAAGGTCAGAACCCTCCCCAGAGTTGTGCAAGAGGACCGGAAAACGAGTTCGAAGTCCTTGATGTCTAGTACTGTCGGTTTGTACAGAGGCAGACGTCGCGATGGATGCGGCATCCCAATTGGAGTCGTCATCGGTCGACCACGGTGAGACAGATTCTAATGGGGAGACGGGTGTAAAGACTTTGGGGGAAGGCAGGTCGAGGTGCGAACCCGTGCTAATCGGTGGTCGCGGAAATACCTCAGGTAGTTTCGAAGGCGATTCGGACCAAAGAGGGGGATGAGAGTGAGTAGTGCTAGAGTCAGAATGACTTTGCTCAGAAACGGATAACCGCCGAGGGGACCGCGAGAGTGATGGGGAGGGAGGGAACGCATGGGAGAGTAGATGAGGAACATTGAGTTCATTACGACTTTTCTTGCTCAGAACGGGACTTTCTGTTTTCGCTGCAATCTCAGGAGCGGTGCGATCACGTCGTCTTCCTCGTTTTGCCCCAGAACTCTCGACAAAACCTCTTCTCCATCGATTATAATCCTGCAACACACCCTCTCGATCCTCATGGTGACCTTGAGATGTGTCTCCCCAAGCTCCAGAAATATTATCCCAACCCCTCAAACGCTCTAATGTTGTCATGCTCCTTTCACGTCTGATTGCAGCAGCCTCACGATCAGGCCAGTCCGAGCGTTTAACAAACTCAAACTCGGCTTCCGCAATCTCCTCATCATCCCCACTTTGCGAAGAATCACGCTTACAGGCAGACTGGGGGTTCGAGACTTCAGAAGGCAGAGACCCTTCAGATGGACCTACCGACTCTTTGAAAAGCTGTAACTTAGCTGCTACTTTACGTCCCATTCCGGCGCCAGTGGCATGAAAATTATCCCGCGGAGGAACGATCGAAGACGAGGAGCTCGTGGAAGGGGAAGAGGTTGAACTGGTTGGGTGGGAAGGTACAGGGGGGAAAGCAGAAGAAGCCGAAAGAGATAATGCTGAAGAACTTGAGGGTAGGGTGTACGATCGAGACGTAAAGGGACTCGTGGACCGGGTCCTAGAGAGGTTTTCTGCGGAATGCAAAACGTCTGGAACGACAGGAGGTTTCTGGAGTTTCTTGCGTGGCGTATGTACCTCGGCATTTTGGCGGGTGGGAAGGGCTGTTAGATGAACGTTCGCAGATTCTAGCTGGGGAGTATCGAAGCCCACGAGGCGAGGTGAGGAAGAGGCGGTGACAAAGCCAGAACTGGGTGGAGAGAGAGGAAACGGAAAACCCGAATGTTTGGAAACATTCGGTAAAACCATGGACTAGAAAAAGTGAAGTAAACGGGTGGGAAAGGCAGAGACAACTGGGGGGCTGCGTAAACTCAGACGCCGAAGCCAAAGGAAAGACACGGCGCCGCAGCAGGGACGGGGAGGCGAGGGAGATGGAAAGGAGGGAGAGACGGGGAGCTGGGGAGAGAGAGGTGGCCGGGGCGCGAGGGCGAGTTTTGAGGAAGTTCGGATATGAAAGCTATGATATCAGCATGAACTTCAAAAATATGCGCTGCCAAGCACGTGCACCCCACAGACCCGGAGCACCCCGTCGGCTTACTCAACAACCCATGTATTGTTTTCAGCACTAATTTGTCTGTGTCCTCCCGCCACAACGACATGCGTAATAAGTACTCTTTCTTTCCCCATCTTTTATCTACCGTTGTCTCTTACCCTTATCATTCCCACTCCTCCTTCTTTGCTGATTGCGGTGGCTATTGCCGCACGCACGTTTGACATCTTCGAAACATCCTTTCAGTAAATAAGGGTCAATATCTGTGTCACATATCTTCCGTGTTCCCATTGTTTTAGGATTTCCATCACCGGGCGTGATCTACTAACATATCACCTCGTATGTTACAACAGTCAATCACCGATAAGTTATCTTCCACAAGCGGGTCCTATTCTATACTACGTACGGAGTCTACCACCGATTTCTTGACACAAGTAGTCTGAATCGGGTCCATCGCAGACTCATCCATATGGCGTTGACGTCTAAAGTGCGCCCCGCTTTTCTTCCGCATGCCAGGCCTGAGCAAAGTCAAAACTTGGATGAGAAAACGATTCGAAGTATGATTTTAAATCGTCCCTCTGACAGCCTGATGCCATTCAGATTTTCGTATCGGTGCCACTATTCATTAACAGTATTGACACCGAAATTAATTTGTCAAGCTATCCCATGTCGCACGCTTAATGCATCCAGCTCAAGCCCGCCACCGGCCCTCCTAAATATCAAAGCAGAGCACTTCAGGGTACGGCATTGCTCTAAATAGGCATGTCCGGTATTATCTATATTATCATTCGAATTGATTACGCTCTGCGCACAAACATCTAGGAGACAGCATTTTCCATTTTAGTGCATATACCTATTTGAGTATACTCATGGGACGTGATTGGTCCAAACGTTAATTGCTTATCGGAACACACCTTCAACGGAGTATTTTGGAGGCATATGTGCATCGCATTTCTAAGCATGTAACCAAAGACTCTGGCGGCGACGCCACGAGGTATTTTTACTTCAGCCCACAAAGCCGGAGCCAAGATCGGCATGGCTTGCACCTTTGTGACTTCCGGGGCCGTAAAGGTTTCCAGGGGTTCATTATGCTTCCGTCGTCGAGGCATTTGCAGTCCGCAGTATTAGTGCTAGTTATATGCAAAATATCAGTTCACACTCCTGGAACTCTTCTCCCGGTGCTCTCTCACACTAGCAGTCACGCTCTCAGGAACTTTTTCCGCTTGTCGGATTATACTATGACTGAAAATAAATCATAAAGCTTGGCGCCTCTGCCCTTACCTTGAAAGTAACCTTTTACCCAACATGTTGGAACCGAAGAAGTGGCGAAGGAGCCTCAGGCAGGTGCACTGTCAAACGCCGCACTCACGTTCGCGCGGCTCCAGTTGTTGGGAGCCAAAATTCAAATTACGCGACCTCCCTAAAGGACTCAAACGAGCCCCCGAAACTGATTTCAGTTGCCCTAACAATGTATAGGCATATGACTGATCAACGACGTCCAAGGATTCAAGCGGCGCGATGAGGCTGCAAGCGAGTAACCTCGGATATACATCTGTAATGCTCAAGAGTGCGAGTACGAGGCAAGAGATTGCAAATATGCACGCCCTGCTTATGCCTTGCAAAGTATCAGCGGATACAGAACTGCTGAATGCATCAAGGATCCACAGCCATCCACAAATTAAAACTAGTGAACACCACGTTGGACGCCGATCAATCAATACCTCATCCCCTTCCATGAGGAACGTGCGATGTCAATTAAAACGTGAGAGTAAATCTGAATATGATAATATAAAATGGCACGAACAAAAAGAGAAACACATCCTACGTAACCAGTAAACTCACTGATGAGAAGTAGATACAATTACCTGGACGGCACGGACATGGTAGCGGAGAAGTGAAGCAAATAAGACAAGGTAGTGCACACAACTACTTATCTTATCAGTGCATTTACACCTCTCCATGGATCTATGTAATTTAAGCACGGGTTTTCCACACTTCAGCCCTTCACTCACCTCGTTCACAAGGCTCGTCCACTCCTCCAGCCCACGTATGTACTCATCTCGCCCCCCATCCACTTCCACGTCCACACCCCATACCCGCATGACAGAAAACATCCCACTCGTAGTCAGTTCCCCTTCTCGTTCCTCGGCCTTTTCTTCTTTGCCTTTCTTCTTTTTTGTCCCACCGCCTCGTAGCACCAGCCCGCTGTACCCAGCCGGAAGAGGTACGTCTAATCCATGTATTCTTCGTCCACGGAAAGTTGACACATAGCGTTCGGCCTCATCCATTCCCTCCCTCTCCTCTCTGACTGGTCCCTCTGCACCATTTTCCATGTCCGCATCTTCTGAATCTGGTTTTCCCACTCCACGATCGATGCCCTCCACTTTCATGTACACGCTCACAGGTGCGGGTCCATTGTATTCGATGTGAAATGGCATTAGATCAGGTTTGCATTCAATGGATTTAGTCAGTTCAGACGTCGAGAGTACTGGCGTCGCGCTTGTAGATGACTCGGTTGGCATTGGGATAGCGCGTCCGTCTGATGAATTGGACGCGTGTAAGTACGCGTCGCGTTAATTTATAGCACAGGTTATGTGCTAAATGTTCACACGCCATCTATCTCTCATCGTGCCAACCATACAGCTACTAACCTTACAACTGGTCGTTATACACGCGCCTGTCTAAATGTTCAACTGGGCAAAAGAATAACTCCTTTTTGAGGCGCGATGAGGGCTACGGCTGACGCACCCATTGGAGCGTCTCAGTCTGGATTCTTCCATCCATTATAAGGTCAAAATGCTGGAAGGGACCGGTTCATTACCCTTCTTCCCCTTCTTCCGTTGTTTTTCCATTCCATTCTCTTTCCTAACTCCTGATATCTTTATATCCGCTCTTTTTCGAATCGAGATCTTTGCAAGACGGCGATGATTTCCAAATTACTTCTACAAACTACACTCTTTTTCAGTCTCCTAATCCAGCTTTCTCTCTCACTTTTCTTTAAAGTCCCACTCCATGTCCTTTCTCACTCGCTTACGGTTGTCTCTCCCCTTACCAAACCTCGGATATCTCTGCGGTCTTCCGGGTCACTGCCTAGCCCCGTTAAATCATCCCCGACCGTGTGGCATGCCTACTCTACAATCCTTGGAATCCCATTGTCCGTTGGATCCCTCAAGTTCTCCTTAGCCACCCACTTCCGTCGTAAAGTTCGAGCCATTGAAAACCAGGTTCTGTTTGTCCTCCTCAGCTTCCTTTTAGTCGTTCTCGATCTCTCTCGCCCCTACATGCGAAAAATCGATGGCATTAAATCTTACACCCAATTCCTATTGTGGTCACAAGGCATCCGACGAATCTCCTCTCAATGCGAACAATTTGTGAATTCATCTGCATCGTCTCCGTCGATTACAGCTAGCGCTGTAGATGAAATGGCCCCGGCTCCGGACGTTGTCCGTGATTATGAGCGAGCTAAACCGAACGTCATACTCGAGCTCTCTGGCACATTCACTGATATTCCAATAACTCCTCCGCCGACTACCCCCATTGTTTTATCCCCGTTTACTTGTTTACTCTCTCCTATAGTGTCACCAACATCTACGTCCATTTCTACGTCGTCTTGCCTCTCACCACTTTTCCCTTCAAGCCCAGCAGCTTCTGAATGGTCTACACTTGTCAGCGACTCTCCCGACCAGAAACATCAGTCTAAAGTCATCATTTCTACACTTTCGCAATCTCCCAAAAGTCGCCAACCCCTCGCTGATCTTCCTATACTCAAAATCAAATTGAAATCTAAATCTAAATCCTCTCCCGTATTACTCGAAGCTCCCGAATGCAAATTCCAGACGAGCAGTAGTTCTGGAAAAGAAAATCAACCACCGGAAGTGCAAAACAATCAAACGTTACAGTCTAACCGGAGTCATTATCGTAAAGATACGTTCATGGCTGGATTGAAGATGAATATGATACCCATCGGTGAAGGTGGGTTCGGACAGGTCTTCCGTGCGACGGCACGTGAGAATAAGACTGTTGCAATCAAGTTGATGCAGAGAGGTACGGTTACGCAGGAGATTGCGATTGTGAATGAGGTCAAGGCTTTGAAAGCTGCGAAGGGAAGTCCTTGGGCGGTGCAGTTAGTTTATTATCAGGCTGTGGTGGAACAAGCCTTGATCGGGCTTGTAAGTAGAATCCTTGTTTTCGCGATCTTCCTAATGTGACTAACTTCCGGTATCACAGACCTATCTTCCCGGAGGTGATATGCACAGTTATTGGGAACGCTCAGGCTTTTGTATAGATCTCGATACCGCGATATTTTATATTGCCCAGCTGGTATGTTTGAGTATCGCCACCTGCTGTATAATGCCTGATCATCTTGACCTAGGTTCTTGCCATCCACGACCTTCATTGCCGAGGGATAATTCACCGTGACGTCAAGCTCGAAAACATGATGCTCGACTCAAACCGTAATCTCAAGCTCGTTGACTTCGGTCTCGCGCAAACATTCGATCACAATGCGGTCTCAGAGGCCGAACATCCTCTCTTTTATCAGTTGAAAAGAGTTGGAGGAGATGTGTTCCCTTTGTTATGGGCGACCGACCATAATCCTCATCAGACTAATTTGGCGAACGGGACGGAGGGTTATGCGCCACCAGAAGTGTGGAAATGTCAAATGCATAGTTTTGGGATTGATTACTTTGCGATGGGATGTGCGTTGCATATGTTAATCACAGGAAACGTTGAGTGTTTTTTCTCCTGCTCTCTTTTCTCATGCTGACGTGCTCTAGGCACCTTTTGAGTTTAACCAGACCACGCAAGATTACAAGTATGACAGTATTTGCGTCGATAAGAATATGGACCTTGATGCATACGACTTTTTACTCAAAGTCCTGGCACCACGACCTTTACATCGGTTGAACCTCCGCAGGATGAAAATGCATCCTGTCTTCCGTGCCATGTCAGTGCATTTTTGTCCTTTTTCCTAAATGCCAAGTGTTGACGTCTTAATGCATATCGTCAGTGATTGGTCTGCGCTTTCTGCTGGCAAGATTGAAGCTCCCTATCCCCGCGGGATTTGAGATAGAGTATTTATCTTTGGATCTTGTACACATGGACATGACGAAAGGACGTTGGTTGAACCGTTCCGATATGTATGTTATGTATGTAAACAGAACACACACTCCTTTTATAAAGTAAGTATAATCTGCCACAGAATCAAGATTTCAGAATCAAAATTCAGCCGTAAGCCTGTGCCATCAATGACGTCGCGCGACTTGGTCACGCGGAGAAATTCCATTTTCGCGCCGGAGTTTCGAGTCAGAAAAATGTTATCGGATGGCTTCGTATCTTTTCCAAAAACGATTATTTCCTTTTCTCCTCCATCACCGACAATTGCCCTGCTTCCATCACCATCATCGAATCCTACAACACAGATCCTTTCTACGCCTACGTCTATTCTCCATGTCCACAGAACCCAAAGAAAGGGCGCCATTACCCGCGGTGTCCGGTACAGATCCAAGCAGGTGCATGCTGGATTCGTATCGCATAGCTATTGCTCAAATGGTCGCCGATGCTTTGGGCTTGACTGTTGAGCAAGTTTATCCGGGTGTGCAGTATGGAAAGAAGGGAGTAGATTTCACCGTTGCCTTGCCCAGGTTCAGACTTCCTGGCAAGGTTGACGATCTAGCGAAAAAAGTTATAGAAAAGGTGAGCTTATTTTATGAATTTTATCATCACTGTCAGTTTTTGACGAAGGGCAGTTCCAACCGAATGACTACGTCGCATCTGTCCAACACGACAAGGCTTTCATACACTTCATGCTCGACACGAATAACGTCACCAGGGATATCCTCACTCAAATACATGACCTAGGAGACAAATATGGAACGAATGAGAGTGGAAAAGGCAAAAAAGTCGTGCTAGAGTACTCATCACCCAACATCGCTAAGTCGTTCCACGTTGGACATTTGCGAAGTACGATTATTGGCGCTTTTTTGGAACGTTTGTACAAGGCATGCGGATGGGATGTCACTAGTATGAATTATCTCGGAGACTGGGGAACTCAGGTGTGTATGTCAAGTAGGTGGTCTGGAAAATATCTAATAAAAGTTGTATAGTTTGGTCTCATTTCTGTCGGATTTGAGAAATACGGTGACAGAGAGCTCCTCGAAAAAGATACCATTAAACACTTATTCGACGTCTATGTCAAGATTAACAAAGACGCTGAGGCAGATCCTCAAGTTAAAGTCGACGCTGCAGCATGGTTCCGTCGCATGGAAAATTATGAACCAGAAGCACTAGAGGACTGGCGTCTATGGAGGCGACTCAGTATCGAGAAATACGCCAGCGAATATGACAGGCTGAATGTGCATTTCGATGTGTATACTGGAGAGAGTGAGGTTTCGCAAGAAGGCATGCAAAAGGCTGTGGCCAAGCTGGAAGAACTAGGTTTGGTTGAGGAGAGTAATGGTGCCAAGTTGATCGACCTCGAAAAGCATGGTCTGGGAAAGGCTGTGATTCGGAAACGCGGTAGGTTCCTTTCTTCTTTATGGAATATCAAGTTGTTATTCAGATGTATAGATGGAACTTCGATATATCTTACTCGTGACATCGGTGGTACAATCGAACGCATGGAAAAGTATAAGCCGGATAAAATGATTTGGGTCGTTTCATCACAACAAGATCTTCACCTTGCACAATTTTTCAAGATTCTCGAATTGATGGGATACCCATGGGCGAAAGATCTCGTACATATCAACTATGGTCTAGTGCAGGGAATGAGCACTAGGAAGGGTACGGTCGTGTTTTTGGAACAAATCATCCAGGAGGCGACGCGATCTATGCATGAAGTGATGCAGAAGAACGAGGAAAAATACAATGCGGTGGAGGATCCCGAGATGACGAGTAGGGAAATCGGGATAACAGGTATAAAAATCCAGGACATGGCTGCCAAGAGGTATATTTCCTACCTGAAATCACTCTATCAATTGACTGATTTCTACTACTAGGATCAACAATTACACGTTCAACTGGGATCGCATGCTTTCATTCGAGGGCGATACTGGACCATACCTTCAATACGCTCATGTTCGTCTAGCATCCATAGGCCGCAAAAATCCCGAACTTCTTCCCCTCCCACCTCGAAACGAAATTCAAACAGATTTCTTGTCGCAATATGGTCAAGCACGTGAAATAGTCATGCTATTAGGATCATATCCTGACGTAGTTCTAACGGCCTTGAAAACGCACGAACCGAGTGGAGTCGTAACGTTTTTGTTCAGGCTTGCACATGCTATTTCGAGTGCTTGGGACGTGGTTATTGTGAAAGGAGAGCAAGATAAACAGAAAGCGACGGCGAAGATGTGGTTATTTGAATCTGCGAGGGTTGTATTGAGGCAGGGGATGGTTTTATTAAGTATTAGACCTCTAGAGAGGATGTGAAAGCTGTATATCTACACAACTTTTATGTGGATAAACTGGGAATATCTTCTGTAGGCGTTAAGACACGCTTCATTGGGGAATTCGCATATTTATTAAAACGTGAAAAAGCCAAGTAATCAAAATCCGGCATCGTGGAACCGAACTTGAAGTCAACTCGAGGACTCAAACTCACGTTTGCGCACCCTGACCAACGTTCACAGCATGACGCGATGACTATCAAAAGCGCATGGCAATATCTGTCGTCATATTGTGATTCGAAGTCGGATTTAAGAACGGGGCGATCACGTATGTATCACTTAGATCGACAGGGTCGAAGAAATCATCATGAAGGTGGTGACTCTGGGGAGGGCTCGACTTGGTCGACGACGTAGAGATCTGGGCGGGATCATGCCACAACACATCTGGCAGAGCGGCGATGACCGCTCAATGGATATATCCACATCCACAACGATCCACAAATTAAACTCCAACACACGTTGCATGTACTGTACTTGATACCCATATATGTATTTGCTTTTACTTATTTTCCTGTCTATATTACCTGAGGAAGAACGTGCGATGATAACAGATCTATGATGGAACGAAGATGCAACACAACATACGAAAATGTGGGACATAAGAACGCGAACATAAGAAGGAGAAAAAACCCAAAAAAAAAGCAAATGGGTCCTATCCGAAAGCTTGAAAATTGTCAGGTTGTATTTACGAATAGTACAATAGAGTATTTGGAAACAAGACAATGATGTGGGCTACCGAACAACAGAGGAAATAAGGTTACGAGTATGTTTATCATAGCCGCCAGGAAAAGAATAGGGAAGAGGAAGATGACTGATAGTCACACGGCTACTGGTGCCATTTCTATGGTGCTTGTCCCACCATCGTTCAGCTTCCTGCGTTTCGAAGCCGGGCCTTCGTCTTCAGAGTCGTCAATGATGATGATGGGTGAGCCGGGGTCAACGATGGTGCCGTCCGGTGAAGCGTTTGCAACAGCTATTGAAGCAGGCTCGGAAAGAATTGTGTTGTTTGATTCAGCAATAGCTGAAGTGGTAGCAGCAGCGGCTTTCTTGGCGGCTTTAGCAGCCTTCTTCGCACTTTTGTCCTTAATCTTAGTCTTCGCTCGTCGTTCCTTTAGTGCACGAACCATGTGTGCAGTCAATACTTTAACTGCAGCCATGGCACCCATCTTCTCCAGTTCTTTGAGCATCTCGGACGTCAACCCGGAGAATACATCCGGATCAAGTATCAACTTCCGCTCATGTAGAATCATATAACCGACTTTCGCCGAGTTGTTGGGATGATCAGGAACATAATCAGGATGTGTCGAGGGAATAGGCCCAAGTACGATAGGAAGAACGACATCGGGTACAGAATTAGTGTTGATGGGTGGTAGTATCGGTTTTGTTGAAGTGGGAGCAGAAGGTGTTACAGTAGATGTGGATGTCGTCGATGAATTTAACGGTGGGGTGATTGAATGAGGCTGGACGGGTATCGAAGTCATAGCTTTCGTGATCGTTGAAGATGAGGATGATTGAGGGTTCCAATTGACATGAGCGAGTGCTGCATAAGGATTTGTAGGATTCGCTGGATGTGTAGTTGAACGTTGCGGCTGGACAGAAGAAGAGGCATGAGCTTGGGCATTGTAAGAAAAGACACCAGTGGCGGCATTCGGATTTGGGTTTGTGTTTGTGTTGGCACTACTTGTCGATTTCGGGATTAGAGGGGCAGAGGTAAGTGGTGGGGGTAATGGACCCTTCGGTTCGCCCTTGATACTCCGTTTCAGCGGTGGCTCCAAGTTCGTGGATTTATCCTTCCGCTTCCCAGGCTTTCCAAGACCATCTTGAGTGCCAGCCTGAGACCCGTTCTGCAAGGCTCTGTTTTCCTGCTCCTCTAGATTTTGGGCATACTTTCCGTCAATAGACCAGAAGAAGCCCTTCCCTCTATCTCCACCACACCGTTCCATTTTCATAAATGCGCGATTAGAGGAAAGATTGTGGCGTACGGAACTCTGCAATATAATTAATACCATGTCTGGTTATTCAATCAAGATACTCACCATCCAAGCACTGTCGGCATATTTATAATAGTCGTGATTTGTTATGATCCAGTTACATATCTCTTGTAAGGTAGCCTTGCCATCAATATCCTTGATGGCCCGGTGGATTAACTGAGCGTAGGTAAAAGGAGGCTTGGGGGGCATGACGTCGGGACGTTTTAGAGGCAGAGGGTCGACATCTCCCTTCTTGCGCTTCTTCGAAATGGCACCTTTGCCTTTCCCTATCGAGTTGGAATTGGGCAATTCCGGTCGTTCCGGGACATCGTGATCCTGCAAAATATCGATCTGGGGCTCTGGAGATGGCGGCGGAAGCTTTACTTTCCGTGGAGGAGGGGAATTGGATGGCTGGGAAGAAGGTGGAGATATTGACGTGATATCTACGGAAGGCGAACGTGCGCGGTTGGCTGATGACTGAGAACTTGGGGAAGGGGTATCTTCAGGAGGAGAAGGAGGAGGGAGAACAAATGTAAACGTCCGAGACGCTATTTGAATGTGAGATCTGGGAGGACGGAACAGTTTCAGTTGAAGTATTTTTCGGATGTTGACCGAAAAACGAACATACCTTTCGCCCAACGTCGCTCGACTACCGGCACCGCACCATACGCCGTCGACCCAAGCTCCGTTGCGGCCTATGACGACTAGTACGAACCGGTCCTCTTCCTGGTCGTATTCTATTTTCGCGTGCAAGCGCGATACGCTTCTGAGGTTTCCCAGATCCACATCGACAGCGGCCTGTTCTGCGGTAGACGAGGTGGGTGCATTCGCATTTGGAGCACAGCGCCGTCCAATGGTGATAGATAGCATTTGGATGTAGAACGTCCAGCCAGGAAAGACAAGAGAGTAATAAGCCGATATCTTGTCCTGAGGAGGAGGGGACGGCTCGCGAGGCAGATGGTCATCTGGGCGAGGAGATGCGCTGTGGGTACAAGTATCCATGCTGGCGGGTGCAGTGGGGGGTCGAGCTCGACGGGGACTGCGTCGTGGGCGAGGATGGCGACGTCGTGGTCGACGGTGGAGTGCTGAGTTGGGCGTTTCACGTGACGCCGTGGATGACTTGGCTTGGCGGGCCGAGCCACCTCCTTTCGTCATCGGCAACGTCGGCGACTGTTTTCCGAATTCGACCATGTCCTGGCAGGAAGTCGAGAACAAAGTCGACAAACTCGCAGACACGGATGCCAGCACTACCGACTCGGATGTTCGCTACTTGGCTTATGCAGCTCGCCTCAGAACCGCACTCCGCGCCGGCACTCGCTATATTGCCTATGTACGCTACCTACTTCTTTCACTAACGTTGACATTTTTCACCCCACAAAATTAATCAGACCAGCGACGTCGGGGAAGCATTTCGTCCTGTAGTTCCCCCATGGGTTGTCACAGCTGCCTATGGCGTTTCTTGGATTTATCTGTCAGGGTGAGTAGCCGTATGGTTAACCTGGTCATGTTCCCACCGCTTACTTGACGTACTACGTATTACAAGGGACGTTGGATATGAAACGTACAAAGCTCACAGACGTGGTCCGAGCCCTATCGAAGCTACTAATTTCTCAGAACCAACTCGGCTCGCTATCTCGGCCGTTGAACGAGCAACTTTTCAGTCCATGGCATCTATGTGAGTCTCATTTCACATGAACACGAAGCCTGTCATTGATAAGCAATACATATCAGGGCATTACCAGCTCTGACTATTCATACCGTTGTCTCCCAATCGAAGCGATTCTTTGTCAATGCAACTAGTCCAAGAGTTAAAGCCTGGGGCCCTACCGTGACCGGACTGGCAGTTGTCCCTGTGCTTCCGTATCTATTTGACCACCCCGTTGAACATGTCACGGAACGCACCTTTGACTGGGTCAAACAAAAATTGATAGAACGCAATCAGGCATCGAAGTCCTCCGATAAACAAGACCAACAATAATAGGCCGGAACCGCCACATACCAGACTTTATATCCTCGACTCATTATATTGCTACAATCGCCTTGCAAGAATCTAGACTATAGTATAACATAATTGGAGCATATTCACAATGTAGTTTTCCCAAGTGCCAGTGGAATAGAACTGATGCTACTTGGTGGGATCAATCCGACTTCGGTAACGACAGCTGTGATGAAGGTTGCAGGTGTGAGGTCATACAAAGGGTTGAGAATTTCCAAATTTTGGGAAGGTGAAGCTGCTTCAGGGTGTCCAGTTGACTTTATTACTTTCGCAGGCGCTACACATTTCGTCAAAACAAAACCAAAACCAAAAGGAGACGAAAAAAAAAAAAATGGGAGTATGAGATGGACGTACCGAGCTCATTTTTGCCAAACCCATCCACCATTACACCCTCACTAAACTTGTACGTCTCGCAGCAAACCATAACTGGTACACCATGGCCTTTAGCCATCATGGCGACAAGGGCACTTCCGGCTCGCGAGTAAACGGCACCGTTAGAAAAAAGAGCATGTGCACCAATTAGCACAGTTGTAACTTCGGTGATTAATGATGGGAGAGCGGGAAGGAGCGCATATGTACAAGATATCGGATTGGGTCCGCTGGTGAGTTTAGTAAGAAGAGCCTTTCCTACAAGACGATAAAGCAGATTATAGATAAATTCATCAAAGACCGACCTTCAAGAAGTGGCGGTGAGTCAATAACGACGACTGAAAACTTCCTCCCACTTTCTTGAGCATTCAAGAGTATTTTCTCTACTACAGATGATCTGCGACTCAAATTGATAGAGATTCAACGAGTTCGATTACCTGAACACACCTTGCATATGTCAAGATCACATCTCCGTCTTGGATTTTGTTTCCCGCAAGCTTTTGAATTACTTCATCCGCGATTATTATTCTCTCCCCAATATAATTGTCGATCTTGTCACAGAGTGCATTTTTCGCCTGAGAGGAATGTCAAGGGACGGCCAGAATAAAAAATACATGTTTCCTCACATCTTGCTCAACCATATCAATATCTGAATTGCTGATCTCGAGTTTTAACTGTCGGATTGCATTACCCATCGTAACTGACATGGGCCGTGCGGTGACGAGGTGTGTGATTTGGGGTGAGAGGTGTGTCATGAGATGACGCGAGAGGGTATGATTTGGAGGTGTGGTATAATCTTGGATGACCTGTGTAACAATCACCAACCGCAACGATGGATAAAGACACATGAAGACGAACGGTTTTGAATGCACTTAGAGTAGCGATGCATCTGGCATTTGCTCCACAGATTTTGAATTCCGAGAAAAGTAGACCAAGCCTGATAATCGCCGGATGAATGTCACCTTTGACATGGCTAACGGGCTTTGGTAGCCCAAAATGCTTGAAGATCCGTAAACTTCGAGAAACAGATTTGCCGCCTGTAGCGTCGTCCATTACGGTAGCAGCATCCTTTCCAGCTAGAGTTCCGTGCTTCGATGTCTCTCCAGGTTGAGTTTTCTTTTGAGCAGCGACTGCCGCTTTCGGAGCTTTCGATTGTCCTGTACCACCCTGAGCTTTAAGTGCTGCTTTAGCTGCGCGCTGTTTTTCCTGAAGCTCTCGTCGTTCAGCTTTGGTCATAGACTTTTGTGAGGACTGTCCGTTAGGCTTTTTGGATTGTTCATCAGCAGGATTCGATGTCGAGGGATCGGTAAGGGCTGGTACAGGCATCGTTTGGACTATCAATATCAGACTCGAAAGTGAGTCAGGAGCAGCGGTAATATCAATCCACGTGACGCTCGGCGTAGCTTGGGTGTTTGTCATTGATTCAGCACACAAACTTTCTCTTGCTCGCCCTTCCTTGCAGCCTCTTGCGACGTGTCTGCAGTCCATACTTGCACGTCGGTTTATTTCTTGAAATCATGGTGCGTTTGCTTAACCTATATATCGTGCATAAATTGAACAGGTAAACAGGGTGTACCCGCACTTTTTCGATGGCTCAGCAAGAAATACCCAAAAATCAGTGAGTCATGAATATTGAAAGATGATTGCCTGTTAGCTGATATCACTCTAGTCTACCCGGTGGAAGAGGAGGAGGAAAGCAAAATCCCGGATGACAATGGTGTTGAAGTGACTGTTCCTGTTAACATGCTACTGCCAAACCCCAATGGAGTGGAATTTGACAACCTATATCTTGACATGAATGGTATTGTGAGTATTACATATCCTTGCTGCACCCTTCTCCCTAACTAATGATCCTAGGTTCATCCCTGCACGCATCCGGAGGGCAAAGTAAGTTTTGGTCAGCCTCACATTCTCGGTTGCTAATCATTGCGAACAGCCCGCTCCAGAGACGGAGGAAGAAATGATGGTGGAGGTTTTCAAGTACACGGATCGTGTCGTCAACATGATTCGCCCCCGCAAACTATTGTTTATGGCGATTGGTTGGTCCCTACACTCGTTAGTTGGCTTTGACAGTCCTGATATCTTCTTCAGACGGGGTAGCGCCGCGTGCCAAAATGAATCAACAGCGTTCACGTCGTTTCCGTTCATCACATGATGCCAAAGAGAAAGAAGATGCTCGTCAAGAGTCAATAAAAATATGGAAGGGTATGTCTTCGTCGTATGAAACAATGGTACACCACTAACATGGTCATCTAGCCATGGGGAAAGAAATTACTGAAGAAGAGCACAAGGAAGCATGGGATTCCAATGCTATCACACCTGGCACGCCATTCATGGACCTTCTTGCAACGTCTCTTCGATATTGGGTCGTACAAAAAATGAATACGGACCCCGCTTGGAAGAATGTAGGTATTGATAATTTTATCTTATCTCAGCTACTCACAAATGTACAGATTCAAGTACTTATATCTGACGCTGGAGTACCTGGAGAGGGTGAACATAAAATCATGGATTTCATACGGCGACAAAGGTCTAATCCGGGTCACGATCCCAACACTCAACACGTAATTTATGGACTGGTATGTCTTTCATCCCAGAGTTGTTTATCATTGTGACTGACTTCGTACAGGATGCGGACTTGATTATGCTTGCTTTGGCTACACATGAACCCAACTTTAGGGTACTACGTGAGGACGTCTTTGCTAATGATACCAAGCCTACTGCTTGTCGTATGTGTGGTCAAGAGGGACACTATGCGGCCCAGTGTACTGGCACTAAAGCAGAAATAGAGAAAAAAACTCCGCCGGACAAAAAACCATTTATCTTCCTCGATGTCGCTATCTTGCGCGAGTATCTTGAAGTCGAGCTCGACTTTCCATGTCCTGTTCAGTTCAATCTGGAACAAGCTATTGATGATTGGGTTTTGCTCATTTTCTTTGTCGGCAATGATTTTCTTCCCCACCTCCCCTCTCTTGAGATCCGTGAAGGCGCCATTGATACACTTCTGAAAATTTGGAAACAAGAGCTTCCAAGAATGGGTGGCTATTTGACAAATCATGGTGATATGGACCTTGCTAGAGCACAGATCATTCTTGAGGGACTAGCGAAACGAGAAGACGACATTTTCCGTCGACGACGTGAAGGTCTGTTTGAAATATACATCTTTATCCCCCATTTCGAAAATATCCGACTCATTAATTGTAATTCGTCTCAAATGAACTACTTTATTAACACTTGATCTGTTTAATTTTATAGCTGAAGAGCGCCAGGATCAAAATGCCAAGCGCCGGAAAGTGGAACAACAGTTCAGAAATGGGACTGTTGCTCCCTCGGCCGCCCTAGGTCTTACGTCTGGTCCCGCCCCTGTACACCCTTCATTACCGCCTCGACCCACGTATGATTTTGCTGCCACATCTGATTCAATTGGCTTGGGGGCTACCGTGACCCCTGAGTCCATCCAGATGAAGCCTGTAGCAGCTCAGGCTTTAGCAGGATCCAACCGTGATGTTGTTGCTAACATTCGTGCTATCCGTATGGCCAATATGAGTGCAGCCGAAATGCTCAAGGCGGAGCTTTCGGGTCTTCAACCTGTGAAGTCTGGTGTTTCGTCACTACCACCCAAACCTGCTCCCGCTACTATTACTGCTGCAACTCAAATTGCAGCGCAACTTCCTCCGAAACCCATCACGACGGCAACTGAAATGACCACTGGTACTTTGCCCGTCGCTGAGCGCAGCGCAGACGACATGGAGGTAGATGAGTTTGGTCGTGCACGGCGACCTGATGGTGGAGAGGATCCAACAAGTGGACAGAAACGAAAGTTTGAGGAAGGGCCTGGGTCGGTAGAGAAAGAAGAAGATGTTGTAGTCGTCGAGGAAAATGAAGATGATGAGGTCCCGCCTGACAATGATCCTCTGGCCTACAAGGTCAATTCCGATGGGACGGTCTCCCAGGACGATACAGTCAGGCAAGTAGAACTTTCTAATCTTTTATCGTACGTTGTTCACATCTCAAACCCAGATTATGGGAGACGGGTTACAAGGAGAGGTATTACAAGCAAAAGTTCGGTGTTGAGGCTAGTGATGTCGAGTTCAAGAGAAAGTAAGGCCAAGTTGTATATAGACTATTTGCAATGTTGCTCATTTTTTTACAGGCTTACACAAAGTTACGTAGAGGGTTTATGTTGGGTATTAAAATATTATTATCAAGGAGTATGTAACCTTTTGCGCGCTCAAAATTCTATTCTGACTTTCTATTTCTAGACACCATCTTGGCAGTGGTATTATCCATATCATTTTGCCCCTTTCGCCTCCGATTTCGAAAATGTGGGACAGACATCCATCAAATTTGAGCTTGGGCAACCATTCAAACCATTTGAGCAACTCATGGGTGTCTTCCCAGCTGCCAGGTTCGCTCCTCTTTGACTGCCTTCATCGATGATCTCTGAATTCTTCCTCAGTCGTAAACACATACCGCACGTATTTCAGCGATTCATGACGGAGGAAGATTCTCCAATTATCGATTTCTATCCATCGACATTTCAGATTGATATGAATGGCAAACGTATGGCATGGCAAGGTGTTGCCCTTTTGCCATTCATCGATGAAAAACGGCTTCTCGACGCTATGGCAATTGAATATCCTAACCTCACCGAAGAAGAAAAACATCGAAACAAGTGGGGTGAGAACACCATGTTCTCCGGAGAATCACATCCCATATATCCGTTCTATGAGTCGCTTTATGGTAAAAAGAAGAAGAGCGAAGTAAGCTCCCTTCTTCATAATCATCAAATTAAATTCTGATGAATCTTTTGCTTAGCCGGTACCTCTTGACCCCCGAGAAAGCAAAGCTTTGACTGGGTCCGTTCTGCCTAGTCCGGATTGTGTCCCTGGCTCTACCTATTTTTCCCCTCTCACCTTAGAGGGTTTCCCAGATATTAAAAATGACAGATCACTATCAGTTATATATTATTTCCCCAAGCAGCTCACGCCACATCGTTCGGTACTACTTCCAGGTGCCAAGCGTCCTGTCCGCGTCCTGCAAGCCAACGACCTCGAAACCACGAGGAATGGTGGGCGTGGAAGAGGTCGCGGAGGTTTTCACAATGACCGCAATGGACGTGGGAATCGTAATGATCCATTCCATGGAAGGTCAAATAACTACAATTCGAATGGCCGTGGTGGACCGTCAAATAGAGGAGGACCTGGGAGTCGGGGCGGGAATTCGTATCAACAATCAACATATGCTCCTCCTAGACCTTATCCCGTGTCGGATTACGGTGGCTACGGAGGATACCCTGGAGGTGGCAATCCTCGTCCACCACCGCCTTATGGCGGATCTAGTAATGGTCCACCGCCTTCGAGAGGTGGTCCTCCGACATCAAACTACGATTCGTATGCACGTAATGATCCCTATGGAAGTGATTATGGATATGGAGGGTATAGTAGCGGCGGCAGTGGCGGATATGGTAATAATCAAGGAGGCTACGGTGGACAAGGTGGCGGTGGCGGTAATAGCGGTTATGGCGGTTATGGCGGCTACGGAGGTTATGGCGGTAATCAAGGCGGCAATCCACCTAGTAATCACAGCAACAGTAACTCTGGTTATGGAAGAGCCAACAGTCAAGGCCGGAGTCGTGGACGAGGCGGATACTATTAATTTATTGACTCATATTGTGCGATATATGTAACATACATCACATTTTCAATAGCACCAATAATGCCTCGAGATAGATTTTGCTAATTTGTCCCACGCCAGAAAACAAAAACGAAAAAGGTTCCGTAGATCTATGTATATACCAGCAGATGATGAAGATTTTATGTTGAGGTTAGTGGTACCTAAAGTTTAGTATCCTCCGCGACGTCCGTAGGTACCGGCGGAAGAAGCGTATGCTGAAGAGGCCGTGGGGAGAGTGGAGGGAAACCCACCAGGCATACCAGTGGGACGGGCAGCGCCGCTGACTGGAATACTAGACATGTACAACGCATAGACCTTTTCTCTTTCCCTAGCTCTGGCTTTTCTTTTAGCTTCCTTGTCCTTCCTCTGCTTTCGCCTCGCCTCCCTATTTTCTCGTCGCCTCTTGGCGATGATAACAGGGTCATAATCTTGAGGGCGTCCATACGTACCCGCATTCCTTGCAAGATATCCTTCAAACTCACTTTCGTCGTCTTCATCTTCAGATTCACTTTGGTCAGATTCATCATCGTCACCATCCGGAAGGCTCTGGTCAATGAAGCCAACTTTGGGACCTGAACGGCGCTCACGGCCTTTGTATAGAATGATCTCGACGCCGCGAGGAAGGAAGAACGATGTGTTCCAAAGATCGAGCATGTCTGCAACTACAGTTGTCCGACGAGGTGGCTGCCTATTACGGCCGTCGTGCGGGATAGGAAGACGGCCATTCCAGGCAAGAGATAAATCCTACACAAATGTTAAATCGTACCTCTGAGAACAAATAAATTAAAATGCTCACATTCATCAAGCGTTGCCAATCTCTCATGTCAACATCGTGAGATTGAAGAACAAAAGGGATGCGAGGGAGATGAGTAGTCAGGATGAACTCTTCCATGTTTTGTATCTTCATGGTGTCAAACGCAGCAAATTCCAATCTGCGGTCAATAGGACGAGAAAAGCCTTCAGGAGGAGGTAGCTGTTCAGGAGAACCGCCTGGAACGTGAGAAAACCCGCCGTCCATACGAGGGGATGCAGGGCGGGAACGACTTCTCCCAACAGGAGGTTCGTTGAATGCATAATTTTGATTATAAGGAGATGATCCAGGACGGGCGCCTAGCGAAGGAGAAGGAGCTCTGCTGGTACGAGTGGGCTGCCCCGGCCCCTCCATGATATGTCCACGAGGATAGCCTTGAGATTGGGCACCTCCCGAATTACTATATGGTGAAGAAGATCTAGCATTCAAGTCATTGCCCCGCGCCGACGATGGAAAGCCATATGGGCCTGGTGGGATGAAAGGCTGCTCGCTGGATAGATTTCGCTGATGTGGATTGGGAGAATACTTGCCGAGGGATGCAGCGGGGCCTGGAGGATACGGAGGAATGAAAGGCGATTCTCCTAGTGATGGACCTGCATTGGGAGCATTGGGAGAATACTTGCCAAAGTCACCGTAAGTTCCTGCATCGCCTTGTCGCATGTATGGCGAAGCATAGATTTCGGGACGCTCCTCGCCTGCGTGTGTGCTGTACTTGCGGGGTCGGCCAGTTACTCCGCTGACTTTTCTCTCGCGTTCTTTAGGTCGATTTAAGTCCATATCGTCCATCTGACGACCTAGAGCATCAACAATGCCGGCGGCATTGCTGCGCCTACGTTCGCGCCCATAGACACCGCCACTAGAGCCCCGACCCCCATACAGGGGCGCGCCCCCCATAGTAGGATCGGCATATGTCCCATAGGGGCTAGAGGGACGACTAGAAGGACGACTAGTCGCTCCTACTGGAAACGGCGCGCCTTGCGCACCAGCACTGAAGCTTTTCCTTCTTTCACGTTCGTATTCACGAGCGCGGTCGTCATCCCGAAATTCTTGTTGCCCTCGTAGACGTTTAGCTGATTCCTTCTCCTCCTGTTTTCTCCGTTTATCTTCCTCGCGTTGCCTGGTATTTTTGTGCATCAGACAAGACAGTAGCAATGTGTGCTAGAACGTGTCTGCAAATAACTACGACACATACCATTCTTTTAATTTATCCTCCTTGCCAAGGTAATTTCGACTCCAGGTGGCAGCTAATTCCTGTGTTCAAATGATGGGTTCAATATTACGTCAATATATAGAATTGCATAGGTGCTTACCGGCGAAACAGGTTGGGCATTTGTTGGGGCGACATTGCTAGTCTCTGCTGGAATCCATTGGACGCCAGTCACAACCCCATTAGGCGTCTGATAACTATTCATAAAGTCAAGGTTGAATTTCTCCTTACGACTGGAGCCACGAACCTAGCCGGCACGGCTCTGTAGGAAGAGTCAGATGGTCAACGATCAGAATGATAGAGTAATGAGTGCAACGCGCCTGTAGATGTTGTAGCTGGTTCGACCGTCTGGGCCCGTCGATGTTGTATAAGTCACTGATCCTGGCACGATCTGACCGCCGGGAGGGGAAGATTGGGGAAAGGCAGGTGCTTGTTGGGGAGGGAACCCCGGAGGCTGAGGAGAGTAGGCACGTTGGATCGGTGGCTGTGGAGAATACGCTTGATGTGTTGGTGGATGTGGAGAATACGCTTGAGGTTGAGGGGAATACGCCTGGGGAGGCACACTGGGCTGGCGGTACGGAGAGGTAGACCTGTACATCTGATTGCTCACAGAAATTGTCAATGGAGAAGACAAAGTTTATCTGGGCCGTCAGCTGGATGCGATGGGCAACGATGGATATTGATGATGGCGAGAAAGAAAGGCGAGATACACGCGGTTGTCGCCCTTTTGTTCTGATTCTAGCGCTTATACTTTGGCCAAGATTAGATAACCAATCACCCACCTGACGACCACATGCTCACGACGGTTAACGAAAGCGAAAAGTAAGTAGATATGATTATTCTAGAATCCTAGTGAGAATAAAATCGCATATGTGAGCCAAGGTCTACTGTACAGGGCATAGATCCGTGCGCTCAACTGAACCGCCAGTAGAGAAGAATAACCACTAGTAGGAACACAGCAACCAAGGGCGCGTACTGCCGAAGCATTGCTTGGAAATTGATGTTGCGGGCTGCTTTTCGGTATTTTTCAGATTCTGAGCGCAAGGAGGTTGAGAGATGTGACATTTCTATAGAAATAGTCGTCAGTTTGGAATGGTGAAAGACATGAAAGCGACACACTATCCAAAGAGTCTCCTCTCAATAACAGCTCCTCCATATTCTTGGTCATGATCCTTGTGACGTCGTGCAACTCATCATTCAGCTTATCCAGCCCAGACGCCGCCGCATTCGCTGTCCGTGTGTCTTGGTACAACCGTGCGGTTTTGTTCATGAAGGTGTCTGTGTATCAGACCGTCACAAATGCACTCTGCAGAATCAAGTGACATACCGAATCCTACGAAAGCATAGGGCTTCCTCACGCTCTCCACCTTGGCACCATAAGATGTTGCAAATTCCTTGGAAAGTTCGTCAAGGAATGAGAAGGCCAATTTACGAGGGTACGACTTGTCAGCGATAGTCAGAAATACGACGTTCTCCGAGATGAGGTAACTAGATTGACAGGTTTGTCAAGGGAAGACAGCAGGACAAGTTGTTTCTAGAGGACGCACTGTAGTGTATATGACCCGCTCTCTATTGAACAGCGCGGCTCTACATTAGGTGTCATACGTCGGAAGAGTAGTTTTGCTTGTTGCTTGTGCTCCTGGAGAGCGTGCTCGGTCTAAAGACAAATGTGTGACACGTATACGAGCTGAAGTTCTGGGAAATATCGTAGAGGCGCAGAGCTTACTTGTTCATCGTCGACGCTGGCGGCAAGAGGCAGAGCATCGGAGGCCCTGACAATAATTGTTGACCTGACCATAGCGGACGTGGAGGTTGCAGCAATGGAAAGTGAGCTCCACGTGACGAGACAGGTTCCCCTTCAGCTGAGCCTTCGCAAAGCCAGAATTCATGTTCAGATGTGCCCTCCGCGCGACACGCGCTCGCTGTTTGCGTCCTTTGCTTACTCGGGCCTTTCGACCTCCCCGCGTTGTTCGTTTTTCCACTGATGTTCAGAAGCCTTCTACGACTCAGCCCGAGCCCACGAATCTGCGCTTCACAGTCGACGCGGAGGGCAACCAAATGATCGACCTTACTTTCGCTTCAGAGGGTCTTGGTTTGCCCGCCGCGGCAGGCTATGGCTGGGTGCAACTCCAGTTCGGTGACAAGATTGGTAAAGACCATCGATACACGATTGTCCGGAAGCTAGGCTGGGGGACGTACTCAAGTACTTGGCTGGCTCGTGATAGTATGTCAGTGTATCGTCAACTGCCGCACTGTCAGTGAATGGCTATATACTAACACCACGTAGCGAGAACACATTTGTTGCAGTAAAGGTACTGACTGGCCATATGACGGATTTGTGCGAACATGCAATTGCCTGGGAGCCTGATGCTTTCCGACTTATCTCGCAGATACCCCGTTCTCCGCACTGCCCACCACTACTGGATGAATTTACTTTTCCTGGAGAAGGCTCTGCTGGCTCACACATCTGCTTCGTGATGCCTCTATATGGAGGAGACGTGCGAATGCTCTACAGGGAAAGAACAACTGCCTTGCCGTTTCCTCTTGCTAAACGGATACTTCTTCATTTGCTTTGCGGTATCGCGCATGCGCACGAACGTGGAGTTGTGCATACTGACATCAAACCTGCCAACATTCTCTTTTCTACTACGATGACTACAGAGGACATTGAAGCGTGGATGGTAGAGGAGCCCTCGCGTAGACATGAGCCAGAGACCTCCCATGATGGCATAGTACAGTCTGCCGTGTCCCAACCGCTGCCCATGATCACCGAGGACGAAGCCATGCGAGCTACATATCTGCTAGGTGATTTCGGTTCTGGTACGTATTGTCTTGACCTTTTTGGATTGAGAAGATCACAAAATTTCAGCGCAACCGTCGGAGCTTCACAACGACGACACAGTCATACCGATTCTTCTACGACCACCAGAAATATATCTGGGAGCGAAATGGGACCTACCTGCGGACATTTGGACTTTCGGTTGCCTCGTACGCGTTTGACACTAATATCGAGCTGATAGTGGGGTTCTGACTTGGATCACTTGAGGTGTTTGAATTGGTGACTGCAGAACATCTCTTTGTCCATGAACGAAATCAAAAATTCGATTTGGATGAGACGGAGAACATGCTTTATCAAATGATGCTATATTCTCGGGAAGACTTCAGTGGGGCACAACTACAGGCCTCTCCGAAGGCTCCCGAGTACTTCAACGCGGACTGTAAGTGCTCGTCGTAATACGAAACTTTTGATGCTCATTTATCAATGTTCCCAGGTACACTCAAAAAGAACCCGAAACTGTTTGGTGGATCCATCCAGACGCGTTTCGACGAGATGAAAATAATCTCTGACGAGGATGCTACAGAAACAACAAGGTTGATGGAACGGTGCTTGTGCTTGGATCCATCACACCGGTCAACCGCTACCGAGCTTCTTAGTGACCCTTGGTTCGATGGAGTGGAGTAGCGACAGGTCAGGACCTTCCTTTACCTTAGGTTGATACTAGCTCTACCTTGCATCTTGTAGGACTGACTTATTCCAGGGCACTGATACAGTACTTAATCACTTTTAGCTACCAAAAAAGCCATATATGTATACAGATTAATTTCACGAATAGAAATAGGCTGTTGCGAAGCACCGCAACACGAGCGCATGAAATAAACCGTTATGGTCTGCCTGAGTCCCCCAGCATTGGTCGGGTATTTCTACCTTGCTTTCCGCTCGATCTCCAGACTCCAAAGTGTGCTACATGTATTTTTAAACAAAAATCTTTGGAGGTTTGCGAGAGCGACAAGAAACGTCAGCCTGGTCGTCATTACGAGTGATAATTACAATCATATACGATGACCTAACGCTTAATCATAAGTTTGATAAAAAGAACATAAGCAAGATAAGCGAGATGTGCATGATTACTGTACCATTACGACCGTAGGTTCACTGTCAATTATGTAAGCTTGACAGCTGTCATCCGGTGCATAGTTCACTGGCCACTATAGTTGATGACACCTTCCTCTTTGAGGTTCACACCTTCCTTTTTAGGCCATTATATACCGCTTTAGGGTATGTTTTTGCCGGGGGGGGGGGGGTGTTCACACCCTCGGATTTTTGATGGCATGAACTAAAATAGGTTCACAAATCGGGCTGATGACTGATGACGTGAACCTACGGTCGTAATGATACAGTATATGAGAGGCAGGGGATCCGCTTTTGACCCGTATCCATTTCAGTACTCGCGTATATCGCGACTATCAGTTATGACATCATTTTATACGTGGAAGAACCTTTTGTTCAGTGCTATTTTGCATGACTATTCTCCAAAAGGTACTTGGGATAAATCGATGCCGCGGTAGTCTAATAATGGACTTTACTGGATAATCGCTTTTTCAGACTCTGGCCCTTTGTAGCAGAGAGGTCCCGCAATCCTAACATATTAAGAATTCTCTATGAACCTTCTGTT